>NC_089874.1:145165000-145477500 GCF_040182565.1 Anser cygnoides | reverse complement strand
TCAACACTTAAAATGTAAACTGCAGTATTGTGGGGGAAAAGGAACCCACTTAAAGTCAGCAGAGAACGGCAGCAGAGATGAAGTTGCCAGAACATGTTTCTCTTTTGCACTGTATGAAATCATCTAAAGTTATTTCCATGATGATGATTTTTCTGTAAAAAGACATGCCTGCTCTGGTTCTTCTGCTTGTTATACAAAGCTTAGCTATTATGCCTGTCAGAACTGTAGATGGAATTGTCAAGTACCCAGACAGATGGATTGGATCTTTTTTTTTTTTTTGTAAGGATATGTAAGTTATTACAATGTACATGCTTTCTGAATGGCTTAATAAATATTTTAAATTTGCCAGAGGTTACTGCAATGTCTACACTTTCCTGGTGTTACATAAATTCTTAAGAAGCAGTGGTTAGTTTTGCATAAAATAGATATTTTCCATCCTAGCAGTTGTTCAAAGATTGATACTGATTTATTACATAAATATTAATTAATATTTTAATAGGATGGAACTGATTACATCATTTTTAAATATATTCTTGCTGTTGGCTGTTACAATTTCCATCCTTTTATAACTGGGAAAAATAAATGAAAAATTAAATCTTAAGAAAAAAGGTTCATTTTGGTATCCAGTATTCTACCAGAAGACCATGATGTGTTGCATAACACAATGAATGTTCACAGATTGAGGAGCCAATTTCTTTGAAGGGTATGGACTTCATTACATGAGAGATGTTCAAAGTTTAAAAGAGCATTGTCTTCCATCTCTACTGATATGCTGCTGAGAAAACAGTTTATAACGGAACTTCCTCAAAGAGCCTACTCTTAATTTATATCAAAAGATTTACAGATACAGCTTTCTAAGTAACAATCAACTATATACGTCATGTAAAAAATTCTCCAGTTTGTTTCTTTTGTACATTTGACTATGGTATGGTAATATATTTGTAATAATACATGTATTCTCAGTTGCTTATTTACTATCTTCAAAATTACATATTCCCCCTAAGAAGAGCAAAGTCCCTGACTAAGAAGATTTGTATGTCTTGACCTCTTCCTTTCCCAGCTATTCAACTACCTAGATAGAGAAATATTTTGAAATCAGACAAACAAGTGAATAAAATCAATGATATGGATAATTCTTTGCAAAATCTTTCTGTTCGGAACATCACTAACTTCACACAGTCTCCACACAGAGGTCTCCACACAAAAAGTAGCATGTAGAAGTGTTTTTCTGATCATATGAGACAGTCATCAGAATGTCAGTACTGCATTAAAAAAGAAAAAAAAATGAAAAAAAATGAAATGGGGACAGCTCTAGAAATCTTTTAGGTTATGAAGGGAAGCGTGAGTATCACTGGTTCATATACTTGGTTTTACTAAGTATAATGTTACAGCAGCAAGTGATGTCATTATATACAGTCTTGAGTGTTCCTTTCTCTGGTGGGTTGACCCACTAACCAGCAGCTCAGCTCCTACCCAGCCGCTCACTTACACCCCAAGGGATGGGGCAGAGAATCAGAAGGGCAAAAGGAAGAAAACCTTGTGAGGCGAGATAAAGACAATTTAATAAGGGAAAGGAAAAGAAAAAAAAAAAAAGAGAGAGAAAAAAAGAAGAAAAAAAGTGATGCAAAGGAATTTACCCACCATCTCTCACCAGCAGACAAATGCCCAACTAGTCTCTAATCAACATCTAGTTTCAAAAAACTTTCCTGCCCCTCCTGCCCCTACCGCAGTTTTATTGCTGAGCATGATGTTATATGGCATGGAATACCTCTTTGGTCAGTTTGGGTCAACTGTCCAGGCTATGTTACCCCCCCCAACCTCTTGCCCACCCATAGCCTATTTCCTGCAGAGTGGAAAACAGAGAAGGCCTTGACGCTAAGAACTGTAGAGCAACAGATAAAAACATTGTTGTGTTATCAACACTGTTTTGGTCACTTATCTAAAACACCCCACTACACAGACTGCTGTGGAGAAAATTAACTCAATCTGAGCCATACACATTACATTTTCCTTACTTTAAAAATAAATGGTACATCTTGAGAAAACATGTCAAAAACATGTTGAAAACATGTTGCTACCATGAGTGATGTCAAGTTATTAATGAGAATGTAGCAACTGTCCAAGGAGAAGCATCTGGATTTGAGCAGAGAGCATTGATGCTGGCTTGAAATTCCTGATAGAAGGTCTCTCCCTACAAATCACTCGACTACTTCTCTTTCATTTCTGCTCTGTTTTGAACAGTATGAAAATTTTTAATCTAGAACTTCATGAGAAACTTTTTTTTCCTGTTGGGCAGTGGGACAGAGGGGTAGCACAAATGGACATAGAACATAAGTACCAGAAAAAAAAGACAATCTAAAACAAAGGTGGTCTTACTTTAATGAGTTACGTTTTGTGGGAAGGGCAATAAAACAGATTGTAAAACAGGCTTTGGAGAGAGAAGAATGTAAAGTATTAAGACTGCTTCATATAGAAATTGCAGGGCATATAGCTTGAGCAGAAAAGGTGATAAATCTGGCATGAGAGCAGCTAACAAGTCAAGCACTGATGCATCATTAGTAATGATTTACAGAAGCCAGCAATGAAAATATGCCTGACCTGTGAGATCTGGAAAAAATTCAGCTTCTCTAGTCCAAGCGTGAATCCTAAACTTGCCCAAAGACCGTATTGATCTACCTCCTGTTCAATCACATTTTGGTTTCCTTGCAAAGGATATGCAAGATAGATAGGATCCATAAGATGGCCCAACCAGGTTTTTGCATTGTTGACTAGAGCCCACCAGCCTCAAGTGCAGTAAGCTAAGCACTTGCAGCTCAGATTACATACAGACAGAGAAATAGCTCACGTAACAAGGTGTGTATGGTCTTGAAGGAAAGCAAAAGCTTGTGTGGTAAATTAGCACAGCAGAAACAAGTGAAGAAACATAAACAATAAAAAGTAGTCATTGGAACAGGCCACATGAAAGTATGAATAAAACACAGATTTAAAGGCTAGAAAGTTTATCTGAAATGTTAGCAGAAAGGAACTGTCATTTGCCAAACTAGAAGATGATAATCGTCTAATAATCTGAAGGACAAGCAATTTCAAGTTTACTTAAACAGTGGACCAGAAGCTTTGCTAGTTGGCTGATCAAGCAGTGAGCTTAGCTGCCAAACAAAACAAGCAATTCTGGGCAGAAACTGTACATACTTCATTGCATGCATTTAATATCCAAAAACGTAGTCTCTTTTGGTGAAGACAGAAAAGGTTTTTCTGTACAAAAGTTGTTCCTGTCTCTGATAACATAGATTTGAATCGCAGCTTGTTTTAAATCTCATCCTGTGCTGAATGACTTCACTCTGATCTATTTTATGATTCCTTTCAAAAAAGGCATTATTTTGGATACTCACATATTGGAGCTTTCCTTCAGAGAAACAAGCCATGGCCCTACTTAAAGAAAAGTACTTTTCCTTTTGATATTTGTATGTAATCATCCTTGGCATTCCTGGGTTGCACCTCTTCAGTGATAGGAGAAAGAAGTAATAGCTTCTAAAAAATGCATTAGGTAGGTCAACAGTCAGGTCTGATTGCCTGTCTTTTATTCATCTCTAAGGACTTTGGGACATTTGTCATGATAAAATTCATATTAATCCCCTTTCCCAATCTACTAAAAATGAAAGAAGCATAATTCAGCCCAACATTACATACACTGTTTCCTAAACTCATTTTTATATATTAAAGCCCATTTCCATTACATTTTCAGTAGGAAACATCAGCCACGTGCCTGCCAATGCAGTTGGTGTATGCAAAGTTAGCCCTTACTTTGAAAATAAAACTGCTCATGTGTGTAGGTTGCTCTACAGAACTACCTCCCCAGCTACTCTTTTTTTACTTCCTACCACATTGTAAAAGGCAAGAAAATAAATAGGGTCTGAAAGTGGGTAGTGTTCAAAGATACTGAAAACAGCTTTCTTAACTTAGCCTTGGTTACCTACTCCCTTAAACTGTTTTCACACAATGTGGACTAAGCTGTGTGTCGTCTTCTGATCTATGCAGCTAGCTCAGAGAAAGTGAGATCTGACTGGTTTCGGCTTGTACCATTTCCACAAGAAAAGCAGAATATCCCTGTAGGGAATAAATCTGTTCTAATAAGCTCTTATTTCACTTGCCAAAGGAAACACAAGAGAGTTGCCTAGAGAAATTCCAGGTTTCATTTCTTCTCACCTATTACTGTTAGACTGAGGTTAAAGCAGCTCCCAGGGTAGATGAAAGACTGACAGGCTTCAGATAACTAGATTGTAGAGGAACCACATCTGCTCTCTAAAAGCACTGCTTCGTACTAACCAAAGGGCAAGATTAAGCACCACTGTTATGTTAAGGAAGTCACCCTTGATCGATGTCAAGGGATTGAGTTTATGATACAAATTATATCTAGTGTTGAATGTAATGGAACTCAGGGCTCAAAGGCTTGCACTGAGACAAAATATTCACAATAGACAAATGATGAAATACTGGAACTGCCCAAATCCATTAATTTTAACAATTGATATAGTGTATTACTCACAGAGCTTGGATGCATATAAAAAATTAAAGATATACTATTGACACTGAACATCTCCACAGAAACTATAGTATGATAGATGCCAGCAAAATTATGAATGGTGTTGGCAATGTGAGCAGAGCCCATTATTCAGCAGTCACAGCAAAAGAATGAAGGAAGATTTAACAAGACTGTATGGTATCTTTCACCCAGGGCACAGTTAACTTCTGAAGAACCTTGCACAAAATGTTATGGATATTGAAACAGAAATGGAGTCCAAAATGGATTTGCAGCATCATAAAACATTATTGAACATGTTAGGATAGATGCAACCTCTGGTTCTGCAGTTCCCTGTGATGCTGGAAACTATGAAGCTGTTCCTGAGGAAAGTTTTCTCTAGGTATGTCTTACCAGTCATACTCTTTTCTTAACCTCTTTTCTCCATTCTACCACATACGGTCCAGAAGAGGCACTTCTACATTCCAAATAGACTAATATATGAGATCAAAACACTTGAAAAATTTGGAAATATGTGTCAGAAATCCCAGCAACTTGTAATCAGCTTATTGTGAAACATTACTCCTGTGAGAAGAGAATCAATGCTATTTGAAAAGATAAGGACAAATTTTCCTGTATGCCATAACATTCCAGCTGGAAGATGTGACTACAAAATTGACATAAAATCATAGCTTTCAACATGAGCAGTACATAAGATTAGGAAAATAGATTATAAAAAAAAGGTTTTTATAACAGCTGGTTTTCTTCTGAAGCAAATTTTTCAACTCCCACAACAGACATGCTGGATTCCAACTCATATTTCAGCATTCGAGAAAAAAAAAAAAAAACACTGTACTGTCTCTTGAAATAATGAAATCTGTTTCTTGAGTCAGTGGTATTGTGCCAGGGAAATATCAGCTGGAGCATTGGTAAAGACGGTAGTTTAGACATATGTCACTATCATTCAATTGTTGCAGACATTCCTGTTATGATAAAACAGCATTGGATAACGCCTTTGGTCTGAACCACATCTCTAAACCATGCAGACGTGGTACTATCCAACGATATAAGTTCCATGAGCCAAACAGCCTTGGAAGTGGCCATGGGTCACTTCAGCAGCAGCACTTCACTGGCAGAGTTTGAAAACCAAATGACTCTCTGTTCTGCTGTATTAGCTTTTGCCACTACTCCAGTGGCATAAGAGTATGGTTGCCTGAGTGGGTTTGCCAGGGGAATGATAAAATTATGAGAGCTGTTGCTTTGGTTCCTCATGTACCAACGAGAAGGAACAACAAATAGCTGATCCTTTAAGAGTTCCCCAGAAAACGAAAAATACACCAGTAATCCCTGTTTCTTGTGTCTAGTGGCAGAAAAATAAATCCTCTATTTCTGAGCCTTTCTACTCATAAAACATTTTTTTCATTTTCTGGAAACATTCCAGCTTTATTCTACTGGTACATTTGAAAATAGTTTTCTAGCAGTTTTCTAAAAGATCTTTTTTTAAATAAAAAAATAATTGAAAACTAGCAGGAAGTCAGAACTCATAGGTAAAACACTACATCACACCCAGATCTTCTGACTAATGACAGTGACGTGAATTAACGCTATGGAAGTTATGGACACTATGGAAGTCTGTGGGTGATGCTGCTTTCCTGCAGTGAGAAGTGAGCACAAATAATTCATAGGAAGTGGACAAAACTAATGGAAAGCGCAACCTTAGCACACAGCCTCAGGTGCATCTCCAGCACTTTGAAGTCAACATCCTAGTTTGAACAATGGATAATCAGACAAAAAATTAACTTTGAGGTGACATATACAGTCATTATTACATTACCAACACAGGTAAACACGATATTGAACCTGGTTACTCAAAGGCTGAAAATTACATTGGCCGAAATTACATAAGCTGAAAATTATACATCAGAGTATTTTCAGAACAAGTGATCTACAGTTTTAATGATGCTGTGAATTAGATAGTCACTTTGAATAGACAACAGCAAATTTTTTTAATTGGGTTCTTAGAAACACTAGTGGATCTGGACTCACAGGGGAGGTACCTGTCCCTTGAATCACAGTAATAGTGAGGAGAATGTTTTCAGTTCTCCACATCAATGGAGAAGATATGTCTGGAAAACCATTTCCTGCTGACAGAAAAGAATGTCTACTGAAAAGAATAGTCTGAAAAGAGGTCGACTAAGTAGTTTTATGACCGAACAATTATGGGTCTATTACACTTAGTAAGGCATCTTGCTGTGGTGAAGTACTTCTCATTACTGATGGTCTACTTAATGAATTTTTTAATTATTGTTTATAATTAAGTGCTGGTTTAAGTGCTTTCCATCAAAGGGTCTGCACTCCCAGATGGCAATCCTGGACTAAATGTGGGCTATGCCCAAAAGCTGGCTTCATAATAGCAATTGGTGACAGTTTTGATGGAAAATGATTTCACATTTTTTGCAATTATTCACCTAAATTATTTTTCAATTTAATTGTTTTAAGCAATAAAAGGTAGGATATCTATGCAAATATGTACTTGTATTCTATTTCTTTATAACACACTTGAAATATTGAATTACAGAATTGGAAACGGTCTCATGAGGTCATCTAAAGCTTCCAGCCTGCCTCAAGAAAGGGTGAAGCACACCTCTGCTGTTCCTGACAGACCCTCTTCCAGCCGGTTCTTTGACAGCCAGTGGCGTAGACCAACATCTCAGAGGATTCTGAGATCACTTCTTCATCATCCTGGCTAACGAAACCTTCATAATCGCCACCCTCAACATCATTCTTGTCATTCAGCCCCTTACTTCTATGCCTGCTCAGTGTGGTCAAGAAGGACAGATTATACCCTTCAACTTTGCAAGCAGCTTTTCATGTATCTGAACATTGCTGTAATGCCTGTTCCCCTCTGTAGCCATCCCATCCTTCCTCTTCTTTTTGTCCATGACCCTCTTCTTGCTGTTCTCCTCCAGATTCTTTCTGATCAGTGAACACTTTTCCAATGAATGGATGCGCAGAGTGGATTCCTACACCTGCAAGTACTGAGCAGAGCAGAGAGATTTCCACAGGTATTGCTAAAACAGTGATAGGTCAAGTGTTCTGTTGATCTTAACATAAAATATAGAAGATAACTGGTATCCAAAAGATGAACCATGATGAGACCTCTGTGAAGTAAATGCGAGAAAGGTACATAACAGCTGAACTTATTGAGTACATATTGTACTTATTAAGTACAACTTGCACAGTTGTACTTAACTCAAGTGACCGGGGATCAAAAGCTGGAGGTACGACATGCAGTGCTAGCAGGACACATGTGGACACATTTTCTGTGCTCCTGAATGATTCCCCTGGCAGGCTTCATGGAAGAGCCGCACAGGCAGGCCACACAGGAGGCAAGAAGTAAGAGGCAGCAGAAAACACAGGCTTATAGAAGTAAATTGTGTAAAATTTGTCAGAATTGATAGTTTCTCATGGTATGGGACAAAACTGTGAGAAGGGTGAATGTGAGCAGGGTGAATCTAACTTGCACCATGATATAGCAGAGCTACAAGTCAACACAGGGCAGTGCCAAGCATATTCCAGACTATTTCAGAAAAAAAAAAAAGGCTGAATGCACCTAAGTTGAAACAAGTTGCTTGAGGTGCATCGACTGGCCACAGCGGTGGCTGTTTGACTTGACTGGCTTCAGCCTTTCATACGAGGGAGCAGCATTAACGAAGACACCTTCAGAAGCACGCTTGTTTTTATGTATATCAGCGGGAAGGGGGACACGATGGGGTGGTGTCCAACACCGTCCTGCGAACTCCCTCGCAGTTCGGCTCTGCTTTTCCCCCTTTCCTCCCCTCAGAGCGGCAGCGGGGCCGGGGGCTGCCTCAGGCGGGCGGCCCCGGCGGGCAGCTCCGGAGCCCCCCTTCAGCCCCAGCCCCGTGCATGGCGCCCGCCCCGGGGGCCGGGCAGTGCCGGGCCGGGCCCGGCGGCGGCTCAGCCCCGCGGTGGGGACGGCGTTAGCCCGGCCCTGCCCGTCCCAGCCCGTCCCGCCCCGCCGGCCCCCCGCAGCACATGACCCGCCATGGAGGCGCGCTGGCGCTGCCCAGAAGTTTGGAGGCAGGGGAGCGGGCAGCGGCTGCCTGCGAGGGGGCGGCGGGAGCCGGCGCCCAGCCGCGGGCGGCGCAGCGGGGCGGCGGGCGGGCAGGTAAGGGGCGGCCGGGCCGGGCGGGGCGGAACGAAGCGCGGCCGGGCTGCCCTGAGGGGAGGCGGCAGCGACCGGCAACTTCGGCGGGGACCCGCTGAGGGGTGCCCCGGGGGCAAGGCTGTGGGGTCTGGGGGTGCCGCGGGGCGAGGTCGCCCCCCCCCCCGTGCCGCCGTTGCTGCGCGTGGGGGGTCGCTGGCAGGCGGCGGAGCTGCCTCAGGTGCCGCTGCCTCCTCCTCGGCAGCCCGCCCGACCTCTGTCCCCGGTGGAGGCATGGCAGGGAGGAGTGGGGATGGTGAGGCGTCCTAGGGACAGCAGGCAAAGCTTGTGAAAGTAAGGCGGTCCTGGGCTGCCCCGCCACCTGCTCCCCCGTGGGGCGATCTTCTCTGTGGCTCTGTTGTGTTTTCAATCCAGGAGAGAGTGGGCTGCTGCTGGCAGCTCCAGGATGAAGTCGCCTCCCTGCTGCATGTCTCTTTCTTCCCAAGCGTCCCTGGAGGAACAAGGGAACAGCACGTCCCTGGGCTCCCTGGACTCTAGCGTGTTCTCCAGTGATGAAGAGCAGGGGCCCCTGCTGCAGAAGGCCATCCCCTCCTTGGACTGCTTTACTATCAATGTAGGAGGCAGCCGCTTTGTGATGTCCCAGCAAACTTTGTCGTGCTACCCTGACACCCGTCTCGGCAAACTGGCCGTAGTGGTCTCTGCCGCCCGGGATGTGGCCTCTGGCCTCCTCGAGCTTTGCGATGATGCCAACCTGGTGGAGAATGAGTATTTCTTTGACCGGAGCTCGCAGGCGTTTCACTACATCCTGAATTACTACCAGACGGGGAGGCTGCATGTGATGGAGCAGCTCTGCGCGCTCTCCTTCCTGCAGGAGATCCAGTACTGGGGCTTGGATGAGCTCAGCATCGATTCCTGCTGCAGAGACCGGTGAGCTGTGGGAAGACACGAGGCGCGGGAGCATGGGCTGGGTGAGCTCAGCACTGGCTTGCGAGCAGGGACGGGCAGGTGAGGGATCCAGCAGTGGGGCAGGTGAGGTAGCAGAGCACTAGAAGCATGGGCAAATCCAGCACTGAAACCTACGCTAGAGGTAGGTGGGAGTAGGAAATGGGAGGAGGAGGTGTATGTTTCGTGAGGTCTCTGTTGACCTTTGCTGTGAAGGACGGGTTGCCAGTGGGGGCAAGATAGCAGGACGCTGACAGGAACAGGGTCTGTTTTTTTCTGCACCATCTTCAGACTGGTCTTGGAAGCTCAAAGTGGAAAGTGACAGCGCTGGAGATAGGAAGGGTTGTCAAGGCAGAAATGTCCTTCAGTGTCATTCATGTTGGGGTTATCCTAGTCAGGGGGAGCAGATGTGGAATCAGGAGGGTTTGGAGCCTCCCCACGCTGTCCTTTCCATTCTGGATGATTTCTAGATCCAAGTTGGAGAGACAGAAGCAGGGAGCGGTCACCTGCCAGGCTGAGTGTGGGTGGCATGGCTCCAGGAGGAGCCGTGATGGCAAGCATCGCACATGGATGTAGCAGCTCACAGGGAGGGGGCAGCAACAGCGGGAATGTGGCTCAGTGGAGACAAATTGTAACAGGCAGCTTAGGAACGAGGTGGGTTTTGACTGAACCACCCCCAGGATGTTTCTGTTAATTCTATTCAAAGACATCTTTTCCACCATTTTTAGTGTTACTGGTTTGTTTGTAGTATTGAAGAATGGAATCCTCTAAAAAGTATGACTGCTGTTTATCTAAAGTGGTTATGTCAAAATTATTAGAAAGAAACGATCAAGCAACACCCACCCACCCCTCTGTACCCTCTCCTACCATCCTAAAAAACAAATGCTAAAGTTATCCTATCCTGATATGACTCACTTGTGCATCTCAGAGAGAGGTGGATCCTACTTTTCATCCCCTTCTTCCTTCAGTGGTAGGTGTAACTGGAAGATCCTACTTCTTAGGTGGCAAAAGGAGCTATGGACCTCTTTGGCATGTTCAGGAGTAACTGCATCAAATGAAGGCAAAATTGCATAGCCCCTCTATTTAATTCTTGACCTCTGCAGCTGTCAAGGAATACAGATGTGAAAAAAAAAGGATTTTTTTCAATGTACTTTGAGAATGTTGTTGTTCCATGAAATAGTTCTGTAAATACACTCTTGCCCTAAAAAAATACTCAACTAAGTATTTACAACCTGTAAGTTCTACTCAACAAAGTTGCTTTCATGCTTTGTTGTGTGACAACCTGTATATTTAAAGAAAGATGAGTCATCTTAGCATGTATTGATCAGAATTTCATAGATAAACTGCATAGCTTTTATTATGCCTCTCCTTTTAACATTGCAGATATACACCAATGCAATAAAAAATGCAATATGATTAATAAAATTGAAGAGAGTTTAGAAACAGTAGGTCGGGTTGTGCCAGGATTGCTTATGAGAGCGCAAGTTAGTCATGCAGCTCATCCTACTGTAGTTAACATGATCCATATAAATAACACACCATCACAATAAAATTATCGTTCACGTAAAAACTGTCACTGGTGTGACATGGGTGAGCAGGAACAACAGGTCATTGGAAACAGGCTGTAGGGTTTCAGTTAATAAAACCCTCCGTGACATACCTGACCACAGGGTTTCCTAAGTTCCTGTAAGGTATACCTTAATGTGTGCTCTTACGCCTCTCATGGTAGAGGATAAGAAAACCTTATGCATATTGGTATTAAAAATCTATTTGTGGGGCATTTCTGGGCAGGTACTTCAGGAGGAAGGAGCTGAGTGAAGCCTTAGACATCAAGAAAGATGCAGAAGAACTGGATGCCCAAGATGAGGAAGAGGACTTTTCTGGTAGCCTCTGTCCTAATGTCAGACAAAAACTTTGGGAAGTTTTGGAAAAGCCTGGTTCCTCCGCAGCAGCCAGGACTTTCGGCACTCTATCCATGGCTTTTGTTGTTGTGTCCATTGCCAACATGGCTTTGATTTCGGTAGAGTTAAGCTGGCTGGCACCACCGCTACTGGATGCCCTAGAGTACCTGTGCATTGCATGGTTCACTGTGGAGTTTGTTCTGAGGTTCCTGTGTGCACGGGATCGGTGTCGCTTCCTAAGGAGTGTGGCAAACATCATCGACCTCCTTGCTATTTTACCTTTCTACATCACCCTGCTGGTAGAGAGTCTGTGTGGTGGGGAGAGCTCCCAAGAACTGGAAAACGTGGGGCGCATTGTCCAAGTGCTGAGACTGCTCAGAGCCCTGCGGATGTTGAAGCTGGGAAGACATTCAACAGGTACTTTTAGCCATGGCAGTGAAAGCTCTCATTCCTTCTACCAACAGTAGTCCCCTATTTCGTGTGCATTTCTGCCTTATCTTTTTACACAATGTAATGTTACCAGTAATGCCTTGTGGTAACTCTTACTTTGGGACATTGGTAATTGAGTGGCAGGAGCTTTCTCCAATAAATTTTAGATTTCCATAAAGCCAGTACATATAGTTTGCATAGAAAACTTACAAGAAACAGGCCCCAAAGCTGCATGCTGTAAATCATTTACCAGTCTCTCACGATGTCACTAATTTGCAAACATTTGTAATTGAGTTGGCTAGGAGGGAAGCACAGGAAGAAACGGTAAGTGATCATCATTGACCAATGCTTTTTGTATTGTCAGAGTTTTACAAGTGACAGCTTATAATCACCTACCACAATTTGTTACACTAAAAAGTTTAAATAAATGTATCATGATTTTGTCTACATTGCAGATCCTGAAAACAGACATCCTCTGTTGAATAGATCATGTTTCTAGAAAAGTGTTTAAACTGAATCATACTGTGCAAAGGGTTGGTGGGCTCTCTGGCCCTTTTGAACACACTGGTATCTATATGACATGTTGAACACAGCTGGGGGTCGCTTACTGAATTGGCAGTAGATGCAGCACAGAGTGATGATGTCGGGTTTAATCAGCATTCACCTGTTGATGTGGGGCCCTTCATGCCCAAGCTCTGCTGGCAAGTGTCAGGAAACACGGATGAACAGCAGGCAGGAAAGTGGTGGATAGCAGAGTGCATTTCTGGGAACATATGTGTTCACTCTTCCTAAGTAGTATAGGAAAGGTATAAAAGATAATGTTCTCAAGTGGAAATTTATCAGAGGAAATATTCAGAAGGTCTTGTGTTTCCCCCATTTTGTGTTACTACTTAATGTGCGTGCCTGGATATCTGAGATAATAAAAACAGTACTCTCACCACACCCTGCCAATGCCATGATGTTATCCAGTGCTTGGTATTTTCAAAATGATTTAATTATGTTCCCACTTGAATCAGTGGTGAACATGGCAATGAATTAGACACGGAGAAAAGTTCTGCCAAAACTTGGAGCTTTGAAAAATCAGATCCCAATAGTAAATCATTGTCTCTGTTCTGTGATATTGGCCTGTTCTGAAGATGATGATAATCATTCTTAGATGGCATTCAATGTAATCTTTCCTGCATTTCTGAAGCAGGAATGGTTGATGCTTCATTTTTTTGGAGTGCCATCTCCATCCTCTTTGTGAGCTGGCCCCACTTTAGCGGGCATTATAGCAGGAGGATGTCTCTGATTTTTGTTCCTGTTGAAGAGCAGTGAACCTACGTACCAATTGCAGGGAATAGCTTTAATACTACTGAGCGTAATGATAGTGGTTTGAGAATTATCTTAATCTTACTCCTCCGCTCTAGATTGTGCCTATACCAATGCATAACTGTCCCTTAGAGAGAAGTTGAAAGGAAGCAGATAGTGATTCAGTCTGTCAGTGAGTTTGCTTTGCTTCATTATAATTTTTTTAAAGTTCTTGTTTTATAGAAGGAAGCCTGCTACCCACTTTCAATGGTGGCAGTAATGTGAATGTATTCTCCTCTAGTTCTATTTTGAAAATAAGCAAACGATTTGAACACATCAAGGCACTTTTGTGCTAAATAGCAAGGTTGTGGTCCAGAAGTATGTTGGTTCTAGTTATAAAGTTTACAAAGTTTTCACTTCATCAAACTTTACTGTTACAGAATGAATGCATGAAACTCAGTTCTAAGGCTCTTTCTGTCACCTTGAAACCACGAGTTTCAGTTGTCTGCATAATAATGGTTAACTTCAGGTGTGTTAGCTTTCAGAGATGGGGTGAGATTTAGCGCCTATTTATTTTTAAAGTTAAATTCGTTACAATGCTACCATAGTTTATTTCATAATATTAAGTGCTGTTAAGAGTCGAATAACTCATTTGCCATGTTAGAAGAAGTGAATTAATGATATCAAAATCTAGTCTCCTACTCTGGCAGTGAACTATCATCTTTCTTCTGGAACCAAAGTACCAGTTTCAGCATTCAAGAAGTGGCTTACATTGCTACTTAAGCAGTTCAGAACAGCATTGCTGTTTCTGTGCTTGCTTCTTTTGTAGTTCAGGGTTGCTAGTCATGTAGGAGGCCCAGGACACTAAATCAATTCTGGCTCTTTTTTGTATAATTTAAATGTAGAAAGTCATGAATTCAGTCTTCTGTCAGAGAAGGTGCTGCTACTAAGACAAAACATAAACCTAATAATTCAAAACAGAAAAATACACTAAACGATCTGAAGTCTGGTTTCTGACCATTAGAGATTTGTAGTAGAAGAGAGTTGAGTTAACGTGGTTCTAAACACACCCTAAACCACAGTGTAAGATGAACTCTAAGTACCATATACAGAGACCATCCTGCTCACACATACCTGGGTAGTCCTGATAAATGTCAGTGCCTAGGGGTGGCACTCACGACTCTTCTGTGCTCGTACCTTAGGCAACTTAAAACTGACTCCTGCACTCTCAGGTCAAAGCTTCATGCATTGCTCACCTGCTCTGTGTGGCAAGAGGAGTGCAAGATCAGAAGAAAAGAGATGAAAAAAATTGTAGCTGCTGGAAGCAACTCCCCTGTCACCAAGGAGGGACGATCACAGTTACAAGGAGGACATCTCTGTAATACTGTGCAGACCCCTAGCAAAGCTGGGATCCCAACAGCAGTGTGGTTCTGCAATCGGAGGCAGACATGAGTTAGGAAAAATCATGAAGGCAATTCTTTTTTTTCCCTTTATTTTTAAAGAAATGGCAGATTAACCCTTTTTGTGGAGAAGTGAAAGAAAAATGGAAGCATCATTTCTGCTCGTTTGAAAGCTGAACTCAGCTATTAGGATGGATGCAATACACAGAAACACCTAGGCTAGACTGGAGCGAGTGTTAAATTATTTATGTAAAGTGCTATACTTTGTCAAGGAGCAATTGAGAAATTAAAAGTACCTCTATCCAGAAAATATATAGCTAGATGGTGAGACGGCTTCTGAGATACTGAAATTATGGATTCAAGTAGGTGTAGGAGCAGCTGAGTACTGAACCTGCATTTTTCACAATCTCTGGTGCTCCTCAGCTGTAGGCTTCCTTCTGGGGCCACGTGCCGTGTGAAGCTTTGCTGATCCTTCTCTGGGAAGCACTTAGAGATTAACTCCTTGAGGAGAAGTAGGATGTGAGCATCTTACTTGTGATGGCAGTGGACAAGTTTGAGAGAAGGCTGTAACGTGTCAGGATGAGATGCTTTTGGGTACATGAAAAAGCAAAACTTCAGCACTTTCAGAATTCTGTGCTAAAAGTTTAGGATGACTTAAATGCTGTGTGTAAACTGAAGCTCCTGAAATTGAGCTTGTATTATCAAGTCCATTTTGGCAACAAAGAGGTGGAATTTGACATGCATGGCAGAAAAGCCTCTCCTTCTTCCTGCTGGTCCCAGGGCTGGGGCTGTTTGTTTGCCCCATGCTGGGTACCACACTGCTTCTGTTACAGCACCACAGCACCTTCCAGCATGGCTATCCAGGCTGTCACAGCTCCTGATGAGGAGCTGTTACAGCTCTGTGCTTGAACAGCCCTAGTTTGGCTGTGTGCTGTGGCTGAAGAAAGAATTTTTAAAAGTTACAAGACAATAGAACAGAAGACGTTATTCTTCTGAATGCACCGATTCCCATTCAGAATGAGCTGTGGAGCCCAGTAAGTTGTCTGATTCATAGATTCAACTGAAAATGTCTCCTGACTTCATCTGAAGACCTGAAGTGATGGAGAACCACAACTTCGCTGATAATTCATCAATGTGATATAGAGAGGTAGCAGCCACAGCCCTGTTCCTGCTTATTTAGACCAGGTTTATGAGAGTTGTGCTGTTTGTTTTAGCTGAAGTATTCTCAAGATCCATTGCAAAGGGCAAAGCCTGGCTTTTACAGTACCTAACCATGCTTTAAAAAGAAGTGCTACAGAGAGTTTTAAATTGGAGTACCTTATTCCTAGGTCACTTGAAAGGTGAAGAAGAATTCTACCTTGATCAGTGTGAAGTTTTACATGGCAGGGGATGATAGTAACTTCCTTGGAAAATGAGCACTTGGTCTGGATCCTTGCAGTTGTCCCATTCACAGCTTTTGCACTGCTTATCTTAGTATACTTTCAAAATCCGGAGGCAGTCATATTAATAGAAAAAAGATTACTCTGATAAATCGTATTTCCCTTCTGCTGCAAAATTAACCTATAACACTATAATAAACATCCTAACCAACAGACCATACTTGTAGCAGGATAAAACGTGGCTATGAGCAAGTCCTTAACTGGAGTTGGTAGAAGAAAACTTTGAAAAAGGAAACATTCCCTACAAAATCTAGTCTGTACCTCCACTGTTTGCTGTACATAAACAAAAACTTTAAAACCCATTAGACGTAAAGGGGAAAAGAAATAGAGCCAAAAACAAGAAGAAATATTAACTTCTTTTAGTTTGAGATTGTGGAAAGTAAAGCAAAGCAAATTGCTTATTACTCCAATGAGCATGTGAAGTCTGCAAACAGATGCAGAGCTCCGGTAAGCCATTACACAAACATTGCTTTAGTTACAAGTGTACCCGTGAAGGGTAGTTGATAAGCATCATGGTTTTCTCTTTTACTATGGAAAACAGCATCTTCTTAAAGAACAGTGTTAAAAAGCGATCCAAAATCACTTGTTATTCAGAAGATAATTTCAGTTTCCAGTGTGTTTCAACTGTGTTGGTGCCGTGTTATCTTCCTTCTTTGTTTATGAGAGATGTTTATCCATTGCACTGTTATTGGATTTACTTTCCTTCTTGCTTTGTCAGGCAGTCTGGCCTTGCTTGAGGCAGCAGCTCTGAAAGGAATGTGGGGCATTACAGAGAGCAGTCAGCTGCACACAGGCTCCCTGTGCGACTCGACTCGTGGGCAATGGGACTGATGCCGTACATCAGTGAATTAGCAGGAGAATACGTTTGCATTGGGAGACTTTGCTATCTCC
Organism: Anser cygnoides; assembly: GCF_040182565.1. Taxonomy (NCBI): domain Eukaryota; kingdom Metazoa; phylum Chordata; class Aves; order Anseriformes; family Anatidae; genus Anser; species Anser cygnoides. Next base: position 145,460,506 of record NC_089874.1, on the reverse strand, counting down.
AGTTTTGGCACAAGTGCAGCTGCTGCTGAACTGCTGCATTTGTTTTGATCTCTACAGATAAATATGTTGATAGGCTGGGGGGAGAAAGAGAGGTCAAAGAGGGGCTATGAGAACTGTAAAAGGGTTGCAAACAGTGCTTAGCAAAGAAGGTAGTGTGACAGAGTTAGGCTCCGAGTACCCACCTGGGAACACGAATTTGACAAAAGAGGGCTGTTCGGTCCAAGAGAAAAATGTGACAAGGGCTGGAAAATACAGCTTGGCACATTCAGATTGGAAGTAGGGAGCAGATGTTTATAGTGTTTTTAAATGGTTATTTAGGTAACTTAATAAAAATTGTGGTAGTTCCTCCATTATGGCCAATTACTAAATGGAGATTTATTAATAATAAATAAATAGAGTAATTTTCTAAATGTTGTATGTAGTTCAAATGATAAGTAATAAGGAGGATTTATATGCTCTGTTTTAAGGAAATCGGGATAATGTCAGCGGTTCAGTCTAATATTTTAATCTGTTTCTTTCTAAATCACATTTTCCCAGTATTTTGAGAGCTGCACCCCTTCTTCCTAAGACGTGTTCACTAGCAGTCAAAGCAAAAACATAAAACAATCAGCTTTCAAATAAGAGATATTTCACAAACTTCTGAAGGCAGCTACATGAATCAACCTACTGACAGTGTTTCTTGTCTTTCAGGCTTGCGGTCCCTTGGAATGACTATCGCACAGTGCTACGAGGAGGTTGGCCTTCTGCTGCTTTTCCTGTCCGTAGGGATCTCTATCTTTTCCACTGTGGAGTACTTTGTTGAGCAGGGTGTGCCAGGCACAACTTTCACAAGCGTACCTGGTGCTTGGTGGTGGGCGACAACTTCCATGACAACTGTTGGTTATGGTGACATTAGGCCAGACACCACTATTGGTAAGGTAGTGGCCTTTATGTGTATACTGTCAGGAATACTAGTTTTGGCTTTGCCAATAGCTATCATAAATGACCGGTTTTCTGCCTGTTACTTTACACTGAAGATAAAAGAAGCTGCTCTCCGGCAGCGTGAAGCTTTAAAGAGACTCACGAAGAACTCATCCAGCGACTCAAATATCAATGTGAATTTGCGAGACATATATGCACGCAGTGTCATGGATATGTTACGGTTAAAAAGCAGAGAGAGAGCAAGCACTCGGAGCAGTGGAGGAGATGATTTCTGGTTTTGACTTTTAAGTTATTTAGCCTTGTATAGCAAATAGACTACTTCAAAAATGTAGTATTAAGAATCTCTTTTTTTTTATTATTCACCACATAGTGTATTTCCTTTTCCATCTGGAGTTTGACTTATTGGACAGACTGATACAACCAGTGTATACAAAGGAAGAATTCAAAATATGAAAGCTCTCGGGGGCTCAGAAACCTGATCCCAGAACTGGATCTTGGTGGGTGAGAGGGGAAATAATGGGTCTATCAAAATCAAGCAGTGATACAAACACGTCTATGAATCCTATGTCCTTGCTAATGTATAGTAATAAAGTCTTAGTCAAAATTGCCTTGGTGTTTTGAATTTTAAAGACCTGTAAGATTTGTATTTACAGTAGAAAAACAAAAGTTAGAGACATTAAGAAAATCTGAAAAGAGAAGTCTAAGGAAGTAGAATGTTGAATAAATTTATGATGACATTCCTATTAGGAGATTCATCTCATTCCCATTTGTTAGCCACATTTTCTACTTCATTTGCATGAAAATGAGGTTGCAAGACCCTGGGCGGGGGGGGGGTGGGAATTTTTTTCATTTCAGGAGAAGCAAATGGCTCCCAAATTCATGGTGGGTATCAGGACATAGGTGAAAGTGTTAAGCCGATGCAAGATCTGCAGCCAAGTATAAAATAGTCATGAGATAGGTACCATGATTTAGAGTACCCTCTGCAATTGCTGTAGAAGTTACAGGAGCTAATACAGCCTTTGCAGCATGCCTTCTCCTTGTGTTTTGATTCTCATAACTTACTTGTGCAGCTAAGCAGATTTTGTGCTCAAGTGAAGTCATCAGTGGATACCAGACAAAACAGAAATGGTTAAAGATAACATGTTACTCATTTCTCTGTCGTCTGTTAAAAGCAGTAAGTATTTCAGTAAGTGGGCCACATTTAAAATCAATAAATAATCTTTTTGTAGGTTAAATCAAAAATCACAGACCTCTCTCATTTCATTTTCAGCAATGTAAGCACAAGCATTACTTACATTTGACATTAATTCAACATACTTCCTAAGACAAGACATATATTAGCTGTGGATTATTTAATTTGATCAGATATTTATGTATTTAGAAGGCTTAGACTGCCTTTGAGTATATATGAATGGGTAAAAAAAAATGCTTTTAATAAATATTGCATAATACTTGTTTTGAATTGAGTGTGTTTTCCTCCCATTCCCTGTAAACATAATACAGAAAGCGAAAATTTTTCAAAGGTTCCAACCCTGATGCAAACCTCATTGAATTTCAGCTTCTGATTTGTCAGCTGATATCAGTCAGCATTTGGATTTGGGATCAATGCAGTACATGCAGCAGTCACCAGAGGCAGGAGGAAGCTGAGGTAAAATGTTAGAGACCATAAGAGTTGCCTTGCTCTATCAGAAATGGACTAGGTGTGAAAATTCCTAGGTCAGTCTTATGGTCTGTGTTACACAGAGATCAAACTATGTTATCATAGTGTTCCTTTCTGCCCTAACGTTCAATGAATCCATGACAAAACTCCTGTGAATGTCCAGGAGGCAAAACTGATTCCGCAGGGAAAGGTTTGATGGAGCCCACTCTAGGTTGTTATTTCATAGCTCCGTTGAGCAGGAAGTCTCTGAGCTGCACAAATTGTACAGGCTGTTTCTCATTCAAAAGTCATTCTAATTATAGAGAATTAGGAAGAAGCTTTCATTGTGGGAAGACTGTTTTGTAATGTCTTTTGTGCTTTTTCGTACAGCATCTGATCTCTGTTTGAGAAAGGAAATGCAGTTAGATAGATGACTGATTCTCTTTAGGGAAAGGCTGCTTTTATTGCATCCTGTGTTTTTTACAAAGGACTCAAAAGAATGATAGAAATGTTCTGGGATGTATCACTTGATTCACTCCTTTCAGCAGGTCTGGAGATAAAGTTTCCTAGAAATGCCCATGGGGAAATGTGGCTGAGACTTTATCAAGTAACTGCTTCAGCTTCTATTTTCAGACCTCTTGATTTTAAATTCAAAGTCTCCAAAGAAGTGTTTGTCAATCATGGTTTTTATTCATCAGGGCTGTCTGTCACATTATGGGCTCAGACTAACAAATCATTTTGCAGATGAAGGTCAGTTCTGATTTCAGCTCTTACAGACAGGACCAGAGCATTCATACTGAGCAGCAAACAGTACAGGGCATTACAAAGCTAGAACACGAATCTATGCCATTTACCTACTGCCACAAATTTGGAAAACAGCTCTTGTGTCACTAAGACACCATATTAAGGATGTTACTGTGCTATCTTTAGAGTATCATGCTGAAGTTAAGTACAAAACTACCTCTTGTCCTCACATCTGTTCTGCCATTTCCATCACACATCAGACTTGGCAGAAAGGATCATGTGTCAGAACGTCAATAATTTCCCCATTTTAGCTTAAAATACTAAGCACTTCCAAAAACCATCATCAAAGGCGAGAACTGGCAAAACAGGTGAGACAGGGACATACTGGAGAAAGTCCAAAAAAGTACTGGAGTGCCAGGCTGCCGAGACCATTGGGGAACCCCTGTGTCCAGGAGAAGTGGGGCATATGGGAAGATTTATAACTTCTAGGGATAAGTTATAGAAAGGTATTTAGAAATCTGTGTTCAATAATATTTCACAACGATTTAATATCATGATTTACTTGTTGTATTATGGATATCGATCCTGAATGCACAATTCACTGACCACTGGTTAAGTCTGTGTTGTTAGTAAGTCAATAAACCACTTCAATCTTGATTCGATATAAGCTATGTAAGATGAGCAGTGTTCCCCTCGGACAGGAGTTTTGCTGGGCAACTCAGTTTGTGAGATTGCCATGTGGTGGATCTGACTGAGCACAGAAAGGAGCGCACAGAAGAAAGTTATGAAGCCTTTTACATATAATTCCCATTTATTTTTGTTTTCTGACATTAAAGATGTGTATTCTCATCTAGATATTATCTTGATAATGAGTAACATAATTTTCTCATTTTCTACAGTATTGTCTTCTTAAACCTCCAGTGAGGTGTACTTGCATACCCAGAACTCTGCGAGAACATTTTCTGTTGAGATGCCCACCATCTAAAATGCATTAGAGCAGCTGTTGCTGATGCAGCTGGTACCTGGTTTTCTGTGCTCTTATCTGCTCTTATCACTGTAGATAGGGCAGGGCAGCACAGCCCTTAGTCACACCTCTAATTGCAGACAAGGGGTCTCCAGGGCTCTGGGCTCTTGAAAATGTCATTCATTGAATGGAAGGGCTAGAGTCAATAATCTCTCTAGGACTGAGATGCAGTCTTCAGTTTTCACCCTTCATCAATTTAATTTTCCAATTTTTGAGAGTTTTAACCATCCATATAATTATTGCAGTTTTGCCTTTAATATTAGAAAACACATCTCCTGTGGAAGCAGAGCTTCCATGCATTCAGTTCATAGGAATTTGATGAGGCATTTAAGTTTGGTGTAGTGAGCTTGACCTGATGAGCAGCCAGTAGTTAAAGCCATTCCTTCAGAAAATGTGTTTTAATGAAAGGCTAGTTTGAAGAATTCCCTTATGACTAACTTTTGTTGTTGTTGATACGTGACATAGTCTTTTCTGACAAAACTTGACCCCGGTTTGTAGGGTGGGCACTTCTGCTAGAGGATGGCCCCATCAGCAAGAGGGAGAGCATGACCTGTTTTGTGTGTGCCTCTCAGATGGGCTAGAAAAGTGTGAGCTTGCACACCCCTTCTCCCAGGAAAACAGGAAAGCAGTTTGGTGCAGGTGGCTATATTATAGGATTTCTATGTGAAAAGAACAATAAAATATATATATACAAACAACAAATCTATTTGGGTGAGGGAGAGAAAGGGATCCCACCTAGTGTCACAGCAGTGAGTCCAACACCAGCCAATGTAAACTCCCAAATCTTTCTCAAAACCCCAGGAAGTTGCTTGTGAGATGGATTTATAGCATCCCAAAGGGTGAGGAACCAGAACAGTCTGAAGTTAAGCCGGATCTTTTAAAAGATGTATACAGTCGTGTTTATCGGATTAAAACTATGTACAAATGCATATTATAATCTCAGAAAAGCATGCCTCCGCAAGAAGCTTCCTAAAGTGAAATCATCTTCCTTGCCAAACAAAGCAAGACACATGGAGATGTAAAGTTTCCTCTAATTACACCTAATTTTGTACAGCTTTTAATAAAACTAAACCTGCTGGTAAGTCATGTAGTATTACTGTGTAGTCCTGCAACCAACACACTCATTTCACTTCCAACAGCTTGTCTCAGAAAGGCAGTTCTCTTCCCAAACTGTGCAGCAGAGATAAGTCCCGGGAAATGGATGAAGTGTGTGTGACTCTCTTCATTACCTGCTGCATGAATCAGTTTATGAGGAGACCTGGGAAGAGAATTCATAAATTCCTATTGGGATTTTTGCCAAAAGCACGTAAAATAAGTTCTTCTGAATTCTTCTTCTTAAGTCATTTTTTCAGCATACCTGAAAAAGACAATTGGCTTGAAAATAGTTAAAAGATAACTAATGATGTCATTTTTCATAGCAGGCAGTGTTACGGATTCCTGAACTGAGGCTCGCAGCCTGAGGTACGAAACACATTATGCAACCCAACAATGTTGAATTATGGAAAAATATTCTGAGATGAATATGTATCTGCTTAAGAACTGCTGTCCAGTGAAGCAGCATTCATAAGCTCACAGCCCTCTTGTCCTAAATGAACAACAGCATTACGGACTTTGGAACATGCTATCAGAAATTTCCAGTTACAGGCTCTGTGGGATCCCTCCGTAGCTTTTGTGGTGTGTTAGATGCTGCAGTGGTAAAAGCTGTTATTACTGATGCCCAAACAGACAGATTAAGCCATTATTAATGCTGAGTATATAGAAGGAAAATAATGGAAGGTAGAACAGGAAAGAGCAAATTAATTTAAACTTAAATTAATTTTAATTTAAAATAAGAAGTTGAAATACTTCAGCTGAGATATACCAGTGACTTTGTGTGACTGACTATGTGTTTTACCTCTCATATCTTCTCATGAGAAATGAAGTACACATGGTTCAGTGCAGAGGAAGGAATTATTTTCAGCTCATTAACTGACACGCATCATATGTCCATACCACAAATTAGATCACATTACTTATTCATACCTCATCCTAGCCATGGAGCCCTGTATATCAGACATGTCTTCCCCCTGAACCATGCATGTGGCTTTGTATTTGCATCGTCCTTCTATAGATCAACACCAACAAAACAAAAAAAAAAATTTTTTTTTTTTTTGTAAAAATGAACTTCAACTTAAAGGAATAAGATCAGGTTGAATCTATTTCCAGTCCTTGCTATTTGTTATTTCTGCTGTTATTCCTCATTTAACCCTCCTATCTTCTCTTCCTGGCAGTAATTGCTGGATAACAGATGGAAGAATTGCCAATCACAGCCTTTCAGTGTCAAAATGTAGACAAACCTACCCCATAAACCTGTGGTCTGTTTTTTTATACTGGAAACAAAATCAAAGTCAAGAGAAAAAAGTGTGGTGTTTCTCTCACAGCTACAAGGACGGCATCGATTAGGAATCAACAGAACCCCACTTTTCCAAATTACTGGAAGCTGTATGCTTACAGCTGGTCAAAGCCAACCTGTCATGTAGCACATCTATTTCTATCAGTAAGAAGTCAGACTTCAGTAACAAATAAAAATGAGTATGGTTCTGAGAAAATACTTGTCTGCAGGGTTCAGAGAGCTTATATAATTTGTACTGCAAACAGCCCAAGAGGCAGGATACCACAATACAAGAGTTTCACTAAATTATAATACAGCCTTTTCCTAAAGACCCTGCCATCCATATGTATAGGACAAACCAAACCCTATATTCAATTTGACAGTGTAAAGGTTTACCAAAAAGCCTTCATAGGGATTTGTTGTAAGAATAAAATTGACAAGTTCCCCACATCAGACCTACTGATGCAATGGAATTATACCAGGATGAATTTGCCCACTTTCCAGCCAATGCTCTGTAAGGCTTTGCTGTGTGGTTGGGCCACAAGGACAAAAAACAACATCCAGACTCTGGTCTCTTATGCAGGCTGTCTCCTCACATACGGCGATGAACCCAGTTTGCTTGTGCCAAGAATCGCAGTGGAAATACCAGCAGACTGAGCTAACAAAACGCCACTGGCCATCATTATAGCATGGAGGTTGCGTTATGCTGCAAATGCTCGCATCAGCAGTCCAGCAGGAGACTTGATTAGAACAGATGTGATGACACATAAGCCAAAATAAAATGGAAGGAGAAAGCTCTTACCCTCACCTATCACCAGGACTTCAGTCTGGTTCAGAGCTAGTGCATTTCACTACCAATTATTTAATGTTCTTAGAGTTCAGCACCAGAGTAAGTGAAATTTTCAGTACAAAAATGATGGGTGTTATCTATTCAGTACCATTCTGTATCAAAAACATCTCTTTTCAATGACAATTCAGTACGTCAGTAATCATTGCCTACGTTCCCTATCACGTACGTCATGAATTGCAGACCTATCTCCAGCTGGTGGATCAAGAATTTCATTTATTCATGATATGCTTCCGTTCACATTATCTTTTCCAGTTTCTTAAGATCAAGTGTGCTATTCTTGTCTGCCTTTTTTTCATAGCTCTCAGATCAGAGCTATGTTTGCCAGACAGACACAGTTCTTTAGATGATTCACGATGGAATGATGTAGTTTGTGGTGCAGGCACTGTCCTGACAAAATTGCTAGAAAGTACTGCTACTAATGGTCGGGAGAGAACAGCACAGGAACAATTACAGGACAGGAAGTTGCACAAGTGTATGTTTCTGAAGCAGAAGATGCTATATGGGATGCAGTCAGCCACAGCTTTTCTTCTGGGACCCTGAAACCCAAAACCAGTCCGTGAGGCAAAACCGAGTCATTAATGGAGCCCTACGAAGTGCAGACCTATGAGGCACACAGGCAGAAGGAGCTGCTCTGCACATCCTCAGCTCCCTCTCCAGCTTCGGTATGCCTAATATTTTTCCCAGCCAGACCCTCAAAACTTTGTAAGAGCCCTCAGCAGGCCAGTTGTGTGAGGCCTCAGTAGGCCAACCGCACCACGCGTGCTCAATGCCGCTGAACTTGCCCAGGGAATGAATGTTCTTGCATTTGACTGCTCAGTGATAAAATATTATTTGCACGTTCAATAAAGCATCATTTGCACATTTGATTCTAGCCAGCATACTATACTTTTTCTAGACAATTTCATTTCCTCACTTACCCCACATGTGTAGAGGTGTTCGATTAGCAAGGCAAAATATAATCTGCTAATTAAAGAGAAGATTTTAGCAAAGTAAAGAAAACTAGGAGTCTAAGTAAGACAGGCAAGCTGAAAATACAAGGTAGTTTGCTAAATGTAAAAAAAAAAAAAAAGAAAAGACGTGAAAAAGAAAATTGTTAAAATTAAAATTTAAACAGCGGGGTGGCGGGGCTGGGAATTTAAAAAAAAAAAAAAAAGACGGAAAAATCAGAAACTACTAAAAGATGTAAGATAAATCCTGAATATGAGATCTTGTTTCAGATACTAAGTATTTCTAAACATCTGGCATACAGCAGCTTCTATGTGAACTGCTATCTGCACCTCGTCCTGCACTCTGTGTGGGGACTGGAGAGTTCTCATGTAGGATTCCAGCTTACTGGTTAGGTACATAAATTCAAGCACTTAACAATTTTAATAGACCTGGACAAGACCTGTCCTTGAGTGAAGGAGAAAACTCGTAGCTGATACATACTTTCCTTTTAGAACCTGAATAGCTATTAAACTCTTACATTAAAATAATAATAATAATAATAATAATAATAATAATAATAATAATAATAATAATAAAGCCCTACTTTTTTTTTTTTTTGGTTCCTTTTTGGAGCAAAGAGATCTGAAGCATTTGTTTAAAACACAAAACAGCTGAACACTCATCACACTACCAGGTTAATGCTCTGCCAGGTTCACCTCCCCCCTTCCCACTCCAACATACACAAAGCAGGCTCTTTTCCAGGAAAAGGCTCCTGAAAAACCTTGGAGACATTGTAGAAAAAATATTTTAAATTTGTTGCTGTACACTTGGGACAAATTTCACATCAGGGCAAAGGCTAAGCTGTATGTTTGCTTCAGACATCTGAGAAGTGTTAGCTACTGCAGTACAGTCCTTGCATGATGATAAGGGGATGAGAGAACAAGAAAACAAATTATCATATTAGTGAATCACAGGATCCCAGAGAGCCTGAGGCCGGCAGGGCCCTCTGGAGGCCAGCTGGTGCCAGCCGTGCCCAAGCAGGAACACCCAGAGCAGGGTGCCCAGCACCACGTCCAGGCGGCTTCTGAAGGGCTCCAAGGAGGAGACCCCACAGCCTCTGGGCAGCCTGTGCCAGGGCTCCGTCACCCGCACAGCACAGAAGTGCTCCTGGTGCTCAGGGGGAGCCTCCTGGGGGCCAGTTTGTGCCCAGGGCCTCCTGTCCTGGCACTGGGCACCACCAGACACAGCCTGGCTCTGTCCTCACTGCACCCTCTTTGCACTTTGAGTTTTTATACACGCTGAATAAGCTGGTTGTTTCTACATGAGCGTAAGACAATACAAGACAGACAGAAAGGACAAGGAAACCGTAAAAGAGAAACAATTAATTTTCTCCATTGGTCCCACCCTTCTCCAGCAAACAAAGGGCAGGAATGGTAGCATACGAAGAAAATCTCCCATGCTTATTCAAGCTATACTACAATTAACAGGTATATCCTTGTCCTTCCACGGAGGAGTCTGGCAGCAGCCAGCATGGGCACTCCACGTGGCTTTGGAGCAGCACTTACCTGCTGCAAGCCTGGAGAAGAGAAGGCTCCTGGCAGACCTTACAGCGGCCTTCCAGTGCCTAAAGGGGGCCTACAGGAAAGCTGGGGAGGTACTCTTTGTCAGGGGGTGTAGGGATAGGACAAGGAGTAATGGCTTTAAACTAAAAGAGGGTAGGTTTAGATTAGATGTAAGGAAGGAATTCTTTACTCAGAAAAGTGGTATGGCAGTGGCACAGGCTGCCCAGAGAAGCTGTGGATGCCCCATCCCTGGAGGTGTTCAGGGCCAGGCTGGATGGGGCTTTGGGCAGCCTGGTCTGGTGGGAGGTGTCCCTGCCCATGGCAGGGGGCTTGGAATTAGATGGGCTTTCCCAACCCAAACCTCTCTGTGTTTCTATGATTCCATTCCAACTTCAGGGTGATTTCAGAGCTGACACCCACATCCGACACAGAGTCAGTCTCGGGATGCTGGGGAAGGTGTCACTGTTTACAGATCTTTTGGTGTCTGACTTAGTTGTGTTGACCCTTACTTTATGGGGTTCTGGAGTTGCACCCAAACCCTGACTTAAGAAGAGAGGCTGCAGGTTTGTGGCTTGTAGAGGTCCCTCTAATATAGCATCTCAGGGTTGCTCCAGGGCCTGGCAGTGGAGGGACGACTCTCCTGCTCCCACCTGTCTACCTGAGAGGCAGGAGCATCCATGCCAGTTGCCTTCTGATTAAGTTTTTTTTTTCTTCTTGCTTTTTTATTCTACAGCTTGGGATCAGTTTTTCTCCTTTACACAGAAAGGCAATGCTGGAGACTTTCTACAGATCTACTCCTAATTTTTGGGCTGTGTGCACAGAAAACTATAGAGGATTTTGTAAACAAGCAATTAAAAGCTGCTTGAAAACCTATTCTGCTGCCGGAAGGATTCAGTCTCAATTGCAGTATTCATACGATGCTATCACTACAGCAACCAAGCCTGTAAACAATACTGCTGGTCGTGGATAACACATCAGTACTTGGTTTAGCAATTAAAAACAAAAGCCTTGTCAGACTATATTTCTTTCCTGTCACTGTAGGTTTCCTGATGCAAATTCTCTTCCAAGGGCTTTGCTCTGTAGAATAAGTATATTAGTCTTTGTCTGAGATAAGACCTGAAAAGAAGGTTAAGTTGCAACACTCCACCTGGTCATCTGGGCTGCTTCTCCTTTACATTTCATTGTTATCATCTGCCTTGTTACTCACGCATACTTGCCAGCATGATGACAACACTTCATTAATGCACATGGATCCTGTTCCGTCTGAAGTAAGACAAAGCTGTCATTTAATTCTGTATCTACAGAGTGGGATCAGTCTTTTGAATTCCTTGTGAAAGACTTCTAGGCAACTATGCAAAATCAATGTTATATAATGTAATACAGAAGTATTTAACTCACCTGCACCCTGAAAACTAAATAAATCTAAAGAGGTGATTTTTGTAAGGCAAGATTACTAAATCCAAAATAACATGCCCGATCTGTGCATTTTTACTTAGAACAAAGACTTGTTTTGGCATTGTCTACTGCAGGGCACTGATATCCCTGAGATAGCTTCATAGTACTGATGCAAAAGCTTCAGGAAGGCTTTTTAAAAGTTTAGGGTCTGATCTGCTGCCTTAAAACTCACAGCAGAACTTCCAGTATGGGTGAATTATATTGCAATGAGGAGTGAACATGTGAACATCATCTAACCTAACTACAGGTAAGCAGAATGTAGAAAACTTTGCAGTAAAACAGATCATCATAATGACTCTTTAGAGTCTTTTAATCTAAAATAGGATGTCTAAAATAAAATCGCCTATTATTCTCCACTGGCTGAAGGGACCTTCAGAGTTCAGGCATACACACTTGCATGTTATAATTCAAAATTATGGAAAGATAGCAAATTTATTGTTTGGGCATTCCATTGTTCACATTTCAGCAAATGTTTTCACTCTGGATCCAGATGGGACTGCTTTGAATCTAATTGGGCTGCACCTGGAGAACTAAGCACAATTTGGGTGATGGCCTTCCTTAGGAAGATTTATTGCATTCGAAATAATCATCAGAATTAGTAATTTCTCTTTCTTTCTGTCACAGAGTCATCTGAAAATGCTTCTTAAGCTGCCATAGTGCCCCCTTCCATTAGCCCAGGTAAATCCAAGAATGAAATGCCTAAACGTTGGTGGAATTATTCTAGGCATAATTATATTGTATGTATTACAGGACATCGCTTTCATTCCAATTTGATGTAGCTCACTACCTCGAGATGAAGCCATTCATGGGATAAAACAGATAAAAATCTGATAGGCTTAATAAACAGAAATAATTCACCACTATAAACTTTGAGACCAGCCAGAGCAAAATTTGTCATCTCTGGGTTGTTTTGGGACTAATGGTTAAATATCTATGATCTTATTTCTTTAGTCTTACTTGTTTTCTGTGACTGCATAAGCACACACCAGATAATCTTAGAAAGTTTGTTAAACTGGACGTTTTCCTAAATTTTAGTTCTTCCATCCATTCAGAAGGTGAGTTACACATTCGCCATTTTATGTCTTCCTCTCCTATAGGAACAATACCATGTGAGCTACGAAATATGAATCACAAACATTGAGTCATTGAAGTGAGCATTTCAAAAACAGCCTTGAGTCTGAAACTTATTTATGCAAAGCTATTCCACAACTTCTTGTGAATAACAAATAGTTAAGAAAGAGAAAAGCTCACTTTGCGAATGAATTCCAAATCAGATGCAGAGCTGCTATAAAACTGAACGTTAATTGTAACCAACAATTTGAACAACAACATGAATCTACTGTGGGCTTCTTTCCAGCAGTAAAAAAGAGATTCTTATACTTTAGATGTTTTTCATGTTTTGTATGCTAAGCATGTTATTTTAAATACCTATAAAAGACTGATCATGCATACATACCTGATGTTCACTTTACTTGTAAGACTATATGCTAGCAAGTTGAAGCTGCATCTGTTATAGCTATATCTTAGTAAAGGCCACCAATTCAACAACAGGGAAAGACTCTCTTTAAATTGTCTTTCATGTTTCACTTTTCTGTTCCACAGACATTATTACTCTTTCTTATCTGAACAGTGAACAAATGCAGCATTCACACAGTGACCTTAAAGCTGTCATTCTTAACTGAACAGGGGATGTGAATAGGAAAAGAAAGGAACGCACTTTAGAAATGCATGAAATAGTTAATTTGTGTTTTTTCAGAGACTCCTAACATAATTCCATTCCAGATGGCAGTGAGAGTGCAAATCTGTTCTGTTCTGTGAGGATATGGGTGTTATAATAGACTCCAATGGATCAGATTTATTTTTTAATGTTTCTTTTTTTTTTTTCCACAGAATACATTAACCATTTCAGTGAACTGCTCTTTGTCTTTACATGCTCAGCATGAAGCACTTGTGTAAGATATTGTGCCATTGCTCTCCACAAAATGCCATACCATTGAGACTTCTCTAAAAAAATGATTCCTTGCCAGGGGCATTTCCTCTTAGAAGTCGGTAAGCTGATTACTCTCTGCCACAGAGGATCTTATCTTAAAGACAGTCAGTTTAGGAAACAGACTGTCTCAATTACTGTAGCCTTTTGCCTCTTTTGATTCCTTCACTAATGTTCCACTTGAAAAGTTTATGGGGTTTTTTTTGTTTGTTTGTCTTTTTTTTACTATACCAGGACTCCAGTTTCTTCACGCTTAGTAAAAAAATAAAGTTCATGGATTATTCCTCCTTCATGCTGTGATGCTGCTTGCTCCTCCTGGTTGGCAGGTTCTCCGCAGCTTTACAGCTAGGATGCTGGCTTGGCAGTCTGCGCTTAACTCTTGGTTCCAAAGTCCTTGGGAAATCATGAGACTGCTGGATAGTCTGGGTTAGATGAGACAGCTCTTTCACGTTTCAGTGCAGAACAAAACTAAAGGTTGTGAAACCTTGAAGTTTTAAAGTAGAGGGGAAACTCAGAACGATGTACTCTGCTCTGGGAATCTGCCCACAGCTGGGCAGTCCCCGACCGGTCCCATAGCACTGTGCAAAGAGGAGTGCTGCTCTCAAAGCGCTTGAAGGGTCAGCAGCATGCTCCCGTATATTATCCCTCTCCTAACTGATGGCACTCTTTCTTTGATGAAAGCCACTTTCAACAGAACATAGAGCGTGGCTTTGCTTGCCTTAAGAGCTTAAAGAAGCCTCACACAATGGAATAAATTTGATACAGCCACTGGGTTATTTACCGCATTGTGAGAACCAAGAGTGACAAATATCTTATATATGTGCTGAATAGGATAAGGAAGAAAGGGGAACTGTCTCCATTCCTTCCAGTTAGCTGCACCTCGCCACTCAATATTTTTTTATTGATGTTTCACAATCTTATCTGTATTTTCCATCCTGCTATTCTTCATTTTATTGAGGCTTTGTATGTGTGTTTTAAGCTAAGCTGGACAAAACTTGTTTTAGAATTACCCTCAAAAGGGACTTCTCTCATATGGGAAAGAAGAGCTGCAGTCTCCATCAGAGCCTATTCTGCTTCTGAATAGCACATTAGAGACATAATTTCTTATTCCACTGAAAGATAACCCAAAGAGGCTTAAAGAAAACTAGTTGGCTTCTTCTTTTTAGCATATTAATCTTTGACATTGGAGACCAATTACATTGAATCAACAGAATATCTAATCAAGTTAAAAAATAATAATAAAACTAGTTTGCTTTAAGATAACATTCTCCTATAAAGTGAATAAGGATACTAAAATATGAATATATAGATCTGAAAGCAGTGGAATTAGAAAGCCTCTGTTCTCAGAGGTTTTGAATCATAGTTCTGTAAAAACATAAAAAAGCATAGTAAAAAACAGAGCTCTTGTGCTGTAGACCAGACCAGTAAAAACTAAGAGCTATTGCTTTCCAGTAATGGTGATATGATATTTGTTTTTATTTTTTAATTTGCGTTTTCTTTGTCACTTTTCAAATTTGCAACATTGCTTATACTGGTTTGAATTTTTGTTCAGAAACTCATCTGCCCAGAATGACCAGAATGCTAAAGGATTAAAGGAAAACGTTCTCAGTACACTGAAGTTTGAACAAAGATATGGACTATCAAAAAAGTTAGAAATCTTGAGTCTCCTCTTAAATATACAGAAAGAACCTCCCTTATGACTGCATAATCATATTGACACTTTTTATTACAAAACTACAAGCCACATTAATAAGCATGTCTCATCTTTTTTTTAAAAGAGAAAAAGAGAAGTGAAAGCAATCAGCTGGTACTGAAAATATACATATTCTACACTGTTTGTGCCATACTGTTAAGGGCTTATTTCATCTCCCTTTAATGGAGTCCTTCAACTGACTTAAAGTGAACTAAAGCTTGTAAGTAATGTTCAGGACATGTCTATGGCATAGCAGTTGCTTACACTCTGAAAATTCTCATGTGCAGATGGCTGTATTCTGGTCAGACATTGATTTGCGTGGTACCTATTCCCTTACAAAGCTGAATACGGGTAGTAAATCTGACTCTGTGTCTGATAGGATAATTGGCATTGATTTCTAAATAAGACTAAACAAAGCAAATGGAAAGAAAAGAAGAAAATGAAAGACATTTCTCTCAAGTACTGGTGAAATTTTCTGGGTTTTTTTTTGTTTTTTTTTTGTTTGTTTGTTTGTTTGTTTTGGCTTGGTTTGGGTTTTGTTTTTGTTTTTTTTTTTTTGATGTTGTTGTTTGTTTGTTTGTTTTGTTTTGTTTCCCTTAAGTGCAGAAATACTTCATTGCGAGATCAAAAAAATATATACTTAATATGTAAAGGAAATACTACACATGGATAGTTTGGATATAGTATATACCTTAAAATAAGGTCATTATGTTCCTGGGAACATGAATTAAAGGGCAATGTACTATAAAGAACCAAACAATTATTCTCTGCAACCTGCCATTTTGTTACTCCTCAGAAAACACATTTGCTCTTCAGTATCTGTTCATCCTTTTCATTGCTATGATGTTCAGATGCCTTCTAAAATACCAGTCATTGTGTAAAGAAATAAAAATGTTGATTTCTGATGGCTGCCAAGTGGCTAATTAACTACACATATATATATACACCATTTTTTGTTGTTGCTGTTCTTGTTGTTGAGGGTATGTTTGTTTGTTTTATTTTAATCTCTTCATAAATACTAATTTGAAAAGAACAAATTGTCATTGTGGAGAAGAGTAAGAGTGTTCTCAGTATATCTTCAAAAGTTTAAATGTACTTTCCTTCCTCTCAGCTTATAATATTGCAGAAATGTAACTAAGGGATGAATTTTCTTATGCTGTGATCAGATAGGATCCTGGAAAATTGAAATTATATAGAGGGGAAATATTGTCTCAGAACAAAATACATCTGTAAAAAGAAACCAGAGGTGTTACGGTAGATTGATTAAAAGACTTGCTGCTGCAAGAAGGAAATCATTTGCCTCTCCAGGGATACTAAACAGTACCACTCTGATTAGTACTTCAGGGGATAACGATCAGTACAGTTGCAGCTGGACAGTGTGTGAGATTGCTTTCATTAACTTATATGACACGGACATAATCAGTAGCTGGATTTCACTTTTCCCCATACAATATAACATTATTTTTAGCATGTATGCAAACTGAGTTGGACTTTCTTGACAATGACCTCAAATTAATTTAAAAGTTGTTTAAAATGGTCAAAAGGATTTACTTAATCAATTGAACTATTTCTCAGCAAGACATTCTGAAGAATGAGAAGTTTTATGAAAATTGAAAATCCTCTTTTATTGCCTAATATTCCAAGCTCCTACCTTCTTTTCTTTAACTGAGGATACACCTCATTCTCACCTCACATCACATGCAGCCAAGTGCAACCAGTGGCAAACAGTGAAGACTGGGGAACAAGTATACTCAGAGGCTATTAAAAAAAATCTTGCTTTTCTGCTTTTTACAAATGAGTAGCAAAACCAAGGAAGACAGTGGGAAATAGTACTGAATGACCAGGAGTAATTAAGCACCAGTGAGAGCTAATCTCATAAATTAAGAACTGTGACATGCTAATACAAAAACAAACAAAAATTTTGTCTTCAGAAGTCTCTGAAGCGGACTATATGAATTATTCGGGATTGGCAACCTCACTTTCCATCGGCAAAATAAAAGGTTTGCAGGGCTTATTGCACTGGAGGTCAGTAGGCTGGAACTGTAGACAGAGATAGGTGTCTTCAGACAGGATGGGACAGCAGGATATGTCTTCTTGCCATTTTCTCTCCTCTGACCTCAGTGTCCTGTTGTTGTTCACTGCAAGACAAAAGACTATCATCTTGATGAACAGTACAATAAATAAGCTTGATCCAAACTGGGGCTTCTGGACATTACTGAAATGCAAATAATTATTTTTCTGTGTACTTACAAAGATCTCCTAAGAGAAAGATATTAAAGTTGTATATTCGAACACACAAAAGTTAGGAACAGCTATGCTTATGGTTTCTTACATACTTTTAATTCTATCACATTGTATCCCCACCTTGTATAATGAATGAGTTCACAGAATCACATAATCACAGAGTTGTAGGGGTTGGAAGGGACCTCAAGAGATGATTGGGTCCATGTTGTCCTTGTACCATTCATCCACACAGCAGCACAAGCCCATAAAGAGAAGACAGTAGCAGATGGACAGCATAGAGACAAATATAAGAGGATATCAAGGCTCATACAACATGAGATGTTGTGTATCCAGATATATAGTATTTTATCAATTTTATTTGATCAATTTCTATATTCATTCTGCATCAACATCAATCAAATCTGTACCATTGTTCTTACTTGTTGGCTGTTGATACTGTTGTTACCTGTTTAAAAATGGTGTAGCTTTAGTTTAAAAAGGGTGTAGTCTTTTGGAGAAATGGAGCGTAAATCAGTCGAGTTGTGCACTGGATGGGGTCAAAGAGCTTAATGTACATCCTCATGTATATGCCCATCTGGATGATCTGTCAATGACCAATACCATGTCAGCTTATTCTAGTAGGCTGGATTCAAGGGAAGTTTCAACAAGTTAATGGAATAGAAACACATTAAATGTTACTACATGTATAGATAATGTCTCTGATTGCAAATTAGAGGATAGGGAAGTACACAGGGAAAATATTACATATAATTGCCTTGCAAGAACGTTACATATTCTTCCTGAGTTGTCCTCTAGATTACTTTTAGAGAACAGAGGACCTTAGGTCTAGCCCAGAATAGCCACTTTAATATTCTTACAGTGTGGGAGGTTGTTATATAAATGTTGGTCTTCTGACAAAGTTGATTTTGTCATTCAGCCAGCAGTGGCAGAGCAGAAGCCCTTGGGAGGGCACACTGTCTCTATAAATCAAAGGTCCTGAAGTGTGAACAATCATCCAAGTGGGTCTCAGCTAGTCACTGAAAAGGAAAGCATTTTCAAGCTACAGCTGTCCGTATGGTCCTCACTTATTAAAGTATTTCCATGGGATTCCTTTTAGATTCAGGAGAGCAGCCCTCCTGGCATCGAACCTAGTGGTAGAACACCCTAGTTCTTCAATAAACTAAGGATAGGTGTTCACCAGGATGTAGCTGGTGAAGAGACATGCTAACCCATGCACTCAGCTCCATAGGTAATGAGGACCCTGCCATGCCTGGCCTTTTGGTTTACATATTTCAAGGGTGCACACTGGGGAGCAGCAGTTCCCAGCACAGTTCTTTCAGGGTTTCCAGCTCTCCTAGGCCATGTGTAGGAGGCTGTCAACAACTGACAAGATCAAAAGAGTTTGGATAGTTGAAGAATTCATCTTCAAGAGGCTTCAGCGCAGACTCTTAAAGAATGCAGACAGTCTTGTGGAGTGTCCCTGCTAAACTGGGAAACATTAATCAAATTTCACTCCTCTATCTGCTGAATGGGCCTGACCTTCCACCTACTGAAACAACTTGCCTTAGATTATTTCCTTCAAATACATTCTCTTTAATTCATTACAAAGTAATTAAAATTCTGTATTAGGAAGATATCTTTTAAACATATCATTACAGGACGTAGCTTTGAAAACTCCCAAGTTAACAAGACCTGACTTAAGAAAAAACATTTGAAAAGATCAATGTCTGTCATTATGTTTGTTTGTTTGTTTGTCTGGTTTTGTTTTTTCCTGTTCGTAAAACAGTGAATTAGTGAAAGCTGTTTTATATGGCCACAAGGTCATTTGACCATATAATCTGAAGCAACAGTTATCCAAAGACATATCTCCTTCTGTGACCCAAAGTTGTTCTAGCACTTTAAGTAGTGTGACTTAACTAGAAACTGGATTTTTTCTTTGTCAGTACATATTTGTGATATTGACAGTATTTAATAGCACCTCAGAGATTACAGCATTAATTTAAACACAATAGATAGAAATGTTAATGAGAGATACAAGAAAATGAAGAAAAGTCATTTCAGAGTATACCACACAATGAAGAAATATTAAAATACAATACACTTTTCTGGCTGTAAAATATGTCAAGCATAATAGCACTCCACAGAGAAACTGCTTACAATTACTCATCCAAATGACTGAGATAGCCACATCTCAGAGATAAATAACTTATGCGCAAAAGCTTTCATCAGTGCTGAGTTTGTTGATAAGACCCTTTTGTCCAATATATATTCAGCTTGATGTCTCCAGAGTGATGATCGTCTTATGTCCATATATATATACTCAGCTTTATGGGTTCTCATGTTCAGATCTCATTATAAAAGATTATAATTTCAAGGATTAAACTCTTCTGTATGCATTCAAGATAATATCCATTTATATATTTCCATTTGCAGGGGGTAACAGTAATTGCCTTTGGCTTAGTTGCTTACTTGGATGAGAGATGGGTTTTTGGAAGGAAGGTATTTCAGCAAACTGCCAGTAGAGGAATTGCTGGTACAGTCTTCTGTGACATTGGTGTACCCATTCTGAGAAATAAAGGAAGACTAATAACACTAAGAAGTAAGAAGATTTCGAATGAGTGTTTTTTCATGAAGCGTGGTTGCAGAATTCACAATAAAAAGCTCCAGTTGATGAATTAATAGAGCAAAAATAATAAAAGTTGATTCTAGTCTGGATAAGACTTCAGAGCATTAGCAAAATAAATTATTCTGTCAGGTTTCACTCATAACTTCTAGACTTAATGGGCAGAGCTTATCCCTAACATAAAAATCTGTTGTTTCTTTAGTTTCTCTTCTCTCAGAAGACTTATCCCATTATGAGTCTGTGAGACTTCACATATAAGAAGTGAAGTTGCCACCCAAGCTAGGGCAAGTAGGGTCACGAAACTCTCTGGGATACTTCTAGGGGGAAGGTCTGAGCAGCTCTTCACTGAGTTTGATAAGAATTAAGAAGACAAAAATGGGAGTGTCTCAAAGGAGGGGCTGACGGCTACAGTGGGGTAGATGGGTAGTGCTAGCAAGATTAAAGAGAGTATAGAGAGTATAATGAGATGCCACAATGGAAAGAAAAGATGGGGGAGGGGGGGAGTAGAATGGGAAAAAAGGGAAATAGACACTAAAATAATGAAAACAGAAGAGAAAGGAAGCTGAAATAGAGTGAAGAGGATAGGATGATGTCTCACACCTCTAAGAAAGACAACAGTGAAAAAAAAAGTGTGAAGGAATACTTGGGAAAATAGCCTGGTCTTTTTCCAGATGGAAATTCTTTTTATAGATTTGTTTTTGCCATCTATCAAGCAGCTAACACACCATCATTTTACAGGAGTCTTTTCTGTCGAGACTAAGCTCAGTGATTTACTAATAGGAGGAGTTTGTTTAACTTGAGACAAGATATTAAAATACCATCTGGAAACTAGGATGAGATGAAGGTAGCATATTATTGCAGACCCATAGAAATAAGACTGGATACAGCCCCTGAAGAAATTCAGCACTGCTGTAGAGCCTTTCTTTTCTGTCACAGGCTCTCTAGGTACTTGCTCAAACTATGTGATCTCACAGCTGGAATTAAAAGCAGTCAGTTATTTGATTTTAAAAGCTTTTTTGATTTTAAAAAGAAATGGAGGGCAATTCCAGTGCCTTTCAGTCCCTTTAGCAGACCTTGTTATTTCTTTTTCCTAGACAATCAGAACAACAAGTCTGAAATAACAAGTGGCAAGAGCATTTTAACAAAGAGAAAAAAAGCCAAGCACTGCAGAATTATTAGTCTTGACAGTTTTAGTGCCATATATGCAAACAGTAATAAAGGTTTAGGAACACAGTAGTTGCATGCAGGCTTATTTTCAGAAATTACTTTGAATTATAATTACCTTAATGAATGCACTAAAGCAAAAGCATAGGATTATGTAAGAAATGCCAGATGGGAACCATAATGAAATTTGCAGTTAAAATCATTTAAAAGAGAAAACAATAATCCCAAAGGTGAGTGTTGAACTAATGACTTGTGTTCATCAAAAAGAGGTACAAATTCTCATACCCTAAATTACAAAAAGGGCTTTATGACTTTTTATCCAGGTGTATAACTGATATGCACTTTGTTTTCTTTTTTTTTTTTCCAAAAATAGGTTCTATTGAATTTACAATGTGCATTTCATCATAGTATTTTGCCACATATTTTGCACTTCTTTCTCCCAGCTAATCATAACTGAGTGTAAAAGGAAAAAACAAAAACAAAACAAAAATATTTAGTGAATATTAACAAACACTCAAAGATGTTTTGAAAAGGAAATGTTGAATTCATTTACAGTTGTATCTTTATCCTTCTATTTATAGTTTCATTTAAGTGAATAAGAAGAAAAATAACCAAATCATAATCTGAGAATTAATCAAAGATCAAGAAAAATCACAAAATATTCCATAAATAGATCAAAAACGTTTAAGAAAATCAGATGAGGTGTTGTACTGTTTACATAAGAATACAATTTGCAATATCTTTCTATTAAGAATTATGTGCACCTGTTTACATTTATATAGCAGGGACATACTTTAAACAATTATAGCTTTATGCTTCTTTAATGCGTGAACATGCAATCTAGTGACCCATAAATAACACCTTAAAATGCATTTTGACATTATTTTGCTATGCAAAGAAGGTAGAAGACATTGAAATCACCAAAAATTGGCATCTCAGGAGTCTTTAACCTGGCAGTCCCTCTACTTTAAGCAGTGTTTTTTTCACTTTCACATGTTTTTGCAAGATCAGGACTTTAGTTTGGAATCTGAAAGAATCTGATTTTACAGTAGTAATTTTCAGTTCTCTTTTTAACAGCAACCTGTAATTTACCTCAGCAAGAGCTGAGTGTTTTTTACTCATAGGGCACTCCCACAGTATAAAAAAGCAAGATGAAGTACGAAGCAAGATGGAAGCATCTCTGAAGTTTTCCAGAACACTGGCCACACAAACCTTGTAGCACACACAAGTTAGTGAAGGCCAGATGAAGTCAGCCACAGAAACACAGACCCAGAGACCTTGAGAACTGCAATTAAAAGCAGGGAGAAAACAGACATGAAAGTAAACTACCCATGGAAATTGGGTCCAAAAAGACCAAAAAAAAAAAAATCAATCATAAATGTTGTTTGTGGCTGGTCCCACCTCGATGCCCCAGGCACTACATGAGGAAGGGACGTGAGCAGAACTCCTATCCTACCTAAAGGAAGTTCCCTCCCATGGGGATCCTTCTTTCTGAGCAGCAAAACCCACCTCTGCACAGGGTCTTCCCTACTCTTTGGGCCCCTCTACCCATCCACTCCTGCACCAACACCACCAATG
This sequence comes from Anser cygnoides, assembly GCF_040182565.1. Lineage (NCBI taxonomy): Eukaryota > Metazoa > Chordata > Aves > Anseriformes > Anatidae > Anser > Anser cygnoides. Next base: position 145,437,745 of record NC_089874.1, on the reverse strand, counting down.
CTAGGTGCGATCAGCCAGTGGGTCCTGGGGATCCTGGACCTGAGGACTGGGGACCTGGTGCGGGGGCAGCTGATGGTGTGCCCATGGTGCAGAGGCAACAGCAGCCCAGCTGGGGTGGGGAATCAGGAGAGGGGAGGTCTGAGGGGTCTGGCAACATCCATGGGAAGGGAACATGCCAGTGCAAATCACCAGCTTCCACATAGCAGGGGACATGAGGAGGACCCCAGGGGAGATGCTGAGGGCACCCAAGCAGCATATTGACACAGTTTGTGCCATGGCTGGCCTCCCTCCTTGCAAGGGAGACCTGAATCACAGCTTTATGGGAGCTATGCAATGAAAAATGCTCCCAGGAAAAGCAATGGCACAAACAACACCTGCTCTACCCAGAAAAAGGCTGCTTGCCTTGATCAGTGCCAACTATATGCTGCCTATATTCTAAAAAAATAAAAAATAAATAAATTTTAATTTGTTGACTTTAGCTAGATTGGAATAACAAAGAAATGTTATCAAGTGAGAAAGTTTTGCTAGCAAAGCCCCACTCCGACCTCTAGCAGCCCAGTTACCCTAACAGTGACTCTGATCCACTTTCCATGCTGTGAGCAAGCCTCTGAAACTCACCCTCCTTCAAGGCAGAACAACTAGATGCGGTCACTGCACTTTCTCCTGTTTCATATGCCCACTATTCTGTTGCAGTCAGTCTTGTTATGGGCAAAAGGGATGCACCAAATAGCTCACTTGCCAGCCTGGCTTGATATTCTCTGCTGGTCACAGCCTGACATGCACACCCACATGCCATGCACACACTCCAGTCTCTCCACTTGCTGCACCGTGCACAAGAGGATGCTTGCATGGCCGGAGTCCGGTTTGCTGCACTCAGACCCCAACCACACAGATGCACATAGTACAGAGATCTCTTATTCAGAAAAAGAGTTAGAAATGGAGTTTAATGAGAAGACAGGAGAGGCTGTGCTGCCCAGGCAAAGAGCACAGCCAGACAAGCATGCTGAGCAGCAAATTGTTTCCAGGCAGCCAACCCGTTTTATCCTCTTATCCTTCTATTTTCCTATGCTTGTCCTTCCCCATACCGCTTCAATCCCTTTTTTTCCCCAGCTTTGGTTCTTCCCCTAAACACCCCACAATAAGTCTCAAACAATCCCAGAATGCTCTTTCCCTGCATCCCATAATGTATCCCACCCTCCCAGGGCAAGTACCCCCAGTCTGTGCAGTGCCCAATTGAGTCCCCCCATGGACTCGAGGTGCTGGGTCTCACCCCCCATGGGGCTGATGCTCTCCTGGGACAGCCTTGGGGGGCCAGGCAGGGCCTCGTGTTTCTGACTGGGGCCCTGGGGCTCCCCTGGTGTCCTCTGCCTCCATGCTCCTCAGCGAGCAGGGGTATGAGCCGTCAGCAAGTACCCCTGCAAACATCATCTCTACAACGTGAAATGCTTTGGCTGCTACTGAACCAAAACAGCTAGGTGGGCGGCCATTCGTTCTGTTCCTATAGAGCAGAAAGAGAAAGAAAGGGAAAAATAAAAAAAGACTGACATCACTTCATCTACTAAAGAAAATAATGTTCAGAAGCAGAAAAAAGGCGAGAGAGTGGAAGGACCTATCAGTAGTCCAGATGCATCTCCATGAACTGGAAACCTTTGGTAGCACTGGCAAGGCAACCAGACATGGCTAACTGCTGCACTGCACCAATGTCCCTAGGTGAAAAGGGTCTCATATGGTCTTTAGAAAAGAGTCTTCAACTCTTTTTTTTTTCCAGGAGATATCAGAAGGACTGTGTTCCCACATTAAAAGTTCACAGGGTAGGTCACTGAATTACATAAATAAATAAATAAATGGAAATAAAGGCTGAGAGTCAACAACAAGTACAGGTACACTCTGAGGAACAGAAGTAGCACTATTTAGTGAAGATTTGGCTACAGCCTAGCTTCTGAGCCTCAAGGCTTGTACCCCTACAAACGTTCCTGCTGTGAAAGGGCACCCAATGGAAGTCATGCTGCCAGCTATACTAAAAACATGCTTCAAATACATGTTGGACGGAGAACAAATGGAGAGAAAAGCAGCCAGATGATTCAATGCTGGCTGCGCATCTTTCCTCAGCTGCCAGTAGCACAGGGTCTGAGTCAATGGGCTGCAACAGCCTCTCTTGTAAATAATTCTCCACCTTTTCTCTCTGCTGCAGAGCTCCTTAAAGCAGAAAGAGACAGCATAAGCCAGTCCATAGTCCTCAAGGCTTGTACCAAACAGCATTACACTTGCTTCCTCCTCTGTCGTCCTCTAGTATGCCCTTCTGTTGTAGCACTATATCAGGATGTCAATGTTATCTTGAACTATTCTGGCAATAATTTAAGATATCATGTAATGGATTGACTTTAGAAGTTTCTTAATTGAATCTTCCAAATTTCAATATTGCCTTCTGAGAGGAGAGAAACTGCAATGCTTTTGAAGCTAAGGTCTGGATAAAATATTACCTGGTGAGGTTCCCTACTGTTTCAAAGATGGCAAGATACAGCCTACTCTTTTAAATAACTCACAATACAGATTTCTTCTTCACAGAACTGGAACCAAAAAGCCTATATCTAGCTAATAAGCTAGGCACCCTGTACTCATGTTCAGTCCATCTTCTCAAGTTTCTTTTCTGTGAAAACCAGTGTCTGTCAACTAGAAGGTGATGTACACCTAGATTTCCTGTCAACGTGAGGTTTTAACGTGGTGGGGATGTACACCAAACCCCACTGACACTTGGAAGTAATCCAAGTTCCAACCACATGAATTTATGAAGTTTTTACTTTCCTTTCTCCAGCCTACACAGCTAGGAAAACCAGCTAAATCCATGCATTGTCTTTGCAACTTCATTATTCCTCTGCAGAACACACAAAAACTTCTGTGAGTGTCCTCTCATTGGTTGCCATCTGAGTGCTGGAAACTCAGGGTACCTGCATGGGGTTACCAAGGTATAGTGGTGAAAGTACATCTGGTGACAGTGTTGTTTCCACCTATAAAAAGCAGATTTCCAGATAATGAACACAGACCTATTACCACGTGCCTTCTAAAGACAGACTCATCTTAGCCACCTTCATCTGTTGTGCAGTTCTCCCGAGATGTTGCTGTAGATGTGCTTGGTTTTCAAACCCATTCACGTGAAGTGAAAGACAAATGGTGTCTTTTGACTAAGACCCTGTTACCACTGCTAACACTATTATTGGCCTAACGGGTGACAACAGTCTGTAATATGGTTGATCATTCAACCACTTGATCATCTGGAGCATGCTCCCACGTTTGCAATTATTCACTCCATTCTGCAGTATGAGAAAGAGATTTTGGAATAGCTTCCTGTATGCAGATGCAGCTGTAATGCTACATGTCATTTCTGGACGTGTCACACTGGGGTAAAGAAATGTGCACAGCCAGCGTTTTCACATAGTCTTTGGCCTCTATTAGGGTAAATCATGGATCAGCAGCCTCCTGAGAGATGCCACAGGGGACCCACACAGGGGTGGGCAGGGAAAGACCTCACCAGACAGGTCCTGTCCCACCACCTCCAGCACTGAAGCAGGGCAGTCCAGGGGGCAGCCCATGCTGTTCAGGGGCACAGCTGTGATGCGGTGGGGGCTGTAGCTCAGGCAGGGTTCAAGCCCTGCAACCCCAGCTGAAAAGCAGCTGTCTCCCCACAGGGCAGCCTGGGAGCCCTCCCAAGGGAACAGTGGCAACCCACAGCTGCGCTGGCTCTAGGTTGGCCATGAGCACATGTAGCCAAATGTCCAAGAACGGGGAGGATGCACACAGGGTTCTTACAGAAGCTATCGTGGCAACGTCAGTGGATTCATAATTTTATTTTCTATATAAAGGCTTTGGGATAATTTGTCCTCTGCTGCTGAAATGAGCTAATGCTATTGTGAAAAGCATTCATAGCATCCAGTTCAACTCTACAGCAGGATTCAGCTGCATGATACCCAGGGTATCACCCCTTGTCAGGGAGCAGAACGAGTGGGATTGCTCCCTGTGGGAAGGTATGCCAGTATCCACATGGATCCCAGGGACAGAAGGGCAAGGGCCCCATTGGCCAAGGACCGTGCCACCATACCTGAGCAGAACATCCCCAGAGATGGTGTCCATGTTCAGCCAGGAGGTCAGATCGCCATGCAATATTACAGTGATGAGGCAGGGACAAGGTCAAGTCAGTCCATGTGTTGAGGTCCAGATCAAGGGGCTACATGGCCAGGCAGGGCAAAGCTCCAGTTGAGCTGGAGACCAGCACTCCTCCAGTGTAGCTCAGGAAGGGTGTGAAGGCCCCTGGCTGGACCTTAATAGAGTTCTTGGGCCCACAGATGTTAGTGGAGGTCCCAGGTGAAACTCATCAGGGTCTCTAAAGCTCATTGATGCACTGAGGGTCCTGACATCCTTGACCTCCAACTACCACTTGGGAAAGGTGGTGTTTTCTTAGATAGCTTGTGTCATATCTGCAGCTTCACATGCATGTCTGATACCCCGAGAGTCCTCAGGAGTTACTGGGCACATACATGCAGCCAGCTGAATTAAATTCCTCAATGGATGGGATTCAGCTGCAGATTAACAGATCAAAATCCATGTATCACATATATGCTAAGTTTTAAACTCAGTGGACTTCTAGAATTTGATTCATTTCTCTAATAAGAATTTTCTACTGACACTTGAGATGCTCTTGGGCATCCAGGTTATCTCTAGGGTACCTCACATGACTGACAGGTATGACACAGAGTTACATGAAACTCAAGATATTTTGGAACAAATATTTAAGGAGGACAGGCAGGATACTTTGAGGCACCTTAATGATGAGACACTCATATTTAGAGAACCAAATCACAAGTTATTACTGTCAATGTAAAGAGCTATTCAGACAAACAGGTGTTGGGTCTGAATTGCAGTTTTGATTTTAGTGACTAGATCCCCATTTCCCATGCTATTTTAAGTGTGTATCTTGAGCTAAATCCTAACAAATACATGATCATTCTTCCTCATGAGTTAGCCTTCTGAAGCGTATTTGCTCTACAGTTCTGTTTTACCACGTGATGTCTTGTCTCTCTGGGATTGCAGCCCAGACTGACTTTGCCTTGGCACAGGTGAAAAGAGAAGCTATGAGAGAACTAATTTTTAAATGTTTCTACATCAAAGAGACAGATAAACACAAAGTTCTCATATTAGATGCAATATGGAGTTCAAAGCTCTCTAAATCCAGACACCTTCTGAGAGATCCCACTTCTTCGAGGTATGGCAAGTCAAAACCCCAAAAATGCTGTACAAAGGAACCATTAGGTCAATATTCACTTGAAGAAACTGGCTTAAGCCATCCCAGCATACCCGCAGTTTCAAGAATACGTGGATGTTATGTCTCAACTACTGAAGTATTTCCCAGGAAGCTATTTTTCTTTTTTTTGCAATAATTACGACATTGTGGATGCTGTGTTAATTCTCTTTTTCCTCAGAAGTCTCTAATTGTCTTTGTTTTTTATTTAAAGATAATATCACCCATATCCCTAGACACTTTTGATTTACTTTTTATCAATTAAATTTTCTCTTTTCAATTTATATAAAATTGTTTGTGAGCATTTCATAGTTGTTTTTAATTTCCCTTTAAGCTCTGCCAGTTCAAATTGTCTCCAAGCAATTAATTAAATTTCATTCTCAGAAGACAGTTATTCCATCTAGATTTTTTAATAGGTTATCATATAGTTTAGAATAGATTTTATAATAGCTATGCAAATGCACTGGGCTGTGCAATTTCCCATAGAACTATGACTCACATATTTTCATCTCCCATAGTTTTCAAATTAAGTTGTTTCTAGATGTCACTAAAATAGGTTGACTGGATTTTAAATACATGGCAGGGGGGAACTGCAGTTATGTGGGGAGTGCCAATAAAAGGTTTACCTTAAATTTCTGTTCAAAAACAACTATAAAGGTTCCCCAGAAAAAGCAGACAATGACAGACTGTATTTTTCTCATGGTTCATGCTCACATACAATGTGGGAGACCCACAAAAGCTTTTCTGGAGCGTTTCTCTTATTTGAGGGGAATACACTAAGAGCTCATGTGGGTTAGGGGCCTGAGCCCCCACCACAAGGGCAGCCACGTAGCAGGAATGAGGGCTGTATCTCTTATGGGGCTCCCCAAGGAATGGCTAAGTGTGTTTACAGAGTTGAAACACTTTGATTGCGGTGATGAGAAACAGCTGTTCTTTCATTTTCTGTGACTTACAGGTTAGGACATGTTTCTTTCATACAGGCCCCAGCAGTTCAGGGAAAGAAGGGTTTTTTACCCAAGTCTCTAGAATACCTAGTAGACACTCTAATCATCAGTCTGTTGGTTAAAGGAGAAAGACTTTTCTTTCAGATTAAGTTCTGTGGAAAGTAAACCATACATGCAGTAGTCAGTAGATTTCAGCACGAGCTCTGCAACTTGCAGAGCAGATTTCCCAAGTTGAAACTAGAATGTAGAAACAACATGAGTAATGTTGGCTGTATGCTCTCGAACTTCCATTAAGAAACTTTAATTTGTAGAAAAAAAATCTAGATACTAATCATGAAGAAGTAGCTAGCAGAAAACATTTGAATATGCTTTGCAGCTGTCTGTAAATTATTCACATCAGGCTTTTATCCAGCCTAGCTGAAACTGCAAAATTAATGGTATTATCATAAAGGAAAACAAAGTTTGAAGAAAAATTAGATCTATATCATACCTGTGAAAAAAAAATGTCAAAGACAAATCACTAGTCCATTGAAAAATATCAAAGAGAAAATACATTGAAATACATTGTTCAATGTAACTCTCATAGCCTATTGTAACCTAACATGACATAGTAAAATCAGTCAATGGATGTCTGACAACAATTCTGCTTATTTGGGGTGTACACATGGTTTGGGACCACAGTTTGTGTCTCTGAGCTTTGAGGAGGCAGGCAAGGCCAGCACAGAAGCCGTGTCTTCCTTGATTTGTCCTCCTGGGGCCCTCACCCTGTTCGCTGCAGGCTGGTTGTTGGTGTGGTGCCAAGTGCGCTGCAGGGAAATGTGGTCTTCCTTCATTTACTGCTGGTTCAGAAATGTCCTACTGCATGGCCTTGGACAAGTTAGATTTCAATACTCGTAATACCAATACACTTTGGTATTATTTTGGCTGTAAAAATATGAATCTTCATATGAAATTAATTTGGTGACAATGAAATGTCAAGCACGCATACAGGTTATGTAATTTAGTCATTTAAATGGTAGTTTGTCAAATAGTCAGCTTTTATTATTATTATTATATTTCTCCTCTTTCCAACATCTTCTGAACTACCCTCTGTTCAGTGTTCTGACAATGAAGTTTCCTCAAACTAGGAAATCTCCATCCCCAAGAAAACTTTGTACTTACTCCTGCAGTAAAGTACATGCACTTAATTCAACCATAGTGTCTTCACCTATTTGAAGCAGTGGGTATTGAAACTATTTCAGGAAGGTATTTGATCCTCCTACTGCTCTCTACAACTTCTAAAATAATTTTTAATCATCTGTGGCCAGTTAATACACAGTAGAGAAAAATTTAAAAACTAGCAAGATTTTTCCACCTCTGCCTCACAAATTTCTGATGCCCTACTGGAACCCACAAGAGTCACTGGAGGAATTCTGGGTATAGTGTTATGCATAAGATCTCCTCTTGCAATATTTCTCCTGTTTAACAATAGATAAGGAAAAAAAAAAAAGAAAAAAAAAGAAAAAAAAAGAAAAAAAAACACCCTTTAATCTCTAGTACTTCTATATACCCTAGTAAAGATATTTTTTATCATTTTTAGTGTTCTTTATGAAAAAATAACCTGAAGAAACCTGAGATGGTATTCGACACATCAAAAAATACATAAATTTTAATTAAGTATCACACCGAAATGTATATGGTCCAGTTCCCATTGATGCACTGGTTAAAGCTCCTATCATCTGTGCAGACCTTGTTAAGCATGGAGCATCTTTGATGCCCACAGTCAGGCTCAAAGCCTGTTAGGTCTGGTTTCCTGATTCTTTTTTTTTTTTTTTTTTTTTTTCCTTTTTTTTTTTTTTTTTTTTTTTTTTTTTTTTAAAGGAGGAGCTTTGCAAACTCAGTCTGGGTTGACCCCGTCCTCTCTGTCACTAGCTGCAGTCCTCTCTGGGTGACACAGCTTAACCTGCAATGCACGGTAGCCAGACAGTGATGCTGCTCCTCTCCATGCCAGTTTGGCCTATAACAAACAGATTTTGATCCAGTTTTCAACTTCACAAAATATAATTAGCAGAAGTTTTATTGCACTGCTGCTCATAAGTAGATCTTGACAAACATTTTTGAAGTGACTAATTGGCAACGCTGCTTGCTCAATCCTGTGCACAAGAAGATAACTGCCAAAGAGATAAAATGTTAGTCTGCTGTCCACAGGGGATTTTCAAGAGCAAGCCTGACATTTCTGTAGTCTGAAATGTTCTCAAATCATGATGACATCCGTATGCAATGACATTCATATGACTGTCAGTAAGGAAAAATGTTCTTCAATAAAAACATGACACATTATGATCATTAGTGTTAAAGTTGTGTTAAAAGGACTTATAATTTTTTACTAAAACAGCATGTTAGTTTCAAAAGTCCTTCTTTGCACCAAAGCTAAAACGGGTATTTCTGACCTTGTTTTGCTTACATTGCAATGTTTAGATCTGGAAATAGTAGTATCTGGCATAGGATTTAAAAAGAGACACAGAACTTCAGGATTTTGTCTTGGGAGTTGGAAACCACTATGTGATCACTGTGGTGCTTTTGGGGTCTTCCAGCAGCACATGCAGGAGACTGCCCAGTGACCCAGAGCTGCAAAAACTTTTAATTCACTGTGTGGGAAATAGGTATGCTGAGACACAAAATTCCAATCCTGAAACTTTCAAAATTACTGAGCCAGTTCTCTTTTAGGAAGAACAGATCATCATCTGGGAGAAAAAAAAAAAAAAAAAAAAAAAAGGGAAAAAAAGGGGGAAAAAAAAGGGAAAAGGGAAGGGAAGGGAAGGGAAGGGAAGGGAAAACTGAAATAAAAGTATTGATTCATGAATGTGAGCTGTGGGGTAATGTTTCCAGAGCTTTTGGCAGCCCTTGAGGCAGTTGTCCACCAAGTTACACATTTCTGAGACAGAGCAGCACTGGATAAGATTGCTCCAAACAGGTTCCCCACCACTTCTGCAGAACTACCCTATCCTGACAATATTTCAGTGCCTGTGCAGCAATAAATCACATCATCTGAGTGCAGAAAAGTGTTTAATAGAAGATGAAACCTCTGCTTCCTCCTCGTACCTTGGCTCATGGTACTTGGTTGAAATTCAGGAGTCTTGTACCCAGCTTCACAACACACAAACTAACCACAAACAATCTAGTGCCCTCTGAAACAAACTCAATCTCTGACCAGCCTGAAAGTTCACAAACACCTGGGGAAATGGGGAGCTGCATGACACCAGCAGGCCATCTCTATAGATTGCTTGTGGCCTTTAAGAAATATGGCAATTTTCAAGATTGCCTTCTGAGAATTACTTAGTCCAAATTTGAAACTGCAAGCACCATCCAGTCTAGTGAGGGATGAGGAATTTTATTCTTTCAGCAGTGATGAACATTAAGGACTAATTCTAGAGAATTCTTTCTCTTTTCATGTCATTCCAGGAGAAAAAATATAAATTAGTCAAGTTTCATCACTGTATATATCATCGATGTGCGGATGTCTGCAGTGATTAAATAACATCAATGACCTTTATTTCTTCACTAGATTTCAGTCCGTTTGTGATAGCTATCACAACTAGCCAGCCTCACAGAAACAGAAATACCAGACCACAGGAGTAAACCTGGGCCATGAAGAGCAGCTTATTTGAATAGGAGTCTGCTATATGACAATACTCCTTATATTCCATAAGAGCTTCTTACCAGTAACCTTAGTATTCTATTTTGCTTGTATTATTTTCTTAAGTAAATCACAAAACTAGGCTAGATTTGTACAGAATTCCCATTTAGATAAAACTACATTCATCAAAGCAAATCAAGACCTAATACATGTTAGAATAAAAAATTAGTAAATGACAATTTACCTCAAATAACAACACAATTTCTGAATGCCTCAGTTATTTGAACTGTAAATAACGGCTAGCACAATTAAAATATGCAACAGTGTCAGGTACAGTATTTTCTTGGCAATATGTTAGTAGCCATATTCTTCTGCTCAGGTACAGCTGGCAGCTGTTCAGCAGTCTCAGGAGCATTAAAACAACAACAAAGATTTCTTAACACAAGCTTCTTAATGCACTTAAACATATTAGGTCCTTCACATGCAAGCTGCAAAAGTTATTAATTTATTTCTGTCATATGAATGCTCAGTGATAAGTTTATTATTAGCAAGTGTCTTCGCATCTTTCCAAAACTGCATCTACACATTCTGCTAATTCTGGCCGTATGTAACAACCACAATATCAGGTTTTCGGCTGGATCAGCTGACACAATTCCACTGAGATGAATGCTGCATCCCCAGCTGTCATCAGGTAGGACAGGCAAATAGAGGTACCTCCTTCACGTGGTTACAGAGGCAATTGCAATTCACACAACAGCTCAGTGTGGAAAACAGAAATATTCCATGGTGAAACACTTGGTAATTGACAAAAATCGCTATCTGTTGAAGACAATCTCATGTGGATGGCGAAGCAGTCAGCAGTGCTCACTCCACAAGACAGTCCCAAGGTAGGGCAGATGTGAGGACCTATATCAAGGTCCTTCAAGGATGGTGAAGAACACCCAGCTTCTGCATGTGGGAGCTCTCTGCTGCACCTGGAACATCTCTGGTTTTTGGGGGTCTGAGCCCGTAATCAGCCAATAACAAACTGGCAGCTAGCTGTGATTGCCAGGTGCCCGTTTCTGTTCTCCTAAGCTTCAGCATGCACACCAGCTTCAGCAGCTTTGTTTAGACCACAAGGCAGATATTTAATAAAACACAGTATTTTACTGGATGCTGGAAATGCCCCCATGTCACGGTTAGGACAACGATAACCACCCTTGTCCCCTACCCCAGGAACATGAGTAAGACATGGGGTTAGGGCCAACCAAGCAGGGAGAGGACTCTGAGCACGCAGCAGGTGAGAGGGGCCCAAGGGGACAAGGGGGAGCAGGGACAGGCAGAAGGTGACAAAGCTTTGGAGTCCCGTGCAGGGAGCACCCCGATGAGGTGGTGCGGCCAGGTATGCCAAATGGTGAGAAAACAAGGAGGGAGGACACACCGTGCTCAGGCACCTGGCTCCAAACAGAGGGCTCTTTTAGCAGTAGGAAATGGAGCCAGGCTGTTCCCAAGGTCATGGGCAGTCCTTGCAGCTACAGATCTGTGCTGGCGGCCGAGTCCCTTTCCTGTGCACACACAAGGATGGCTTGGCCCTAGCAAGGGCTCCTTGCAGCTGTACCTGTGTGCTGAAGGTTAATTTGAAATAAGTGTCCTGTAAATTCATGAAAACATATGCAGAGACTGTTACCATTAATAACAGAGAGGGGAAATTCTGGCAGCATTTATGGAAGAAATTCCACTGACTTCAACAGGTTTTTGAGTCTGGCCAAAACTGTTCTCTTGATCAGCAGAAATATGCCTGTAAAAGAGAGGATTCATCTCAGGTCCAAGCGAACAGGAGAGTTTGTAGATCCTCATATTAATCAGTATAAGCAACTAGTCCTTACATTATGGAATGAACCAAGGTGAACACGAGAGCAGGGATGACACCTCTTTACGGACACAGCGTCCTTATTTTGAAAAGTGCTGAGAACTTCTGCTTTAACAACATCTGTTTGTATTGCAGATTACAATTGCATACAAAGGATGCTACAGTCCAACAGGCAAACTCTACTTCTGACCTCCTTACCACAACGAATAGTCTATAGTAACATATTTTTTTCATGAATTAGAATCAAACAGGGTATTCACGTTAATTCACTAGAGAATGGATCTTTAACATCTTTATCCTACTTTAGAGACTGACACTGATCCAGCCCGCTGGATCTGGTTTGTGAGAAATAGCCCTGTCACAGACCTCATAAAACAAATGACCTCCCTCCATCAAGTTTTCATCCTTCCCTTACCTAGATCCATTTTTCTTCTAATCATAACGAATCATATTTTTCAAAATATGAAAAAGATAAAGAAGAATATTTAAGAAAAATTAACTATGATTTATCAAAGAAATAACTGGGACATGTACCTTTATTAATTGACTCTTGCCAATATTTTAAAGACAGCTCCAGCCACAATTATCTATCCTATAACAATATTTTTCTTGTAAAACACAGTCTATGACTATTAAATATTTAACACAGCAATTTGATCTTGAATGATACTATTTGGTATATTTATGAATAAAAATACTATTAAATTTCTTAAAATGTAGAACAAATATTTGAAAGAGTTTTTCCTTGTACTCCCCTAAATCTCATTGAGTTCCTAGCTAGAATATTCTACATATGTTTTCAGATAAACATAGAGAGATCATATACTATTATGTATTTAACAATTTACAGTAATAAATTTTAACTAAATAAATAGATCTTGCATAGATTTTTATTAATTTAGGAATTTTGCAGATTTTTTTTCGCTTAATCTGTTTATTGTCTCCAAAAAGGCTTTAAGTATTTTTCCTCTTATTATGTTAACCTTTTAAATTATTTAATTGGCTATACCATAATATACCCATATACAAAACTGTGAGCATTATCTATTAATACCTTTAATAAATTGTCTAGACTAATTTTAAACTAGAATTAAAAATCCACAGGCTAAGTTTTCATATGGGACTTAAGTTTGGAATCGCTGAAGACTGTTATCCTTTTGTAGGAAACCATGAAAGAAAAACTCTTTTTCCATCATCCTAACTTTTCACTAGTTTATTATTTCTGTTTCTCACCAAACTTTTAATGTTTCACAAATACAAATACAGACAGATTTTGATTTAGGGCAAAACTCAGCATGAATATCTTTCTCAGTGCAGCAGCTGGATTTCATTTTCAGATATTTATTCCCAAAATGGATTTTTTCCGTTACTATTTTTAAGTGAAATATTATTTAGTATTAAAATATGTATCACCTGAAAGTCTTTAACCATTCTTTCTTTCTTATTACTTTTGTGCTGACAATCTTTAAACTCTCACTTAAACTGAAAGGTATTCAGGTACGTAAAGTAGATTGCAGCAGCGAAACTGTGATCCAAAAAAATAGGCATTAAATATACATAGACTGTGGAGGTGCCTTTCTGTGGATGTGACATGCTTCCCTGGCTACAAACCACAGGGAGAAAAACACCTTCCCGAAACACTGATTAGTGCTCAACTTCTGGAGAGCAACAGGCTCTTCCCCTGCACTCAGTATTTCTGACTGGCTGCTCCCTGCTCCCGACCCAGGCTGCTAAAACACCCTGGGGAAGCAAAAACACCGCGTTTCACACAGATCCTTCTGGCAGCCAGGGCAGCCAGGGCAGCGCGCTGACACACAGACAGCAGCAGCACGGGAAGGGGGAGGGAGATGTCAGAGCAAGGGCAACCAAAAATCTCTTTAAGTCCTGAAAGTTTTTCTACATGTGTATTTATATTTTTAAATAGATACCTATAGTTTATAGGCATACTTATTTTCTGGGCTCCCCGGTCCGAGAGAGACATGAACATTGTGGAAAGAGTGCAATGTAGGGCCACCAAGATGATCAAAGACCGGAGAACCTCTCCTATAAGGACAGGCTGAGAGAGCTGGGCCTGTTCAACCTGGACAGGAGGAGGCCCAGGGGGATCTCATCAGTGTCTGTAAATACCTGGAGGGAGGGTGCAAAGAAAATGGAGCAAGGCTTTATTCAGTGGGCACCACAGTGCCAGGACAGGAGGCAAAAGGCTCAAGCTGAAACTCAGGAGGCTCCCCCTGAGGACCAGAAGAAGCACTTCTGTGCTGTGCAGGAGCCCTGGCGCAGGTTGCCCAGAGAGGTTGTAGGGTCTCCCTCTCTGGCGATCTTCAAAGACCAAAGGTCCTGGGCAACCAGCTCTTGGTGTGCCTGCTTGAGCAGTGCTGGGACCAGATGGGGGGGCCCTGCCAGCCTCAGCCACTCCGTGACTCTGTGACACATAAACTTCAACTGCGTGTTTGGATCTTTACAGCACTCTGGCTACATGAACGTGCTATAAAGTGGGAAGACATTTTCATTCAGCGTGAATTTCATTCACATTACTGTAACAAAGAATGTGCCAAGTGTGGCTGGAGCAGTTTTCACTTCCTTCCGCAAGAATATATCTATCCTTCCATAAGAACATACAAAGCTATAGGCCATCTGTAACTATATAGCCACCTCAGAACAGCAAGAGGTTCACTGAAAGGCAGGAGACAGTAAGTCAGTAGGAAAACTAAGCACGGGGATAGAGAGCATGATAGAGAGCCCAGAAATCTCTTCTTAATAAGAGGCATGAAGATCTGATATACTTAAATGAGAAATTTGATGTTTCAACCTGTCACTAACACTGGGTTATCAGAAACAGTCAAACCAAAAGTAAACCTCGGGGCACCTAACCTGTGCAGGCCAAGAGGAAGCAACAAGAATCACACAGTCCCCTGGGTCAGAAGCAAGTGTCCCGTGCTCAGAATCTGTGTGGAAAATTAAATACTTTTTCTTAGTCATCGGGTTTTTATCTCAAGACTATGTTTCCTGTGTGAAATTGCATGAGTTGCAGGTTTAAAGTAATAAAGCTTAGGTCAGGCTGTATTAATATTTCAGAAGGTCACCTGGCAACATTCACTAGGCTACTCTTTATGCCTCATTTTAATTTAATTCTAGACCTTATGGTGGATCAATTTTATAACATGGCTGAGGAGCTGGAATAGCTGATGTATAATTTCTACCAGCTAACAGCAATATCAAAGCCATTCCATTTTTTATAACTGTGGTATATTTAATAAATCTGCAACCAGCATAGGACCAAGGATATTTTTAAAAATTAGAGCTACATGTATTGTCTATCCATGTAGATGCTGGTTTTTTTAATGTATTATATTTAGGAGTTCCTCATGCATTTTAAAAGAACAGAATGATTTTTATTTTTTTTTTAATCTGAGTACAAGAATGGTTTATTAGAAGTACAAAACAACCTCGACTCTGCCCTGTGGTCACATCCATATGAAACACAGATGATCAAAACATAATTTCTCTTTAAAAATCAGTGTCAGCAGGGAAACATTCAAGTCTTTGTTCCAGGGACTGCTAATGCATTTTTTATGAAACAATCACAGAATAAAAGGAGGAAAAAAAAAAAAAAAAAAAGCGAGTGGAATTCTCAACATCCCCATTCCTCTTCCAAAGGGAAAAAAGAAAGGTACCACCAAGTTCCGAAAACATTCTTCTTCCTGGCCAGCCCTGCACAGTGTCTCCCCCTCATAAGGGTACCTGTAGAGAATGCCCAGCTCCATGCTTCTGCTTTGCCTAGATGGTGAAGTTGTTACCTTGGACAGGGAAATCTTTTTGGAACTGAGAAGAATCCATCTTGTCAACTTTGTAAGGACACTTCTACTTTCTGAGAAAAAGACAGACACCATCACAACACTATGCATTTCTTCTTTCTAGATACTGGTTTTGCAAGCCAGAACTGATCTAATGAACTGAAATGGCTGCTAGTTTTGTGTCTTGAAAGACACAGAAAGAGCCCCAGGGCTGGAAGGTAGGAGATGTCCTGGACCCAGGACAGAGCAGCAAAGGGTGCACTGTGGCCTTGGCTGTTTTGGTCTCCCCACCTCCACACACTCCTCTATGCTTTTCCCTCCTTAATGGCTGTGACAGGTTAAACTGACAAACTTCAGTTCAGCACAGCCAAGAGGCAGTCACATCCCATACCCAAATGATGACTATTCTTTCCTCACACACAACCCTCAGCCTGGAGAGCAGCCTTGGGCCATGAGCTCCTCCATCTTCATCTACAGCAATGAGAACTGCAGAAGATGCCTGTGTACTCTCCGTCACAGGCTCCCAAGGCTGTGAACCTAGTTTTTGTCCTCTAATGCTCTGCATTCACTGCATGGAAGTGCCTAAATTGGGTTTTTGAATCATGGTCTCCATGCCAGCTTACCGAAGCTCAAGCTCACAGCCTGAGAGAAAACTGAAGTTTGGGGATGGATTGGCTCCTTTAAAAACGGTCAAAAGTCCATGCTTTCAATTTCTTGGAAAATTCTAGAAATAATTGTTCTGGTTTAGAATGAAAATACTGTATTTTTTAAGCACACATGAAGAAAAGAATCACCTTCCAATCAGATTGAGATCTGCATCTCCCATCCTAAGGAGTTTGCTAAGCAAGATGTAGATACTACATCCAATAACAGCAGTTGTGCACTTATTTAGTAGAAGTAATATATCACCGAACTAGAGGTAGATGCATGACAAGGACGTTGTAACATAGTGACTATGATTCTCAGTGTTGACAGGGAAAAAATGAAAAAAAAAAGTGGCTGTAGAGACAGCATTAAAAAGCTATATTTTTATCCTTTATTCTGTTTGACCTCCCTCTGTTTTGCTCAAAATCTTCACCCAAGAAAGTTGTGTATAAGACTAGCTCAGTATCTTGTTCATGACAGTATCTTGTTGGAGATCTCTTCATCTTCCTCTATTATTCTCTTTCTTTTCAGTCTGCAGCTGTTACCCAATGTTAGCTCAGCTGCTTCTAGGGTAAGCATACTTTTTTCCTTCCTCAGGAGCTCACCAAATGAGTTTACTGCTTTCTTGAAGAAACAGAAAGACACCGGATAGGCAGGTGGAAGAGCCCGAGGCACCAGGATTGCCTCAGACTTGTAAATCTGTTATTTTGATGTCCCATTGAAAAAACCACATGTAAGCATTTTATTTTATATTTCCTTAGAGAATCATAGATTTGAGGACAACTCTTTATGAAATCTTTTTGTAGCAGAACTAGAACTTTCTTGTAGCAGAAGTTTGGTTTTTTTTTTCTTTTTTTTTTTTTTTTCGTGTTATTCTGTACATGCTGGGTCACATCTGTTGCTTTCTGTTGTTGCCTTAAAGGAAAAACATCTGCTCTTTCCAATTAGATTACTCTAATTACTCATTACTCTGCTGAAGCATAAAACCAACTTTGCATATTCAGAAGACCAATCCCTTTTTCCTCCCATATTTCATCTCTTCTATATTAAAATTTTGTATATAAGTGGAGTTTATAAGAAAGACTTTTTACCAGGACTTGCAGTGACAATACAAAGGGCAATGGTTTTAAACAGAAAGGGGGTAGATTGGAGATTTAGATTGGATGTAAGGAAGAAATTTTTCATTATGAGGTTGCTGAAACATTGGAACAGGCTGCCCAGAGAAGCTGTGGATTCTCCATCCCTGGAGGTGTTCGAGGCCAGGCTGGATGGGGCTTTGGGCAACCTGGTCTGGTGGGAGGTGTCCCTGCCCACAGCAGGGAGGTTTGAACTAGATGAGTTTCTAGATCCCTTCCAACCCAAACCATTCTGTGATTCTATGAAAAAAAAAAAAAAAAAGTGTATTAGTTTACCATATGTCATGTTTTATAACTGAAAAGCAATCAAATACAACTATTTTCAGCCTGTAGTGTGTATGTTATCTCTGATAACACTGTGCTGAAACCTCCAAGTTGGTACTTCTTAAAATGGAAATTCAGGTCAGAAAAGTGTTGATTCATGAAACTTTGAATTCTACTCCAAAAGGACAGTGTTGGTAAGGTGCTTCCTTCAGAACTGGCATTTCAGGGCTTTGCAGCCTCTTATCATAGCAGGTGACGCCTTCAGAGAAATGTTGGCACTAGCAATTCTATCATTAATGAATCTATACTTTAAAAGCATGCTGTATATTTTATGCTGCTTTTTACCTCTTGCTAAAACCTAACAGAAATGGTTTTAGCAGACTATATTTTCTGCAACATGACTGTCCCGCTCATATCAAAGAAGAGTTTGGAGTTCTGACTAAAGGATTCTTTAGCTGATGGCAGTCCTGAATGGCTTTTCTAATAAAGTCCTGTACCAGCTATATTAAAGAAGCAACGGATGACCCCAAATTAGATTTGATTGGTAAAAAGCACTGGTAAACATAAGCATAAATATATTACAACAGAAGAAAAAACATCTTTTCTTTTTCCTCTTTCCTTCAGAGGCAGTAGGGAGAACTTACATTCTCTAATACCTAAACTGTTGTTAAAGAACCAGGCGTGATTTGGTGACTGAGTAGCACAATGGAACCATGTGAGATTAGTGCTGTAAAAGGACTTTATCCATCTATTTAGTTGTGCAGCAGTAAGAGAAGGGTCAGTTTTCAAAACCCCAGATTTGCTTCTTATCTTCAAGTCAGAAAACAAGAGCTTCTAAGCTTGTTCAAAAGATAACTGAGAGGTAATCCAATTAAAGTATACCCAGGCTTTTATGGAGATGAAATACCAGTGGGATCTCTCTAATTACGTACAGAAAGACGGTGAATGAGACTGTGGATGGATGATAAAGCAGGAATTCAGATGAAACAAGTGTGTAGGTGACCACTGGAACACACTGGCAAGGAAAGTAGAAAGCCTCCAGCTCTCAGTGTCTCCAAGTTAGTACAAGAATCTCTCCTAGATGTTATGGTAAAAGGCAGTGTATAGGTTACTGCCTTGAGGTACCCACAGTTTGGTGGCCTGAGATATGCAGTAGTCAGCCTAAGCAATCTAAAACTCTTCTCTTTTTTAAAAACTGCCCATGCCACCCCACAATAGTCTCTGGAGGGGACCAGAACAAGTGAAACACCGCATGCTGAAAGAATGGATGTGTTGAATTCCCAGCTCTCTGGGCAACTGGTTTGGGCAGCATGCTGGCTCCCTTCATGCCATTTCCTGGAGGGTCATTTTTTGCTAAAACAGATTAAATAGTCTGGCATATCTAGGCCATGCCATTTTGCAGCTGGGCTAATCAGAGACAAGGGATCAACTCATCTCAAAGTTTTCTCTCTCTCAAGTGTCTCTTTCAATATGAATCAAGCCTCCTACTTCTTACTTCACCAGCATGAAAGTTCAGGTGCAGGTCAAATGCATAGCTTTGACTAACTTTCACATCATTACCTTAAAATCTGTGGTCTTAAAATTAAGTTAACTTGAACCATAAACATAGGCATTCCACAATTAGAGCTGTTTCTATTCCTTGTTACATGAATATTTCAAAGTTAGCATGTACTCCTTTTAATATTCTCTGAATTTATTTAGCAAATTTATTTTTTAAATCATATTTACAAACATTATTCAGAAGGATAGAAAATATTTTTGTCCCTCCAAAATGCAAGTTAGTGCATTTTACTTACCCATGAAATTGTGAGAATTATCAGCTGCTACCAACAAAATCAACTTCTATTACCTTGAATCTTAAATTGCCTTCTGCAGAAGCTCTTCATTTAGTGAGTGTATTTGTCCTGCTGCTGACAAAAATAAATTAATCACTTGTCAAGCACTTCTCAACACAGAGTTCTTCAAAAATATTCTTTTCTCTGAAAAGATTCCTAAAGGATTTCTGGTTAGCATAAAATTAAAAAATCAGATCTGAAATTTCTTCTTTTATTCACTGTATTCGTATGTATTATCTACCATATTGCGTGTATACATGTCTGCAGCTGTGTTTGTATACATACCTATCTATACTAAATTCTCCATCAGGCAGTGATAATCATTTTACCTTCTGTGTTACGCTAGCAGATGTTTATATCTGAAGACATTTCTAGAAGTATAGCTACATGAAGCACATAGATACTTCATATCCATCAGTATTGCTAATGAAACAGAACAACTGATTTATACCAACAAAATGATAACCAATTAGGAAAAAACCTGGTCTTATGTGATTCAGCTCTTTCCCAACAATTTTCTGGATATTTTTTTCAAAGACCTAAGAAGTAAACTGCAACTGTTCAAAAATATTTCCCTCACTTTTTAATAGCCTCTGAAAGAGTTTAAGATATCCTCATGAACTTTAGTATACTGAACTTCACAGCCTTCTTCTAGGTTGAGTGACTAATAATATTTAATATATACTTTTTTTAGCAATTGGTATGGCCAACAGGTCAGCTCGTTAGATGATGTACTCCCAGACACGAGCAGAACTGCTCTCATGTATAGTGTGGGGCTCTGGTCCTAATCCTTTAAGCTTGATACCCAGAGTGAGAAGTCAAGGTACTAACATTTAATGAGGCCTGATGTCAACTACGCCGAGAATCTCTTGTTCTGTGTCACTTGTTCATTAAGCCTGTCTTTAAAACCAGACTCTTCATGGTCCAATTGTTGCCAAATATAGTTTCAGGTCGCAAATTGTGAGCCCCAGATCTTCTGTTTAAGAAGCTTGTGCCAGCTGTATGGGAAATTGGCAAGAAAGATACCACTAAAATTGCAGGTGGAATCCAAGAGCTTTGAAGGTAAAGGCAAGACTTGTCCTGGGCATCAGCCTCTTTATGGATGCTTGCAAAGGGCTGCACCTTTCATTGAATCCAATGTGCAGAAGTTTCAAAGATCTGGGCAATTTTATTGGTACTATGGGGGAAGTATTTTGGTTTCAGATATATATGGACAAAAGTTTCAAAACAATCCTGGAAGACTTAACAGGACGTATTCATTTTTGAGTAAAATTTATAGAGGAACATAACTTCTCTAGAATGGTGCCACATTGTTTCAGCATGAAAATCATTCTGCTATGCAATGCCAGAAGCCAGCCAGACCACCACCTCTGCCATGTCTGAGGGCTTGACTGGAATGCATGAAATGCTAAGATTTTACAGTGATCCTATATTCACCAGCAGAATGTCAAGTTTGGCAGTTTTTTGAATGCTCTTTAATACAGCCCTGTTTGGACAGACTTTATAGGCAGTGATTTCATTGCTTCATCTCAGGACACTCGTCACAGATAGAATGGGCTGATAATCTATTAATAAAAAAATGAAATTGAAGAGAAGAAACAGATGAATGTGCCAATCGCAGGTCTATCATTCTAGTTACTAATGTCTATATTAGGGGTAAAAGAAGATGCAAGCTGAAAAGCAACAAACAACAAAAGTGCCCATTTGCACGGAGCAGTTCATGCCGCTAACGTACCACGTCACGTCTGCTTCTTGTTTATTTCTCCTTTGTATCAACCTTTTGCATATGTACATCTGTATTAACCTCTTTATTTTCTTCCGAGTGGAAGATAAATTATGACCTTTTGTGAGCACTTCATGCAGATTTTAGACTCCAGCTGGTTTTCCATGTCGTAGCTGTAGTTTTCCTATAACCAGATGTCAGTGGTTCAGCTGATTAAGCTCCCTGGCGTCCAGTCACAGGCACAGCTGCAGCCACTTTTCTAATGGAGGCCAGATATAAAATCCTTTGCACCACTCTAAAATTGTGTCTGCACATTCCATCATTTAGCAAGATGAAGAGTGCTATCATATAAATGCAGTAAAGTTTTTATCATTGTACCAAAGAGACTGAATTTGATGTCCTAGGCTGAGCCACTAGTACTGGTTTGGGAATAGACTTGCATTTGATATTTTTAGAAGACTTGTGCAGGCAGAACTCTAAATTTTTATCACCTAGATTAAGAACTTGGTGATAAACTAGAGATATCACCCTACTTTTCTAAATAATAGCTGTCTTCTCAAAAAAAAAAAAAAAACTGACTGGATATTTTCCAATGGAAAGTTTTCCTAATAGACAATTGTTGGTTTGTCTAAAGCATAATATCCTGTGGAAATATATTGATTTCAGAGAATGCATGTTAGAAACTTCCTTCCTGCCCTGACACTGGATAGTCAGATGGCCTGAGGAGCCAGCTGGCCCAGAAGCAGGACAGCTTCCAGCTCAGCCAGGGATTAGTGGCTTTCAGGTCCCCAGAACCAGCTAGGAGAACTTTTAAGTCAAAACTAATTTATCCAAACTCTTTTAAAGGAGATCTCATGTTTTATAAGGTTGATTTTAATTTCACTTGTTTTTAATATAAGGGCTTTACTGCAAGCTGGAAAGCAAAATAGCTTAAAATCTTAGCATATTCCTTGAAATTGAGTTACAACTCAAAAGTTAGCTCTACAGACATTTCTATGCTGGAAAACATTTTACTGACTTAAATTACCCAGAATAAGGCTCTTAATTTGCAGTAAATCACCCTCACTGACTTGAGCCACAAGAATGCTATATTTTTACTGCGACATCCTTGTATGTTTCCCTAATAAAATACGAACCATAGCATTTCAAAGTAGAGATAAAATGATCTGCTTACTCCTCATAAACCTTGTGAAATGTCTTTCTATTACTGATATGATCAAGGAAAGCTTTTAAAGCTTCCTTTAGAGTCTCTGCCTGAAAGTCAAGTGCTGGGCCTGTCTTCCACTGTTCTACAGGTACGAGCAATCGAGACAAATTGACTTCAGGCAGAGATGTAGTTAATTGAGCGGAGGGAGCTTAGAAGAACTTAGAGAAAATAGGAGCTGAGAACTCAGAGAATCAAAATATCAGTTAGAAAGCTGAAGGTAAATCAAGAAGTTAGAGATATCTATAAGGCAAGAATGTTTGCTTTGTCATTCAGTGGTGAAAAACAAGGGTGCCAGAGTCCTAGGCTCGGACAGATGCATGGTCTTTAGGCTGTACTCCATGGGATGTGTGTGACACTAGAAAGGAGAGCTGGGCAAACACTGATGTATTTTCATATGAGTTTTTTAAGAACTGTAAATTCAATCACATCTACAGAAAGATGACTTTTATTTTCCTTTTAAAATCAAGGCATTAGGTTTAGCTATGCATATATATGGTGTTCTCTTAGCCAAGCGGCACACCTTGTTGGATTTGTACCATAGGTCAATGCCTACAGCCGTTACAATGGAATGACAAAGGAGTTTTTGACAGACATGAAATGTCTCTCCAATTGTCTGATCATGCTTTTTTTTTTCCTGAAAATTAATTAATTTCCCTACTAGGTATGCAGGTATTGGAATAGGTTTGCGAATTCTAGTTGAACACAGTCAATTGCTTGTTTTTATTATCAATTGATTTACGTGGTTATTTTGTAGCAAACTAAAAATCTTTAGCATTTACAGCTCTTCCAGTTACATTTCAGTGTCTTGTATAGCCATTCAAGCAAAGAGAAATAATTCTGTCTAATTATTGTACGTGGTCTATCAAGCCAATGGATATTTACTTAGAGAATACTTAGAGAATCATTGATTCTGATTGAGTTTTGCAGAATTAATCCCATATTTGGAGACATACTGGGAACTTTAAAGTTGAAAATTAATAGAATATTTCATTTAAAAAATAATAATAATTCAGGAGGTAATTCCTCCCTCTGCCCTGCCATTGAGCATATTATCTTTTGTAATACCTCCAATTATAAACTTGACAATCAAACACACCAAGAGCCTGATTTTTGGCACTTTCAGTCTTTCTAACCATCAGTTGGTATAAACTGTGCTCAAAGTGATTATGATAAGCTATGGATCATTTTCAAGATTGGATGCTAAACAATAACAACAAATTGCAGCCATCTTGAGCAGTAGCTTAAAATAGCTTTTGTATTAGATTTTTATCAGCTTTTATTGTGACGTACAATCTGTTAATGTGGTAATTTTGATAACACCGCTTTTATACTTGCTTTAGAGTGCAGGCAAATTAATTGCTTTCCTAATCTTTATAGAGCTGATAGCTTTGGGATACATGTCTGTGTTGCATACAAATACTGATTCTTTGTTGTTGAGTTAAAAACAAATAGCAATTAAAAGAAAGCTAATTTTGTAGATAGGTTGCAGTCTTTGGATAATTTCCCTTAAGTGGACTTCTTTCAGCAATGCACTTCTTAATTAAAAAAAAAAAATAAAATAAAAAGGTTAGCCAAATTATTTTTGTATAGTAAATACAATAATTTGACATACAAATGTGTAATCCTGATTTAAAGTTTAGTGTTGACTGCCTTAAATGACAGCCTTTAGTAAAGGCATAGATTTACCATGTAAATTATGTAATTGATTGCTCCGGGGTTTATACACATTCTTATTCCTATTTCTATATAGAGTGACTCTTATATGAAGCAGTAGTCTAAATTCTGCTATTACATGCATGTCATTCTTTAGACTGCCCATTTGGAGATATTTTCAGCTAGCATCAATTATGTCAGAAGCCTCCCAGAAAATACACGTAAACTTGCCTCTGGAAAACAGGGCTGAACTATGCCATTCTTCCTCCTTTTAAATCCTTCCCTTTGTCTGATTTTGATGTAATCAGTGACCTATTCCATACCAAAAAGGCTACTCTTTCCAATTACTCTGTCATGCTCTAGTTCAGGTTTTCTTCAAGGATTCAAAGAGCAGACATATCTCTCAGTGCTTTCCATAATGGTCTTGACATCATCCATTGCATTTTGCACTAAAGCATCAAAACTTGGTTGAGAGAGGAAAAGAATAGCTATGAGCTTATTGAATGGCAACACCTGAAGTTTCAATTCTTCCCCTTTTTTAGGAATATTACTGTGTCTACTTTACAGGGGAACACAAGAAAAATTTGCTTCCTGCAGTGTTTTTCTTCTTTCCAAGTAATAAATGGTAGACAATGAAAAAGAAAATAAAGCATATGTGGAAATGGGTAAAAACAAAAACATGGTGTTGTTAAAAAAAAAAAAAAAGTGGTATGAAGATCTGATTCAAAAAGTTAAATGCAAAAAGTTGTACAATAGCTTTTAGTTTTAAATAGTAAATGAAATTGAAAATATCTGTTGATAATTCCCTGTCCAAAATGGAAAAGATTTTATAAATCCAATATTTTATCTCAGATGCGCTTCAATATGCCAAAAAATGGAATGAAGAAAAGCATTTATTTACTTCAAAATCCATGTTTCTGGAGTATTCAGATCAACAAGTCATAAATCCCTAGCCCATGTTTACATTATTGTTATTAAACTGGACTGACAGCAACAAATCCCCGTAGTCACCAGCAGAACAGAACTTACTTGTCAGTAACACAGAAAATCATTTTCATCCACTACAACTCTCTTATCCTTCTCACCGAGGTGGATCATCAGTGACCGAAATCAGCCTTCTTTAAGGAACTTTTAAGCAGTTACTCTTTCTCACTTTAAAGAATAGAAAAATTCTATCAGTGATAAAATGACATTGTTATTGCAAGAATATATTGCCTGGCTAAATAATGCCTCGCTATCTGCAGGAGTTTAGAAAGGAGGCTCCTGGTTTCATTTATAATAACGATTTGGATACCAGAACAATCTATTTCCATCCAGGTACACCTATCAGACCAACAGTGAAATGAAATGTTTGCTTTTCTTTATTTCTTGTTTACTACTGCTGTTTATCACTTCTATATGGAAATATGTCAACAGAGAGGGAAGAGGGAATACTTTCATTACCACATAGCAGGCACTAAATGTGACATCGTCTTGCTGGGACCAGAAAACATGATTTTCTAAATCTTGAGTTTCTATAAACCATGAAAGATTGATATGCCTTGTAGATGGTGTGAAAATAAAAATAAAATAAAATAAAATAAAATAAAATAAAATAAAATAAAATAAATAAAATAAAATAAAATAAAATAAAATAAAATAAAATAAAATAAAATAAAATAAAATAAAATAAAATAAAATAAAATAAAATAAAATAAAATAAAATAAAATAAAATAAAATTTTGAGGCTCTCCAGTGTTTAAAAAAAATATCCCACAAAATGGCAAGTACTCCAGGCACTGGCTATATACCACAGTTTATCTATGTGAACTGAAAGCAAGAGATACAATGGCAAAAAATAAGATTCCACAAATTCAGTGGAAGGATTAGTCATTTTGCTTTGAGACATTAAACTTATTCATTCCTTGCAGACAGAATGTAAAACACTCCAGCTGGTGTGAACGTTGATTTCCTTCTCACAGAAAATACTAATTGCATGTACCTAAACACTAAAGCCTGTGAGTTTTTTCTGTAGTGAAACTAGACACTAGCAATGCAATCTTAGACGGGGATTGAGACTGGACTGTCAGAAACACAAGTAGAAATATGAGCCTAAAAAAAAGGAATGGGTAGACCTTTGAAGTCAAATATAGATATGCTAATTAGCTATAGATATACTCGTATAGTAGTAGTCTAACAGTCTAGATATAGTAGATATACCAGCCCATCTGAGAGTCAATATTAAATGCCAGTAAGATAGATTTTTAGATCACTATAAGGATTTCATAATATATTTAGAAAGACTGTGGTGACAAGATGCCACTGGAATTGATGGGAATTAATTGCTGGAAAACTCTGCAGGAGCCTTTCTGTGGCTTTTGGCATCTCAGTGCTTCAGATACATTCAGTTATAAGTTCTCACCAATGGCGAGACACTTAAAGACAGAACAGGGAAAAAAAATACACCACCTGTTTTAGGAAACCCGTGGTGGAATACCAGAAACCCTCATAGAAAGACATCTAGAAACAGTCCTGATGCTTCACAATCAAAAATTATTGCTCTCTGATTGTTTATTCAAAGTGAAATGATCAAAAACAGGTGGAAGAAGGGATATATACACAGAATAAAAGAAGAGAGAGGTTCAGAAGAAGAAGAAACAACTTAAATTCCCAAGATTTCCAGCAACCACGGAAGAGAAGTCAAAGACTGGGTGCAGCTGGAGATGGAGTTGCCACGTGCCTCTTGGTGCTGGTGCAAAGGACTTCTGTAATCAAACAGGGCGGCGTTTAGAAGCCTGCAGGCATTTACTCAATAACAATACAGTGTCTCAGGCAATCAGAGCAGCATTATATTTTTATTTAAGCCATAAAAAGCAGGTGCTGATTTCTCATGGCAAAACTGTCGCTTAATGCAATCATGGTTGGTAAAATGAGTAATATTTTATCACTGAAGCAGTAGGAAGAGCAGGTGCATATGTCCCTATTTTCTTGCTTCCATCAGCAGTGTTGCTTGTTATTTTGTTGCCATCTGGCAAGGACAGCAGGATCTACTGAAAAATATAGCTATTAGTTTTTCTTTAATAAAACATGGTTACCCAGTTACCACTGGCCCACAACCTAATGTGAAATACATGAAGTGTGATCTTTGGACAGGGTTTTCTGACTTACTAATTTCACATCCTGTCAGTTTTCTCCTTTGACAAATCATTTCTCCAAAGAATACTGTTGGCCTACTACAAAAAAAAAAAAAGAAGGGGGGGGGGTAGTCTTACTTTTTTGGCTACCATTAACATAGTCTTGAGGAGTCTCAGGTTTAAATATTTCATCTTATAAAGCATGCTTGGCTAAGGACGTACAATTTCTCCTTTGTGCAAGTGCAATTTTTAAATATATCAAGAGACTTATTCAAGACATCAATTATAATACTGGTGACAGAATAAAAAACAGCCACTATAGCACCATAGTAGACTAATGAAAATTGGTACGCTGCTGCTGGTGGTTTATTTTATGTAATAAAAGCTGCTCCATTGTCTTTAGCCTAAATTAGTACTGCTGGCTATTTCAGCTACTGGCCAAAGCTCTGGACCTGTTTTTAATTAAAATACTTAACACAGTAATTAGGAAAAATGGTTAATTCCTGTATGTCCCATTGTTGTGCACATATTCCAATAGCAAAACTACTCCCACAGAGTGCTTGTAGAGGTGGGAGGGAATGGAATTTCACTTTGCGTGTCAATCCAAATCGTGGATTATTTTAAGAATTCACAGCACCAACTTTGTAGAATTTCATGTTATATATATAAAAAAAAAAAAAAGTTATGTACTTCTATAGAAAAAACATTAAATTTAAAACTACAATATGATGTTGAGATTTTGGAAATAAATCAGGCTGGCTTTCTGAATTATTTCTCCTTGGTGAATTGTCCTTCAGTCCTTCATCTGGTCCTCAACTTTCTTGCTGTAAAAAATTATCTGCTGACTCCTGAAAGTAATTTTTCAAGACATTATACTAAGCAGGCATCACTTTTTTTTGCAAATATTTATAAACAGGAAATTCACTTGACTATTAATTATTTAAATTGAATGGGCATTGCAATTTAAACCCATTAAAGAGAGATCTACATGAGTGAGAATAAGGAAACAAAGCAAGCCTGGAAAACAGAGCTGGGGGGGGGGACGGAACTAAATTCTCCTCTCCATTCACTGAAAATATGCTTCCCTAGTTCTTTGGTCAGTCTAATCAGTCAATAAAATTCAAATGAAGGATAGGATAGGATTAGTAAGAGACGCAAATTAGCTTCTTTCTTTTAATTTCCTCTTTAGTGTTGTTAATTGTAAGTCTAAACTAAATTCCTAAAACACTTGCACATCCAGTGAACTCCGTATGTGAAAAACAGCAGAGTCTGTTGGGCATCTTCCAATAAAGCCAATCCAATATGAAAAAAAAAAAAAAAAAAAAAAAGGTCTTCAAAACTCTTCTCAGAAATATTTTCTACAGGTTTTTCACCAAAGATGCTGCCAGCTCACCTAGACAGCTTCAGAATACATGACACCAAGGAAACCCTGCAGTACCTGGCGCATCACGATGGGGATCCTGGTTCCTCAATGTAGACTTGGTGAAACACATGCTCAATTGGAGCTGGGCCCTCAGGGCTTGTAAACTCCTTGCTCCGTCACAAAGTACTTAACAGTTTGTTAAGGCTCCAGGAAAACTGACAGACTGAAAGAAGCTGACTTTCTCTAACACTCTTGTCTACCACAAAATTAAATTTTATGTCTTTTTTTCATCCTAAAACTAGTTAGAAAATACTATCCTGCCACAGGAAGTTTCTAAATTAAAACCACTTTCTCTGAATGGCGACAAAACATGTTAGTATGGTTTACAACAAGGAAATTACCAGGATAGCCACCTGTAGGAAGCAGTATCACTGTTGATGGCAGGAAAGCCCCTCTTCCTTTCCCAGAGGTCCTACCTTTCCCACTGCCATGCCTGCTGGTATGATCAATGGAAAATTTCTCACAGCTTTTAAGCCTGGAAACTCAGCCTTAATGTTGCTTCTTGTTGCACTTGATCTCCATTACTGAACACTTGTGGCACGAGAAACAAAAATAAGCATCAACAGGTGGAAAGAAAAAAAAAAAAAAAAAGGATTCCATTAGAATTTACTTCCATTAGACTGGAAGGAAGAAGAGCTCCTCACCTCGGCATGCAAAGACTCCTCCACTGGAATGTCCCTTTCAGGCAGGCACCCATGCTCAGATAGCTGCCCAGGTAGCACATAGAATACAGAAAAGGGACGTATTCCATCCATTACAAGAAAAACAACAATTTTTATAAAATAACAAAATATATAATTGTAATTTTAAAAAAATTGTAATTGTAAAAGGTTAGATAATACATTCATATTACACAGTGTATATTTGCCTGAGACCTGAGAAGTAAAATTAAACAATCTATCATATGAAGCAGGAAAGAGTCACTTATAGTTTCTTGAAATACAGAAAGTCTTATGAGCTCTAACAGCTCTTTTTGAAAGTAATTCTTAATACCATTTTAGAAAAAGTGCTCAAATCAGAATGTCATTCCTTTGATATACATAGATTGATTGCCCAAAAACAAATGAACACTAAATAATACATTGTGGCTTAAATAATTGATATAGGGCAGGAATTCATATGGCTTTCTAAAAAACATTTTGTTCAGCTGACTCAATAAAATACAATTTTATAAAGACTCTCTTGAAAGTTACCCTAGGAAGAAAAAGAAAATGGGTTTGAGCAGCAGAGTACAACAGACTTGCACGTGGGAGTACAATAGATGATGTCCTTGGCACCAGCCCTTGTCTTACTGTATTGTTGCTTCCCCTTCTGTTTTCTACTACTCTTATTTCTAGTTTCACTGATTTCCCCCCTTTTTCTTTACTGGTTACCTGTTATCTGATGGTTTTCTTACCGCCAGTAGATCTCTTACCTTCCTAAACTTAAATTATTCTGTTACAGAGAGAAATCTAGAGCTTTATTTTACCCAGGAGTTCTTTTCTTTCTCGACATACATCTTCTTTCACAGATGGCAAAAGCTTTATGAACTGAGCTCATGACTGGCAGCGTTTCTGGATAAGGAGTTTTTAGCTCACACTAATTCAGAAGAGACGTACAGGACAAACTTTCATAATAAGTGATAAATGAAAATGTTTAAGATAATTATTTTATCTTGCAGTGAGTGGGAGTGTAACTACTGTTTAGAGAAACATTAGAAGCTAAGAAATGAACTTGTTGGTTGTTATTTTATCCAGACTCTCTTGATCTGCAGGGTCTGGAAATTGGTTGCCTAGAAATATACTACTTCAGTTTTCCTAAGAGCTTTCAGATAAAATATTATGTTTCCGAGCAGTATATCAACATTTCTGTGTCTGTACGAACCAAAACTTGTAGAAAGCATTTAAGTATACAACAAACTGTTCTGAATGAAAGTTTTTCCCAGTAAAAGGTGTTTTCATTTTGAAAAAAAAAAATCTGTGGCATAATTTTATATTCTAAATTTTATTTTATCCCACACACACAAAAAAAATGGATTTAAATAGAACATGGACATGAAAAAGACCACGCAGATTACTAGATGAAGTACCCAGAGATACCAGTTGCTTTTTTAACCTTTTGTGGCATTTTGGAGTGAGAATATATTCAACAGTAAGAAAACCCACCACTTTATACCAGATGACCTCATTGCCAGAAAATATTCCTGGTACTTTTGATGTACTGGGAGGAATCCCTTGGGCCAGACTGAAATTTCAGTCAGTGTCAGTGGCTGATTAGCAGTGAACTGGTTACTTAGGCTCCCACCACAGCCAAAGAACAGAGAGAGATCTGCAAAGGCTAACCCACCCCATCTTTCTTAAACACACGCCTTACTAAACAATTAATTGAACTGCAGAAGTGCCTAATCTCTTTCCACTGAAAACTCAATAAATTATATGTAGATAGACAGACAGACAGACAGATAGACAGATGAATAATTCCTGCCCTTCAGTTGTACGCAGATTAACTACTCTTCGTGTCCTGTACAATGGACTTGCAGACTTGATTTTCAAAATCCAAGATTTCCAGAGACATTTAAATTTTACTTCTTTATTTGTGCCTGAATGCGTGTTTTTTTCTATATATTAAAGAAGGCAAATGCTTAGTTACAAAACTGAATCACCTAGCTACTTTGGCATACAACTATCTCTGGGCACAGAAATACTTCCCTAGATCTCCTCATGAAGGTTAACTCATCAAAATGCATGTGAAAATGACTAAATTTAAACTTGTAGAAGTTTAAAATAAAACACAAGCCAAAAGAATTATTCAAATATTTAAAGTGAAATGCCAGAAACTGGACCCACGGATTTCTGATTTAACTCCTTGCTAGGCACCAAAGTCTTAACATTGCTTCTGAAGCTGTTCTGCCAGACCAAGGATGTGCAAGAGAGAGCAATCACAGGTTGGGGTATCTGGGTGACAGTGGGACCATTGCCTGCTCCAGTGGGTGATAACACTCCAAAAATAAATAAATAAATAAATAAATAAGAATCATTGGACAACACACAAACAACAGTTTAAAAAATAAATTTCGTAGTTCAGTAATCCATTCTGAGGACCCAAGAGACATCTTTAGAGTTAATCTGCTTATATTTTTATGTTGTGGTGTTTTCTTTTGTTTTGTTTTGTTTTTCCCCTGGAACAGCAGCAGCTAGTTTTAATGAAAATAGAGCATTTCAGGTATTCACTAGTCTTCCGAAGCAGATATGTAAATAGGAAAAAAGACCACCATTTGTTTAAAATAAACATTACTGTATTTGGATACAGCCATGACAAATAATTTTCAGTGCAGTTGAATGGATGTTATCAACATTCTAATTTGAAAAGAGAAGCTTATCACTAGTAAGCTATGAATTGAAGACTGAAGAACCATAAAGCAAGCTGCAGAGATCCCCCCTGCCTTGCAAATCAGAAGTCCATCCAGTAAGGTTGCAAACAAGAAGTTACACATTCTATGTATCACATATGCTGCTTTGTTAAGTGTGGCAATAAATCATTTCATCGCATATGACTAGAATAATCCAAAGTCTTACACATTAGTATTGCCTGTTCACCTACAGTTGTTGGTACAATAGTTTAATTTGAAACAGTTCTAAATTCTAAGAATAAATCATGAGCCCCTTTTGATTTCTAGACACTTAATCTTGCCTCCCCTGCTTCACAGGTATGCAATGAAGCGATTCATGCCAATGAAGTTAGCAGGACACACCCTGAGAGCCTAAAATCATTTAATCTGTGTTTTGAAATGATGTTCAACTGAGTGTAAGGAAGAACATGTTCTGTTTTTTGCTAAGCAAGTGCTGCATTGTACTTAGCACTCTGGGAGGGCAGCAAAGAAGTAAAAAAGAAGTTCAAGGTGCAAAAGCATAATTCTGATTTTCAAATCAAATTTGACAGAGTTAAGTTAATGAGGTTTTGAAGTTTTCAGGAAAAAAAAAAGTTAAACACCCATCTAACACCCATTAATAATGCTCAGAGAATCATGTATATACCAGTTTCTCAGATGAATTGCAAGGAACTTACATTTGCTAATTTTCACCATTTATGAGAACTTGTCACCACAGAAGGTTAAAAAACTTAAATTTCTTAAAGGTTCCTTATCAATTTTTTTTTCAGACTATAAAAAGTGCTATATCAAAGAGAACATTTGGTGGCATGAATGTTTGATTAGAAGCCTTTGGATGTTACCCTTGGAGATGGAGACTCTCAACAACAGTCATAAAATATGCATTGAGTGGCTTAGAAGACTTGAAGGACATAAAAGACATTTTTAGTACTTGGGACGAAATGAAAAAAACATGGCCTTACATTGTACCCAGCCGCCAGTAAGTAGCATAAAGAGGTAGCCGTGTATCAGTGAAGACCAAATGAACAGGAAAGGATGGAGAAAATTTTAAGGAGAGAGATGAGAAGGGGATGCAGATGAGGTATGGTAGAATCTTCCTCAGGGAAGATTTTCTTAAACCCTGATCCATCTACTCTAGATACTCTCTATCCTTATAAAAGGTTTAGCCCATTTCTTCTCCTGAACCAGCGTTACTACCCTGGTTGTAAAAACCACTGTACTATTTACCTAGAGCAGTCTTTGCTAGTCAGAATCTATTGTGTTACACTGCTCTAAGAAAGCATGCGTGGGAATGCAGCGCGCATTTTCCCCACACTCGTCAGAGTGCTCCCACGAGCAGCGTTCTCTTAGCTGGGAAATCGCTTGTGTAAATGGATAGTGCTTTGCCTATGCCAAAAGTAAATGGAGACAGCTTTAATTTTTCAGAGACTCCGTTCTGTATTGCTCATAAATTATCATATTTACTCCTGTGACTCAAAGTGAACTGTTCAGGAATGCTACTGATCAAATGTTTAAATGGTGCAGCCAGGGAGATAGCCTTATTGCAGGGGGGCTTATGAGAAGTCCCAGCTTGAAGGACATAGCAAAATTATTAAATCCAGCTGACTATGGCAGACACTGATCTCCTTCCCAAACTTAAAAAAATCCAAACTGCCCCTGTAGCATGTGCTTTCTGAACTAAGCTGATGTTTTTTTCTATGGTCTCTTATTTATAAGAGACCATAGAAAAAGGTCTTGGTTCATCAAAAGGTTTTGGTTCATTTATTTGTTCATTTCTTTTCATTACTCCTGTATGCACTTAAAATACAAAAAGTACACTTAAAATAAACAATGAGAAGAGTGATGTTACTTGCTTGTCTGTAAATGCACACCTATTAGTCTTGCAAATGTTAAGGATCATGTCTGAGAATACAAATACTGCTTGCCCTTTTCAAACACAAAGCTCATGCGTAAGCTCTCACAATTTTCAGGTGATGGATGGGATTCATCTGCTTGTGCCTGCCTGAGAGTTAGAAGTAGTCTGAGTTAATTATTTATGTTTTTTCAATAGTCAAAGAAATGAGAGAAAACCTTAGGTTAGGATGAACAGCTCTCTGCAGTCCGAGCCTCTCAAATAATTACTCAGAAGACCTAGGAAATGAAAATTGATAGTTGATTAATTCCAATTGGCATTTGTAAAATATACATATATACACATAAAAATATACATATATGAAAGATGAGTCCTACAGAATTTTGTCATGGTTTAAACACCTGAGTTCAGGAAAAAAAAAAAAAACTCAAATTGTCTGTAAATAGTGAATCTATAAACAATACACAGTTTAGAATTGTGTGTGTGGTTGATGTTCATTCAGGATCATCATATAAAGATTGAACTAATAAACTCTGAAATAAATGACAGTCTGATGTCACTGATGGGAAGGCTCAGTCTCTTGGAGCATTAGCTGCCTACTAGAGCAGAGCTGAACTATTAAATAATACTCCTTAAAACATTCGTCTTGGTTTAGAAAAAAGAAAGTTTCAATGTAATACATGAATAAGCATAAATCATCTCTTTATTTATTTTAATGAAATCAGATTATTTTCTATTTTTATGCTCTACGTTTGATCTAAAACAGAACTAACTATTTACATTGAAAATAGAGGAACAACACTTTTATACTGCAGACTCCCATCTTAAACCCATCCTGGAACCTAAGTGCACAGGATCAAACTCTGAAAAGAGATGATCAGCTCACAAAGGCAGTAATATGCTCTTCAAGCATCTTTGGTAGAGGAATTACTCAGCTTGATCTCACAGAAAACCCTTGGAAAAATATGTGATGAGAAAAGCCACTAAGTAGCTGATCAGTATCAGTTATTTTTAGGCAGCATCTGACAGTTATCGCGACTTTTAGACAGCGTTCATGTTCCTTGGTGTGGAGTTACAGCAGTGGGACAGGCACCAACTTAGCCACAGTAACATTAATTTACTCGAATGTTTTAATAAATGCAGTTTAGAACTGGGATTTTGATGCAAACCAATATTCTGTGTCATGTCAACGTGTCATTTTGGATTGAGTGCTAGGAGACTGGTAGGTGAGTTTACTGTATTATCAAATCTCAGTTCGGGGAGGCACTATAAGAAATGTTATCCACTCTCCCCCTAGTTTTAGGAACTCAGAAAATACAAAAAGAAAATCTGACATGACAGTTCCCATGTGCTTCCCACTTTAACTCTATTCTCTGTCATGGAATTATGTTGATACATTTTTTAAGATATCAAATCAAAATAGACACCAGATATGTGTCAGGTCATGTATAGTCTGTGATTGCCTAATTAGGTGACCTCCAAACTTGACAAATTAGCTTTCAAATCTTCCAGTAATTATTTGGGTAGTCGGTCTTTGTGAAGACACAACTAGTCATTCCTAGACTGTCACTCACCTGCTGGGGATACAAAAAGAATAGAAAATCTCAACTGTGCCATGAAATGTTGAATGACTGCCTATTTACAAAGTAATGTCAGCATAACTTTTACATGGAGTTTGCTGAGAAAAAATAAATAAATAAATAAACTGATTTATGAACTAGTCCACTGGAAAAAAAAATAATAATTTCTGTATTAAGTATGCTTCAAGAGCAAAGTATGCTTCAAGAGAAACAAAAAATCCTCTGTTTTTGACATCTGTGCTGAGCTAATACCCTCTACAGCGCTTTGCAGGCAGGTCTTGACAGACTTGTCTGCAGGCAAGGTTGCCAGTCAAGACTTGTACAGCACTGCTGAGATCAGTGGCCCCTGGTTATCTGCCACAGGTTGCAGCCCTGCGGAGCAACTGCCTTCTTTCTCATTCGGGTTTGGCTGTTGAAGGCAGCTGATAAAAAAATGCATCCTATCAATGGTGTCAGTATAATGGGGGAAGGTCATGGAGCAAAGCTTGGTATGACACTTCACACGTTTACCACCTGGCTGGATGCCACTTCACAAATCTTTTCAACCCTAAAGAGATGGATGACCATGACAGGAGCCAGGGATGGCCATCTCCCTCACATCTAGCACAGCCTTCTTACTCAAACTTTTTAACATTGTCGTGTGCATTTCCTGCCATACTAAATTAGGGGTAAGTTCACCCTTCTAACAATAATCCTCAGGTTCTTCCCAGCCTGAATGTCCCCTTCCAGCAATTACCCCAGTCCCAAACTGCTAGCATAATCAGGAGTTTCCTCGTGAACCTAGACATCATACAGAGCAGGTTGCTGTTCACTGGAGACACCGCTGAGGATTTCGCAGCAACACGAATGGTTCAGGCTTTGCTAAGTCCACCTCCATCTCTTCCATCCACTGTGGCGTGCTCTGGGAGATGGAAAGGACACGACACTCCCTCTGTGCTGCAGTGCAGAAGGCAGCCTACCCTTGCCCGACATTAAATATTTAATATGTGTGGTTCCTGGGTGGTGGCTGGTTTGGGTAACAAACCGTTCGCCCCTACACCCTACTCCTGCCTTCGGGGAGCTGCCCAAAACTCCCAAAGTGCGAAGCAGCTGGTGTTCCTCCATCCCTAGGCCAGACACTTACCGGGTGGACAAACACAGTCTGCTACACATGGCAGTGTGATTGAGGCATTATTGAAGCACCTTGTTAGCCCCATAATGCACGTTTGAACTGTGTGTAATGATGCCTAGACTGACCTGCTTTTGTCTTGTCAGTTGACTTGGCAATGCACAGACCTGGGGTTAATGGTGGTCAAATGATGTCAAACTAGAGGACTTGTGATAAAGAATCACTAAAACAGAACAATGTATGTTCAAAGCTGACCTTCAGGTGAACTTTCTCTTTTGCTATTACTCCCTTGGTTCTGCCACAGCAATGACTTGACAGAAATGTTACCAGGAAAATAAAATAAGAGACTTGTAATCGATACCAGAGAAAATAATCTTCATAAATAAAAGTATAATTATCCTTGGATTACAGTTTTTACTCTCTGAACACATTTAAAGTTGAATAAAAGATTTAAAGGAGGTAGCCCTTTTTATTTTTCACGGCTGATGAGAAATTAAATTTTAGAAAAAAATCAGTTTGCAGTTAGCACTTTTCACTTTCTTACACATTCATTTTTCTCATGCATAATTTTGGGTGACTGACAATAACTCATTCATGTCTACAAATCACATCCTGTGTTCTTTTCTATAATTGCAATAGGCAGCAGTCTGCTATTTTTCATGTTAATCTCAGAGGGAGATAACTTACTATATGTGCTGGTTGGTTAATTAGGTTGGAAACATTATTCATCTAACCTTAGCAAATGTGATGTAGTTTTTGGATGAAAAAAAATAAGAATAATAACAATAATATTTAATTACTGTATAGTTCTGTGCATCTGTAGTGCTTAAAAAAAAAAAAAGTTCATTCCATAGTACTGCCTTTTCCGAATAGTGTGCCTTTTAGCTTACAGTTTCTGTGAGAGAGCATTGGGATTCCTTATTTCAGCGGAGCTTTTGTTCTATGCTTATGGAAAGGAAAAACTCATCTAGTGAGAAGACTGAGTGTACTGCTACTAATCTTGCCATGAGCCAGCCAGCACGGATTTCTGATAATGCCCCTTAACCTTAAGCATTAAGCAGGATCCCTGTAATTCTGATATAAAATCACAGCCCAGGGGAACAATATAAATGACAAGAATGCTTTTTCATCATGCAGGAACTAGGATGGTATCCAAGCTGGAAATCTGGAGCAACTTTACACAGCAAATTCACACTCTCACAGGTTCTGTTTTTTTTGTTTGTTCAGTGTTGTTTTTTTGTTTTGTGTTTTTTTTTTTTTTGGCTGGTTGCTTTGGTCTTGATTTGTTGTCAGTTATTTTAATTCATTCTTTTATATATTAACTTACACTTCTAGCCTACTATATCTTAGGTCTAGAAAGACCGCTGCCTTGGATGCATGCAGAAGAAGCTCCTGAAATATTGCTTTTCTTGGGTTGGTGATAAGCTTACTTGGTTGTCTGGGCTTTTTCCAGTATTTAACTCCTTCCCTTGCATGTGACCTGTGTTGATACTTGAACTTTCTGGATATAACAGCCATATTTTCACTCACCTGCCAAAAGGACTACGGCACAAATTCTTGCACAGATACACAGTCACTCACACTAATGGCACCGACCCCGGCATGTTTTTGGTTTGTCCCTTTAGCCGTATCCCAAGCAGTGCCTGGAGTGCTTAGGAAATCAGTAAAAGCCAGAAACCATTCACAGACAGCAGCAGGGACCAGCCATCCTGTTCTGGAGGGAGAGTTTGGTTGTATGGATACAAGCTGTGTGATCCCACTTGTCATAAGAAGCAGAGAATGACATTGTCCCTCTGGTTTCACTAGTACACACATTGCCTAAGTGCCAGAGTTCTTCCTCATTGCCTGACACTGCATTTAAGCTTGTACCAGTTCCTCTTCCTTTTTTTCCTGAAGTCTGTTAGTTAAGTCTTGCTTAGTAGATAATGCATGCTTCTTTTTTATTTTGCTATTGTCTCTTGTGTCAAAAAACTTTTGTTAACATCTTTTATTAGACACATACACACAGATGAGATATCTGGGCCCTGAAATACATTAAAAGGTATGAACATTGTCAACCAAACCATTAATCATTGAGCTAACAAAAGAACTTCAGTGAGAAAAGGTAAATGCCATTCATTGCTAAAACAAAGCCAACTTATCTTCATTCAACATGTCTATAAGTGCAGCTTAGTATTCTAACCGTTTTGGTTTTAATCAATAAGAAGAGTGCCCCAGTTTTTTGCTCTACTTTCAGGTTAATTAAACTCAGCCTTGATCTCTCCAGCAATCTATTTTTTCTCCCCAGAATCCATTCAGGCAAGCAGTTTTCAACTGTCACTGCAACCTTCTCTTATATCATATTAAATGCAATGCACTCAATATCTCACCCATATTATCAAGACTTTTTTGTTGAGGAGAAGTACACTTTTCATTCCTGAATAAACAAAGTTTTCTTTCAAAATGATTGATAACTTTTTGTTTGTTTGTTTGTTTAAATAACATAAATACACTCTTGACATTCTTGTATGGGAAAGTTTAAACAAGCGCTGTTTGCAGTGGGATGAAGACTGGTATTTTGTTACATCTGAGTTAGTGAAAGGACAGTACTACTTATAACTCTGTGTAAAACTTGTCATTATTTTGTCACTGCTATTCCCAAGGCCCTAAGTTTTTACAAGGAGCCTTTCGTTTCTGGTGCAGTTCCTGCAAGGAGAATCCTAAAATAATAGCTTGTTTATATTTTTCTCCTTGATTAATCTGTGCAGTTCAGTAAATCTAACACCCCTACACATCATAAATCACTCTAATGAATTTTAAGACAATCTTTTCCTGCTTGACAGTGAAGTGGAAAATCGCTATTAATGTTGTATGTTGTATCATGCCTACACTGGCAATTTTACATGTCCAATTCCATACCTATACGGGTGTCTAGGAGTTTAACTGTACTGCCTAATCAGATTTTCTTTGCTTTTCTATCTTATCATCTTTACATGTTCAGTTCTGACCATCATCCGTCTGTTTTTCAAGTAAGCACTCTGTTGCTTGGCTATTTCTGTACCCTACCAAGTACAAAGCATCAACAGAAGCAATTGCTCTCGAATTTGGTCCTTTTATTTTTCTGCACCAAAGCTTTTCTTCTTTGTCATTTCCTTTGAAAATGAAGTCTATAAATTCTTTTAGCCTCTACCATATCTTAGTTATTTCAGTTTTATTTAATCAAAAAGATCATACATCATATTTGTGAGAGATTTCAGATGGAGTTCATTTGTGGTGACCCAAATGCATGATTATCTCTATCTGTACTGTGAATAAAAATATTTTATTTTTGCTCTTTAAAAAAAAAAAAAAGCTTGTCTCTTGTGGTCTGTTTCTGATTTACCTTTAAGCTGATGTTCTACAAAAAATTTAGGAAAGGTTTGAGAAGGGTCCCAGCACATGTCCCAGACATGAATCTGCCATCTTGAGTGAGGTAAGGTTCATGCCAAGCTAGGCATCACATTTAGGGAAAAACAGCTCGGTGTACAATTTTCAGTAGCCATCACAATCACAAAGCAACAAAATCAATCAGTAGGATAGCTGGGGACTAATCTTACTCATAACCAACACCTTTTCAAAGTTTCAGCTCGTCAACAGCAGACTATGACTCATGGCCCAGATGCCTCTCTAGAACAAGGACATACATTTTGGAAGTAAATAATGGCTTGACAGTAGTGGAGCTGTGACCTACACTTTAAATAACAACTACATATCAGAGTTCTTCACTAGAAGGTAAGAGGAAAGAATTCACTTCATACCCTGCCTACAAACCCTCCTCCTAAACCATTCAGCAATGCTTAAATTTATTTCACATTTGCGTTGGTAAGAAGACTGAACTTGGCAGCAGCTCTTTTTTCACCATAATGCTTATGGGGAAGAAATCCAGCTGTCCTTTTTATAGTTACTGAAAACTTCAGAGAGTGTATTAAAAAACACACTACCAGCCTCTTAACAAAAAGATGCCAGAACAGCTCAGACACAATTAAAATAAACATTCCTGTTGAACATAACTATTCAGAAATCAGATTTAGAAACTGAAGAAAAGCAAAGATCAATAGCAAAGCACCTTTGCTATAGGAAAGCAGAACAGAGCATTATTCACACAGGAGCTCCTACCTTACAACACAGTTTACGTTTTCCTTCTGGGTGAAAGATAATAAGACAGTATTAACAAAATACACAAAGTGTGAATTGCTAAAAATTTTTGAAAGACTCTTCATAAACAAGTTTTTTAGTTATTTAACTGTATTTTCTTTAATGATTTTCTCATAAGAAATAATTCATCATCAGAAAAGCAGCAGTTTGCACTATCTATCTCATTTTTATTTCAGTCAAGATATAAGAAGCTTCTATAAACTTAATCTAGGTAAAAAAAAATACTTGTTTGTACTGCTTTGTATAGACAGATTTTATAATTGTTTTTACAAGCAAAATAAAATGTGACCACATTTCCTGTGATTTTTTTTTCTTTCATGTGAACTG
The DNA here is from genome assembly GCF_040182565.1 of Anser cygnoides. NCBI lineage: Eukaryota > Metazoa > Chordata > Aves > Anseriformes > Anatidae > Anser > Anser cygnoides. Next base: position 145,396,846 of record NC_089874.1, on the reverse strand, counting down.
CAGTAGGATTTTGGAGAGAAAAGTTCCAAGTCAGAATAAGCATAATATGGGAAGCGTGGGATCTCTAATTTCAGGCAGAGGTCCAGATATTTGGTAAAACAGGGGACTCGCACCCTTAAAAGTTGGTCTTGGGTGGCCAAAATTCCAATTTTTAACACAGCAGTGAATTAAACTCTTAAATACCATATTCAGCAAATCTATGCCACTATGCAGAAATGCGGACAAGAGTCATTGAGTCAAAAGCACAGTAAAAGATGGATCTGGTATTTCTGCTTCTGTCCTGTCGCCCTTTGGAGATCTTAACCTTCTGATTTGGAAAACAGTAGGAAATTATCTTCTATTTACTGAACCAAACTTTTAGCCACCGGTCTACATTACAGTTTACAACATAGATATTTATTGCTTATAAAGTTCCAGAAGGCTATCTTCAGCAGAAATCTCCAGTTGAACAGGAAGGAAGGAAAGAAGGAAGGAAGGAAAGAAGGAAGGAAAGAAGGAAGGAAGGAAGGAAGGAAGGAAGGAAGGAAGGAAGGAAGGAAGGAAGGAAGGAAGGAAGGAAGGAAGGAAGGAAGGAAGGAAGGAAGGAAGGAAGGAAGGAAGGAAGGAAGGAAGGAAAGGAGGGAGGGAGGGATCTCTTCCACCAAATCAGATACATATGCATCGGAGGAGAATGGGATTTCAGGCAGACTCATGCTATATTGCACATTATTGTGTTGATTTTTGGGCTGATTTCAGGCAGTTCCCTGATCAACATATGCATTCTTTTAAACCCAGTGATAAACCACCATTTTTCCCCATTGGCTGTGAGCAGACCATGAGCACCTAGCACAGGAACCTGCAGTGTATGACAGAGGCCCACTACTGCAACATCTGATTTTTTGCTCCCAAAGTCCCACTTTGGACTTAAGTGTCCACCTTGGAGCAAGAGCTGTACACACCTATTCCTTCATCCTGAGGATGAAGTAGCCAGGAGAGAAAGGAATTAAAAGTTACTCGGTGTAGTTCATTATTATTGAGTGAGTTGCCCATGGAGACAGTTTCCTTCTAATAAAGGTTTTGTGTCATTCTGAACTTCCAGGGTCGTTTTCAGTTGCCTGGCTGGGCCTTTTATCTTAAAGAAAATACAAGAATTGTTCACTCCATATTGGTTCCAGCAAATCAGAACACAAAATGAGGTTGTTGGTTTCAGCTTTCAATTAAATGGCTAATTAGACCAAAAAAAAAAAATCAACAGGGAATATCCCAAATTCATAGAGACAGCAGATGCAGTACTTACTCATATGAATAATATGAATAATATTCCACAAACTGACAACCATGAAGAAAAGCTTAGGAGAAACACTCCATCCCTGGAGACATTGAAAAGGACATCATCTGACAAGGCATCAGAACAATCTGAGAATATGCAATTTTAACACCTTCACTGTTATAACCAATGGTTTTGTGTTGCATACTTTTGATTATATTCCTTTCTGAGTGAATTCAATGCTAGGATTTTCGGAGCTGGGACAATACGCTATATATACAGCTCTGACCTTTAGAGTACATCGTGCTGTAATTGGCTGATTATGTCTTTGGCAGTAGGGAGAATAGCACTATTGCCTTTTCAGACAGAAAATATGTAATAATTTGCAATTAATCCTCACACATTTATATAAAAATAAATCAAATACAATTATTTACCAAAGGAGATAAGATAAGTAACTGTGATATAAGAATATAACTGTATTTTTTCTTTTTCTTTTTCTTTTTTTTTTTTTCTGGTGAAAAATATGAAGTCTTCAGGTAAACTTAAACTCTTGGTGAATTTACCTTTTTTTTTTTTTCTACTAGAAAACTGGAAGAGGAGACTGTTCACTTACAATTTAAATAAAAAAAAAAGAGGCTCAAAAAGCAGAAAACTATTTCATTTTGGGTTGAGCAAAAAGAGTATGCAGTTCAGAGCTCTCTTATTTATTTTTCAAGGTGGGGAGAGGGGGGCAAATAGTTTATGTGAAAATATTTTCCCCCCTCGTCCAGTTAAGACTGTACTAATGTAATTATTAATTATTCAACCATTTTTGCCCAGAAGACTTCAAGAATATTTGTGATGGGACTGTTGCACTAATCAAAGACTAGCAGCTTCTAAATGGCAGTGTTCAAAACACCTAATCCATTGCAGCTGAATATGTTTAGGGAAAAGACACAAAACTGAACCTCACTCACTAAGAAGATAACAAGCATCTTCTTAGTGCAATAACTTGATTATTCTGTTGTTTGTGTTTTTATGCACTTTGTAGCTCAGTTAAATGGCATTAATTGATTGGATTTGAGGAGACATGAGGAGATGCTATTTGCCCCCTTGAAGGTTAATAACACTGAGGGCTAAAACAAAGGCAGCTCATCTACTTCCACAGAGATTTTTTGCATCCTGTTTCACTCCGTAGAAATCCTGGCCTCTCAGCAGCCCATTTCTGAAGCCAGTCAAGTAACACACAATAATCTTCACTATCTATATTTGAATTATATTGCATGTTTATGCTTTTCTTTTGTATCAACTTACAGTTTTTTAAGATTACTCTGCAGCAAGTTTCCTCATGTTTACATTACATGGATTAGAGCCTAGATCTAAAAAAGAAGTACACAATGCATCTTCCTAAACCTCACTAAGACTGTCCCCAATTCTAGTGGGAGAGCTTGTATTTGTCAGTGTTTTCCCTGTCCTTCAGGGAGCAGCTGCTGTATGCTGGCTCCGTTTTCAATTCAGAAGGGATGTGCAGCATCTGTCTGGCTCAGAAGAAGAGGAACTGGCATTCCGCTTCCTACTGAACAGACCTCAGCAACATTACCCAGCAGATCTGGATGAAAATTAACCACAGAGCTCCAAGCTGTGGTTTATGGAAGGATTCCCAGATAGTGCTGATTAGGTATGAGAGCATGGCACTGTCTGCAGAACATCAAGGTTTATTATCTCCTAAGTAAATGTTAAACACTATTTGCTTTCCTCAGATGTTCACTTTAATTAGACATGACTTTATTCTTAAATGCTGGGATAAAGATGTTTCTTGATCTTGACCTCAATAGATCTTACCTTACTTTTAAAATCCATTTGTATAAAGGTCTCAGCATCAAAGAAATGCAGGCAATAATGCCATTTAGTTGATAATAAGAATTTTGTGGAGAAAATTACTTAAAATACTCAGCCTAAGATCTTTCAAATCTTAATTGCACCATTCGTTAGAAAAAGTGAATACGTCATAAATAATACAAGGTGAGCAAATAATAAGTTTTCTCCCACAAAACTGCTGAATGACTTTCTTCACTTTTCCCAGCAGGCCTTCATTTCCCAACATCCAGAACAGAGAGGAAATTTCTTCTAAGCTCCATCATAAGCAATGTCTAGAGTTAATGTGCAGAAACACAGAACAGTACAAGAAACCCAATTACTTTCTCTGTTGCCCTGGTTCCAGGTCCAGATTCACAGAATCATAGAATGGTTGAGGTTGGACAGGACCTCTGGAGAACCTCTGGTCCAATACCCCTGCTCAACCAGGGACACCCAGAGCTGGTTGCCCAGGGCCATGTGCACAATGTCAGTTGGGCTTAGCTTCCTGCCATTTCCTTTGTGTGTGTGCCTCCTTCAGAGGTCAGCCAAGTGTTTTTTTGAGGATAAAGCCAATACAATGAACCTTCTGGAACAAAAGACAACAATGTGTTACCTCCCTGTTTCAGCTGAGGAAAACCACTGAACAAGAGGTAATTCAAATAAGACACTAATATTACTCTTAAATTGGATTAATCTATCTCTGGCTTAATATGAAGCTGACATTAGCACGACTGTTATGTGTGCAAAGGATATCACCCAAAGAGCTACAGACCCCAATTACCATTCAAGAAAAATGCATAGGGCTAGAAATATTTAGACATTTTTACCAGTTTTCAGTAGAAAAGTCCTGAAAAATTATTGCTTTGTCATGCTTTGTATGGTATTCATGCTTTTTGCCTGTTTGTATTGTAATACAGATAGCAATAATCATATAGGAATACATAGCCTCATTATTACAAGCATTTCTTCCCACATCATAAATCGCACTAGAATTCCTTACGACAATCTAAAAAGAGAGTATTTTTCTAACCCACCTTTGGCTATTTCCTGAATCCCATGTTTAGGAAACAGGTTCTCCATAATTAAGCTTTAAGACACGCATAGGATATGAAATATTTTTAGCATGCAAATTAATTACACATTTACAATAGAAATGTTCTGGAGTTTTGATGCATGCAATTAGAGATAATTCTTCAGTGGTAAGATGCTAACTACTTTTATATGGGATGAGTTCTCGCAATGCTGCTTGCTAAAAAAGTAATGTACATCTTATTAATGACTCTCATATTCGGTTAAACTGAAATCTGCACTAAGGCAGTCATTCATATGTTGAACTTTATTCTCCTGAATTCTTTGTCCTTGGAAAATACTTACTAGCAGTAAATCACTTAGAGAAACTAGATTTGACCTTGCAGTGCCTTCAAATATACCAGAGATGCCTTCCTTCTCTTGCTCAATCAAACAAGGCTCCAAGCACTTGCTGTCACCTCTGTATTTGTGTGTTACCAGTTAAGGTGTTCTTGCTGCATGAAGATTCACATCTGTGACAGCAGCTGAGAAAATGTTTTATTTTTATCTTCCTGTGCTCCTAACTCCTTCAATTAATACTATGAATTAAGCAGGCTGCTCAAACTACCTTTCTCATTAGAATTGTTTTCCCCTCAGAGCACAGCTGCCTCGTGTCTTGCAGAAGGCATTTTTTCTTGACTCCAGGGTCACACCAAACCTCTCACAGTCTTTAAATAAACGTGTATTTTGTTCTTCGCATGAATCCTAGCAAGTGGTATTCACAATGTATTAACTAAATTTTCCTCCTAAAGAAACTGGGTCAAAATAGGAAAGTATATCTTGTGCTATTATCTGCTTATTTTTAATTATTGAAATACATAAAAGCTTTTTCTTAGGTTGGCCCCTAATTTTTGTGACAGGCATTGTGCAGCACTCTGTTCTGTATGAAGTCCACATTGCCAAGATAAAACAGTGACAGTTACTTTCCCATCAGTAAACTCCACAGACATTTATGGAAACACTTAAGGACTACATTTAACGGCACGCTCCTTGTCACACAATTTAACATATCCAACATAATGTCAATCTATGACATGACTGAATGTATTTCAATATTATGATACTATTACAACATAGTACTATTTTGCCGTACTTTTGTACATAGCTGGCCTAGCCCCTTTCCAGGCCCAGCCTACAGGCATATGAGCAGAAGTGCACTTGGCATGTCAGAAATGAACACTTCATCCTATGATCCAGCAGCTGCACGTGTCCCCATTGTACGACAGGTACACACCTGTCATGCAACAAAGATGTCATGTTCGAATGTTTTGTAGAATGGTGGGTAATGGAGTTGATTTATTGTTCTAGGTTTCAGGCTGAAGGTTTACCCTGGAGTTCTGAGATTTTTTAAACAGCATCATGGTTCCTTTGATCCAACAGATTAGCTAACATCCAGGGTATTTCTGGACTGTTCCTATTATTTGTTTTTCCTTCTAAAGTGTAGCATCTAGCATCTAACTGTATGTTGGTCACCTAAATTAAGCTTCAGTTTTTTAAATGTTTGATCCCATAGTTCGTGTTAGTGGTGAGCCTGGATGAAAAACGGCTACCGTGTGTGTACCAGTAAACAGTAATGCCAAATAATTCACAGAAATATTGGAACACGATTGTATTCTTGAACTGCTAGTGTGTTCACAGCATGCTTTTGGCCTACCCCAACTAACACACCACCAGAAAATGAATGACTGAGCACATTTCAGGGAATAGCATGAAACACAAAACCTCCTCAGTAGGCTGTATAGACCAGGAAAGATCATCAGGGGAGTTCTTTTAGGCAAACAGGTATGGGATACACAACGCTGCTTGCCCTCACAACCAAACAATAAAGTTTGGCCTGTTTGATTTACTGGTATAGAAGAAGCCCGTGATGCCAAACAGTCAAATGGGGAGCAGATGGTATCGTGCATCAGATTAATTATGGCAAATTGTCTTTTTTCTGTGACTAGGTACTTAATATAGCTTTTAAATTGTCCTGATAAGTACTTAGAAGTCCTAGTCTTGTTGAAAATGACAGTTGGGACAATTGTGGCATGATTGAAGCCACCTCTTTGCAGACAACTAGCAAGACCTTCACTCACTGTGGATAGCTTCCAGCATTATAGCACTTTAGTAATATTATCTGGAATCTTTCTGTTAATATCCACTGCTACAAAGACTAATATTTGTCAACCATATCATTTTCAACCCCTAATAATTTCATCCATATCATCCCTAGCCTTTCTACCTCAGCAAAAACTAACTTTTTTCTCACTAGTGTGAGAAGAAAAAAAAATAAATAAAAAGAAAAAAAAGAAAAAAAAAAGTATAAAGCTATTTCTGTTGTAAATGGCTTAGCTCCAGTATCGAAGTGTAACTGATTAAGGATCATCAATGAAAGGGTGTTTGATTATGGTAACTTGTGAAAGGGCACCAAAAGGCAGGTATTTTTCTAGAGACATGCTTGTAAGACTGTGGAGTCCAGAAGCACCTCGAAGAATTGAACCCATAGGAGAATGTAAAAGCAGCACAACAGTGGGCTTACAGTGGCTAACTGTAGTAAGTAATATGACAGCTTGTCTGGTATTTGACTAAACAGACTGACTGAGTGCTCTCTACGGCTAAAGCTGGAACTCTGTCCAATACTTTGGTTTAATGCTGCAAAGGGCACTGATGAGTCTGGCTAGCTGTGCATGCACCAAGGATGGATAAAATCTCCTAGTTAATCACAGATGAAAACATTGTTCCATGAGTAGTTATAACTACTGAAGCTTCTCTTCCTACAAATTGGTTTCTTTCATGCATGCAGGGAAATTTATGTATGTTTTCCCCTCATCCACACTCTGACAACTCCCCTCTGCCTCCAAACTCCCAGCTGATTCCAGCTACGCCCATGGTGACTGACTGGCTATGTGAATATGCTGAATGACTAACCTGCAAACCACAAAAGAAATATCAGTTGAGCTCAGATAATCCTTTATCTCATCAGAGATATTCATTTTATCTCCCTCCTTTCCCTGCTATCATTTTTTATCAAAGTTTGGGGGTAGAATAGCTCATTAAATACAGTTGAAATTAAGCTTTAGATTCAAAAGCTACTGCAAGGAGGGAAGTAACAAACAGGCAGAGAAGTCCCATAATCATCCTTCTTTAGGAAAATGATCCAAAATATATTTTTTCTGCATGCCCAAGAGGAATAAATTGCATTTTCTTGGCAGAAAATCTGAAATGCTGGAACTGATTACTGTTGAAAAGCCATAAACTTGATTCTCATACAGATCTTCTGGAGAATCATTTTAGCTATAGTCTTACTATTTAAAAAGAGGAGGATGGGTTTTGCCATTAAGGTGGACATGGTGATCTTACATGGCAATGCCTGGCACTTTCAGGGTTGACACAAGTGCACAACTCTTTCCAGAAGAAATCCCTTGTGCTACATCAAATTTGTTTACATTTGAGTAGATTGCAGCTATTATCAGTATGAGTCTAGAGAAGTACCATTAAAAGTCCTGTTTACAATGCAGTTCATGGAGCGATTACTGCTATTCACACTTCAGTATTCAGTATCTAACAGGTAAGTTATGTGGGGTCTCAGAAATCAGGAATTAGGATCTCTGCCTCAGTGTTGGGTGTCTAAGAGACTGCCTGAAAGAGACAGTCTGAGTGTGGTTTCATTCTTGAGATCAGTCTCTAGGCAACAGAGATGAATTATGGCTACTGAATAGCCTAGGATTATAAAATGTTTAACTTTTATACAGGTTGGAACTACAGGAAAGCCATGTGTACCTGTATACTTACATACACACACACATATAATCTACACATATTATACACTTATGTGTGTATACAATATTGTGTGCAAGTCCACATGTTGTTTCATCTGGCTCCCATCACATGTATGTATACATACATGTGAGTGTATGTGTATACGTATATAGGTATACATATTGTGTATATGTACACACATATGTGTTTAGATGATTGTTAAGTCCATCACACTTGAAATACTTACATTTAGGCCTCAAGTAAGAAAGTTCATGTAGTCCTGGGTTTGGCCAAGCCATTGCAGACTGCTGTCTAACCTGCTCCAGTTTCTTGCTATGTCTATAAGAAACCATACTGCCTGTAAACCACAAGAGAGAGGGTTTGAGTCATACTTTCCCTTAATGCATATGAACATAGTATCTAAGAGCCATATTGATTAACCTGGCTTGAAGTCACAGCACATCTAGTGTGGCCTAGACTTTGTAACTTCTTTGGGAATGCAAGGGGATAAACTGGGAGATACCATCAATCTCATTTAAGATCTCACCACCTCTGATGGTTCTTTGACTTCTCCTCCGCTTGAAAAGGCAAACATTCATTTCTCCTATGTAATCATTCTATTTAACTAAAATAAACTTTCCTTTACAGGAAGGTAAGTGGGAGCATTTTTGCTTTGCATGAGCTGAGTCACAGCTCCTGTAGAGAAGTCCCACATGAAATATTCAGGGAAATAGGAAACACGCAACAGAACAGTCAGATAGGTGGGCTTTTCGTGTACCTCTGTAGAGGAAGGAAAGAGGAAGGAAAGCAATACTTCTTGCTACTGCTTGGTACTTGGTGAGACTATATCAATATTTAGCAAACTTTATCAATATTTAGCAAACAGTTTTATTCCCAAGCTGTCCAGAAACAGTTTATTTCTCCATTTCCACAAAAGCATCTATCCATCCATATTCTTACACTTCCACTACAGCACAGGAAGATACGGCAGAAGAGCACATTTTGAGAACCGGCAAACTACATCTGTTTCAATCCAAATATTAAGATGGCTCCAAAGCAGGCTAAGAGGCAGGAGAGATTATCTTGCCAGCAATATCCAGCTCTTACTCTGAAGGACATCATGTTAAAACATCGTTAAGATATTTTTAATCCATTTTTCCCACATAAAGGTGGATAGTTTTTCATTACTTCCATCTATGCATTAATGTTCTTTGAGGATGTATTTGGCTTCATAAAAATATCACTGCACAGGCTCCTGAGGTGCATTGGATAGCAACTGAGAGCCTAACCCAGAAGAACCAGTGCAGTGAAGAGGCAGAACATGGATTAGGAAAGTACTACAGAGCTCAGAGATGTAATGAATATTTAATTATTTACACAAAGCAGATCAGCTCAATTAGGCAAGCTGAAAAGAGACTCGCTCTCCAGCCTCAGCCATTGATCACTCAGCTGGGATGTAACAGACTGCCCTTACATCTGCTTTGCCTGGCTGGAAATTGGGGTATTTTATATCAGTAGCTATTTAAAAGTCCATGTTTTAGCCATCTGGAACTTTTAAGGTGTTGGTTTTGGTTCACAGCTTGCAAAATGAATGTCAGGCCTTCAGATATGAAGGTGTTCTGCAGGGCGGAATCCATTTTTCCAGGCATGTACCAACACCGGCAATCCCTCAAAGAGGCATCACTTCGAGCAACCTGGTCTAGCGGAAGGTGTCCCTGCCCATGGCAGGGGTGTCAGAATTAGATGATCCTTACGGTCCCTTTCATTCTATAATTCTACGTTTCAACATTTGGGGCTTTCTAAGTAAAGCCAAAAGCTGAAAATATTACTTGAAAACCACAAGGAAACCAATCTGAGTAATGAAATATAGGAGTAAATTAGTAATAGCGCTATCGGGCTTTGTGAGGGCTGCAGAGGTGGGAGGTCTAGCCGTGGGACTTTGGGCAGCTCAGAGCTGGGGCAGCCGAGGTGGCCCTTACCCCGCTGGGGAGACTGAGCCAGGGCCCACCCCGGCAGTGGGAGCCGCTGCTCTGCCCTGCCTGGCCATGGGCCCCGCAGAGCTGGGCCTCCGTGTGGGACCATGTCCAACTCTGTACACAGCACGGTGCCCCCTGCCCAGGGCTGGGCCTGCCCCTGGCTGTCCTGCACCTGGCTGGAGCTGGGAGAGGCCTGGCTGACAGGCCCTGGCTTGCTGCCCCATATCCCCTGGCCTCAGAGGGCTGCCAGCCCTTGCAGAGCCCTGACAACAGCGTTAGTCTCCTAGTGGGTGTACAAGACCTGTTTGAGGTACCTGCCATGAACTGTTACGTGCTGTAATAGCTGCAGAAGCAAAAATATCTCAGCTGTAAGCGAGCACCGGGATGGATGACGCTTGTCCCAGAGAACACCTTGCTCCAGGGAAAGCTCTGCTCAAGGCCATACAGATCATGCACCAGCAATTTCTTCAGTGAAACTTTCTGAGTTTCACAACCACCTTTCAAGGGAGAAGCAATGGCCTGCCAGAAGCTAAGGGTCCAAAAGCTGCTTGCACCCACACCCGCTGCTTTCGCACACTGCTGCTGCCATGAAGCTGTGTCCCTGCTAACAAGGCTGCTTTGGCTGGCGGGCAGAAGCTTAAAAGCTGCTCTGTCTACTTGATTTTCACTTGTAATTCAGTGGGCCTGGAGGGCTGCCAGACTGGTGCTGTTTAGCTTCTTGCTAAGGCACAGTGTATTATTTTATTTGAACACAGCTTGCATTTCACAGTGATGTTAAATCCATGTGGAGCCCCTACCTTCTCTCAAACAAAATGTCAAAAGAAACACTTGTAAGTCATGCAGCCAGACCAATTGGCCAGAAAACTGACTTGCAAATGACTTCCAAGATTTTTTTTGTTTATGTGACAATGTTTTAGCACAGCACCAGTCCTTGCACTTGGTTGGTCCCAAAGAGGGCCAGGCTGAGCAGCTTACTTGTATGGGGGCTCAGATGCCACTGTTTTTCAGATTGCTCAGAACAGCTCAAGGCCAAAGAAAATAAAGCTCAGGCTTCTGTGGAGAGATTATATGCTTCCATCAGGGCAGTGTCTTGGAGCAGGGGAAGGTTTCTCAGGCATTTAGCCACGTAAGAAGGAGAGATGATTGTTCAGATTACAATGGGGAAGAGAGAGTGGCCTGTGAACAAGTGAATGAAACTAGAACAAAAAAAGAAGAGCAAATAAACTACATACCACATCAGGAAAGGGATGTCATCTTGATGCATACATTTAGTTGAATTAATAAAAAATAAATAAATAAAAAGTGAAATATATATATAAACCCAACAAATCAGTCATTTACTGTCATCATACTCTTACCTGAGTGTCATACCTACTAAATGTATTTCTTTTAAAGATCAGTATTGTAGAATCCAGAATGCTACTTTGAATCTTAACGTCATTAGTCTCTGAGCTGTTTTTATGCTATTGTTTTAGCGCCAGCTCTCTCCTAAGCATCATCTGCTTCCCTTTGACATCAGTGAAAAAAACTTTGTTGCTTGCCATGAAGATCCTATTGTGATTCACACGGTAGAGGAATCACTATCAATAACTATTATTTGGCTCAAAGGTGAGAAAAAAACTACAGTTCCATTAAATTGCATCCTTGCAGTCTTGTCTTGTCACCATCTGCCATCTTGTGGCAGTAAAAATTTCGTTCATCTCTTGCCAAAACCATCATTCTAGACTGAGTTACATACAGCAAAACATCAAGTCATTGCCCAGCCCACAGTTATGAGCTTGTTCCCTTGTATGTGTACCAGCACTTCATGTTGTGTGTGTTAAGCACACCCAATGTGGTCTCCATCTTCTCTTCAAAACTTGGTGAGAAGTATAAAATAAAATGTTCCTGGCAACAGGTTGGAAGATGTTTAGAGTGAGAAGGTGAAATTAGATCGGATTAGAAAAATCTTACGTGGACAATTCAGTGAACTGGAAATTAAATCTTGCACAGAATAGGTAAAGTCTTTGTTTGCTGCCATAAGTACTTGTGGAGGGGAGGATGAAGCAATGCAAGAAGGATAACACCTACCGAGGTGGAAACAGGAGCTGTCACAGGCAAGCTTGGAACACTGAACAAAGGTAGGGAGTGATAGAAAAGGGAGCCATGGTGCAAGACATGATCAGAGAGACACCACGGCTTCACAGCAAGAACTACAACACTGGATTTGTCATTTCAAATATGAGGAACAGGCCACAGTTGTCATGGGGAGCAAAAGGGCAGAAGGAAAGGTCTGGAGAGGCAACAGAGGACTCTGTCCCAGTTTCAGAAGAGAGTCTTTAAAAACACACCAGATGTTCCTGTTACAACTGGAACTGTACGCTAACATCCTCAGCCATGCAGAGACTGCCTCACCACAGCTACCATGCCACAAGTGGGGTCCTGCCCTGCCACAGCAAGTAATGTGCCACAGCAGAAGACAAGGCTCTGCAGCCAGTTTATTGCCTCCAGCAGCATCCCATCCCACACACCAGTTTGCTTTATGCCAACTAGAGCCATTTCAGACCCCTGAAGAATCTTTCACATCAGATCCACAGGTGCTGCTTGCTTGCTTGTTAGCATTGAGCACTTGCACCATTTGCACAGGCCAGTGTCAGGAGAGGTTGGGCCTTGGAAAGGCAGAGACTGACCACAGCTTAGGACTGTAGGGGCCAGGTTCATGAAGGCAGAGAGCTGAGGCCAGGGACGTACAAGTCAAATGCTGTTAAGATGAACAATCTGGTGAGAAAAGGCAGGGAAAAGGAAATCCCTGAAGGTCTTTGCAGTGAATTTAATAGCTCCAACATTTACACTCATCCTACGTGATAGCATTTCTGTCAGAACAAAATATTACTAATAGTATAGAACGAGGCACTTGCAAGTGAGGAAATGCCAGCACTGAAGCATTATAACACTGTCATTAATTACATGATTACACATGTACTTCTGGGTGATGTGCATGGCATCATTCAGGCCCTTTATGATAACAGGAAGAAAAGCTGTTACTTAGATCTTCCCAGTCTTCTCTGGCATTTTCTGTAATGCACGGACTGCTCAATATTTTACAAAAATCTCTGCAGACCAACAAGCCCATAGAGGCTTTAATTTATAAACAACTAAACCTCAGGCAAAACAATGAATGCTCATTAAGTATTATATTCTCAGCCCTGTTTCTGTGGTGAAATCTATTTTTAAAATTGAAATCTCATCATGGACAATGGGCCTGAAATTTCTCATATTTTACAGCCTCCTAGGCTGACTAAAATTCAGGTTAAAAGGTAGTTGTCTGGATTATTCTTGCCTTGTTACAGAAAGAGATAAAATGGTAGTATGATCAGAGAGGCTGAGTGTTGTCCTTTATCTCTGTCACAGAGTGTTGCAGAGCTAATCATGTAAGCCAAACTTTCTTCAAGTAGTCACTAGCCCCATGTTCTTCATTTTTTGGACATGTAACTTGTGATATTGTTGTGTGAATTTTCTGACTGCTGAGGCATAGAATCACAGAACAATCCAGGGCTGAAAGGGATGTCAGGAGGTCCCTAGTCCAAGCTCCTGATAGATATGCCAGTGCTTTGAATGCATGAAGTATTAAATTGATTTCACAGAATTCAAAAAATCAACTTATATTTGTCTAAAGCTAGGCATCAGAATTAAGGGACACTCAGCATTACCCTCAATGTCCCTTAGCCCACTGCCTGTAAAATAGGATTGATTAATACCAGATAATACTTTAATGGTACTGGGAGATTAATTTCACTAACTTTTAAAATTATTTTGGATCAGCTGAATGAGGAATATATTGATCTTTTTATAAACTGGAATTTGAAGATTGAGTAATACCAATGTTTTGGGACAGACACTAATAAAGAAACACTGTCCTGGGGAGGAAAAATATATATGTATCTGTCATGGGAATAAACAAAAAGTTGAGAATTAACATTTGTAAGTTATATTTCCTAGCATTTAAATGCTTCTCTTCCCACTCTTAGGTAAGATCATTCCAGTGAAGTTTGTATAGTAGACTATGATCAAACTACTCACACAATATCTCTTTTATAAGACTCTAAAATAGTAGAGTTTTGTTTTGTTTTGTTTTGTTTCAGACATGACAGGTGTAGAAATCTTGAGGAGGGCTTTGAAGGAAATGGTGGCCTTGGTGGCCTTGCTTTGAAGTGGAATAGGAAAATGTTTCATGTAGGAGAAGGAGAATCAAAGATGCAGCTATCTGCCTGTAACATTTGCCATCTCCAAGGAATACAGACTTTTAAAAGATCCATGCCATCTCATTTCAAAATATATCCTTTATCTTCTGTTTTTGTTTCTTTACTTTTTATGCTAGTAACTACCTGGATTACAGGTGTCAATATCTAACCGGTTTACTCAGAATCCATTTCTGCAGTTTCTTCTGACATGCATTGGTGTTCACATTTACGTGAGCCACTGAGAAGTACTGCATTATCCTGCCTCTGGGTGTCAGCATCTGCCGTCATTTGAAACATTTATGAATTGTCCTTAGAATGACTTGTCTCTAAGCAACCATGAAGCTGGATGCATGTTAACATATTTCATCTCTTTCTGAAATAGTCTGAGCAGTCTGGACTGGCTTATGAGCTTTTTCAAGTACACTGGAATAGCCATCCTGAAGCATAAAATTGTATTCTCTATGTGATTAACATGAGATTTTTTCAGGATTTCACTTCTAAGATGTAGAAGGAAGGAGGTTCAAGCTAGAATGCACCTTCTTTCCTAACGTTCAGACTGCAAGCCATGAAACAGAAATGGGAAATGAGAAGAAATAAAACACATTCAACACTACACTAACCACTTGCCGATAGACTATCAGATGAGCAAAACCTATACACAGCTTTTTCTTCTAAACTAAAACTCACCTGTGAGGAAAGAGCTGTGTGAGGCTGCATTTTTCCAGATTTGGAGTTTCTCTTATGGCCAGGTGATGGGGACAAAGCTACGGAAAGACAATCGTGCTCCTCGTGAATGTTGTCAAAGTGAAGATCAGCTTGTAGAGGGAGGGCAGGAATGTAAAAAGGGAATCGAACTGTGATTATTTAGACGGAAGGTCTGTAATGCCTATCCAGTCTATCCTGCCCGCAATCTGTCAGCTGATGCATGACAGTAAGTTCTCAAACCCTGTGGGTTCACAGTGGGATTCCTGTGGGTTCAGTCACAGAGAGCTCTTCACACACTCAACTCTCAAAACACCCGGTAGGTTTGAAGGAACTCAGCACCTCATGGGAGTGATTCTCTGTTTTTCTGTATCTCCTGGTATGTGAGCGCAGAGAGTCTGCTAGTAAAGTTCCTCTAGATCTCCAGCCATCAGTCATGTTCTATGGAAACCTCTCTGCTTAGAAGATTTCACATTTTATTTATACCCCTTGAGCCATTAGTGATGTACTCCAGGGTATAATATTGACTGTGATTATCTTTATTATCTTTATTTAACAAGCACTAAAATCACACTAAACAACAGGTAAAACAAGAAAATTTTCAGATTACAAGATTTCATCTGTTAAACTCGACGTTCACTTTTGGTGATTCTCGGTCCCTAAAAAAGACCATGATCCAAGCTTACTTTAACCTCTGGGGAGAAGGAAAGAACAGTATTTGATTGACATCCATGGGTCAAATCAAGTAACAGACTCTGATAGATTGAAGTTGCCAGCTGTAGCAGCAAATCCTATGGTCTGGCCCGTATGCTCCCAGCCCTTGGACTTGGACTGATGCTCCATGAGAGAACAGCCTGTCAGACTTTCTAAGGGCAGCATGCTAAACACTGTCTTATTCAAGGCAGAGGTACCTCTTTTGAGGACTTATTGTTGCAAACAAGTATCTTCACTCCCCTAGACCTCCAGCCCTAATTTCTGCTTGCTTTGAAAGAATGCAGTGGCACCATTCTCTGAGTAAAACAGGGTTGGGAGCTGTTGAGTGAAAGAGCTCTCATCCAGGAAGTGGAAGACATGAAGAGGAGTGAGTATGGCTGTCTGAAGACAGGCAGGAGTTGAAAGTAGTGATTAACAGAAGAACTTTTAGGATCCCCAGAGGTTTAGACAGAGGCTAAAACCAGTAGCCTGTGGAAATTGACCAAGAAAGAACCTCTGTGAATGTATCTACCTTAACAATTCAGTGCACTGGATGCACTTCTTTAGATGCAAAAATTTGTGAACGCAGTCCTAGATTGTAATGTTCACGTCAAGTCAAACCCTGGTCCTACCCTCTCTGCACACCAGCTATCAGTGTGGATGCACTCTTATCTGCACCACAAACAGTGAAACCTGCAGAGGCAGCTGCCTAGGGAACAGGTGTTTATTGAATGGGATGTTTTTTTCCCCAACTAGTCAGGCTTCAGATGTCTGAGACAGTTCTGGAATCTTGCCTTTATCTTCATTGGGTCTACAGTACTTTATATTGTAGCAAAGAAACAGCATTTTGAGGATTCTTCAATAGGAACATACACATTCAAGACTCCAATTTTTATCGAATCCTTGTCTTTACAAGAGAAACTAAATTCAAACATACAAACAATATGAAGTGTGAAGATGCTGGAAACCAGAAAGCAGTGGAATTCAGCTGCTATAGCTGTAAGAGTTTAATCTTATAATCAAATTATGATATTTTTCATTAATATTTGAATAATGAAATAGAGGTGCAAATATAACAGCAATTTTACACTGTTCATTTCAAATACAGAGATAATCACATTACTGTAGAATTATATATAAATTCATTGCTACACTATGGAGAATAGTTTCCAATGTAAAAAAAAAAAAAAACAAACAAACAAAAAAACCTGAAAGGAAATTACATATTTAAGATTGAATTTCTTGAGAAAATATAGAAATAAGTGACAATTCATGCATGCAAAACAGTGTGTTATGTCCCACATGGATTTATATTCGTATCATACATTAACAAGTTCAGACTGACAAACACAGTATGTTGTTAGAATGCTGACCCCTGAAGCATGACCTACAATTTCATGCTGGAATTGATGGAATTTTCTTTTATTTTTATTCATTACACTGGGATGTGAGCTAACACAAGAAATGCCTTAGAATTAGACAATATTCAAGAGTCTGTCATCTCCTGTATTTAAAAACACTTGCTTTCTAATCAGATTTGCTGCGTGACAGTTACTGAATAATTCAGACATAATTGTTTTCTTTAATTACAGCTGCCAGAATAAAGAATCAAACAACTAAAAATACATTCTGAAATTTATGAGGAAACAACCCCCCGCCATACCAAATGTAGTCTGGATTAACCTAAAGATGGTGGTGCAATATTGTCATAGCCCAATTTGCCTGTCTTTCAACAACTCATTAAACTGGCTTTGATTTACAGATGCTTTTACAGCCCCCATGTGTAATGGAAATGGTGTAAATGATCTCACAGTAATGTACAAATGCAAAGATACTTCCTGCCACACAGCTGTCTCTGGCCTTTTGAATCAAATTAGGGACCACTTAAGGAAATTGTTTGTAAACAAGCCCATAGGACTGGGTGGATGTGTTTGTGGGTACCATGAGAGATGCTGTATGCCACTGCAAGGCCAATCTGAATCACCACTGTAAGGTCAAGAACATTAGGTGAAATCCCCAATGATTACAAAAGGCAAATGTGACACCCATCTTCAAAGGGCAAGAAAGAAAACTTGGCTAGCCAGTTCATTTAACATCTATTCACAGGAAAATTAATGGTCAAATCTTCCGGGAGGCCATTTCCAGGCACTTGAAGTAGAATAAGTTGATTGGGAACACCAAGCACAGATTTACCAGGAGCATACCACGCCTGACGAGCCTGGCAGCTTTATGGGATGAGATGACTGGCTCAGCTAACAGCTGAAGACCCGTGGATATGGATTTAGAAAGCTTTCATCAGAGTAGCCCATAATATTCTCGCAGCCAAAATGAAGAGGCAGACTGGGTAGTCAAGGCTGCTTTGAACAGCTCTCAGAATCTCCCTATATTCATGGCTTTATTCTCTTTTTGTTTCAGCAGCAAAGCACAAGTGCTCGTTTTCAACAAGCAAATCGTTGTGAATTACTATTATTACTTGATCAGTTCTGATGCTCCTTTGTTCAGTGTAGCACATGAAAATACAGTCTGAAAATGGAAGGTGATTGTTTGCTTTGCTGTCTGTTACTTCTGCCTTTCATTAAGACTTTACAGTTTACAGGACGTTTATAGATATATCTGTGGCCTGATAACTGCTGACCTTATTAATATGCCTGATAACTGATAACCTTATTAATTTTGAATGTAAGATCAGAAATACTCAACACTAAATTTAGACAAACCCTATATCAAGGATGGCCAGACTATAATTTAAAAGAAATGCTAGTGATTTTTTAAGATAGATTTTTTAAAATAGAATTTATTTATTTAAGATAGAATGTAAAATATTTGGGAGATTAAATTCTGCAAAGAGTAGAATTACAGATAATACACGGAACTGATATGATGCCTAAGATTAGGAATTAAAGCCCTGATGAAACAAGCTGGCTTTCTAAAAAAACAGATCAAAAGAATCAGTAAGGGGATTATCTGGGTCAAGTCAGGATCTCTTCAGATCAACTCTTACAGCAAAGGCTACTTCAGGAGCTGTCAGCTCCAGAGTTGTCCATGTTACACAGCACCTGAACAAAAGGGGTTAATGTGGAGAAGGGAAGAGATGTCATCCACATGCCTAAGATTTTGTGATTCTTCACCAGTAAATGCAATGAAGGTTGAGTGATGGTGGGTCCCGAGTTTCTCAGCACAGAACACAGGTATATTGTAGGATAATGAAAAAAATAGAGAAAATGTTGAAGGGTTCCTGTTTGTTTCCACTGCAGTGTTAGAAATGGTTTTGATTACTGAGATGGGCTACAGCTTCTGCACATTAACATCTTTGTTCTAAAATGCAATTGCTCTCAGGTAAAAAGTCTTTTTATCCTATTTCTTTGAAGTTCAGTAAAATTTAAAATATTATTTGCATGCTATCACTTCTCATAAAAAGACCAGAAATCAACACTAGTCATGACAAATTCTGTGTAAGTAACAATATATTTCAAAGCAACTACAGCTCGGGGTGAGGTAAATTCATCCATCTGGCTGGAAAAAGGATACAGTTCTTCTGGTTGGTATTTTTCTAGCTTACACATAAAACAGGAAGGTCCTTTCCTGACTGTACTCATGGAGTCACGCAAGGACTTCATAGTAGTATTTGACATCAAAGGAAAACATGTACCACATTTCCCTTGGTGCTAAAGGCACTGGGAAAATACAAGGATAACTAAATATATTACCATGAAGACAGGAGTATTTGTTCTGTCACTTTACCTCTTAACAATATAGTAAATGCCTACCTTTTTTTTTATTTACTTAATTAAATTCATGCTGTTGTAAAATGCCTGTTTTATAGTTTGTACTTTGTGGTCATTTACAATCTTTTCCCTTCTCCTTTATCTTAGGAAAAAATGTCCAATTACAGAAGCACCAAGCACAGACTAACTTATTCATAGAAATGCCCAACTTTTAAGTTTCATAGCAAGATTCCCAGCTTTCTTAACAAGCTAGTGATTGAGTCTCCAGAAAATCATGTTTTCTTTTTCTTTAGTGTGCAAGCAATAGAACTGCATTCTAATGCTGGGACTGTCAGCTGGAAGCATCCTGCCACCAACATCCAAGGCATAATTCTAGTGCCTTTCAAGTTCCTCAGATGGTATCAAATGAAATGAGCTCTCTGAGTGGAAGAGAATCTTCTAAAGATCTTACTCCATGGTAAGTACTTGAGCTGGCATCTGAGTCAAACTGGAACATGATTCAGCCTTCAGAGAGCTTTGTGAAGCTAATACCATCAAGCAGGTATCAGATGCAGCTTAGTGGATATGAGACATCGTAGCACATCAGACTGACAGCTCTGGGAACCAAAATCCTCCATCTACAACTTAAATACCAGGTAATCCATGACAAAGCAAACCTCTCACAAGCATGGTTTGCTTATGATCACAAGCGACCCTCTTTGGTGGCAAATGGTGGTTGTTTATCTCACCTCTGTTGTGACTATCAAGGGCATCTATTTGTTTTTTTCTCTCACCCTCTGCAATAATACAAGTTCTTCTGGTACTGTATTAAGCATGGGTGATTAACTTGTGTGATTTGCTTGTTCCTTTATCTTCAGACATTGTGTTCAGCCTAAAGGTTAAATGGCTTTTTACACTCTTTGATCTCTAGCCTTTTAATGCTTTGAAAATAAGAGACAAGGATTTTGAATTTGATCTGATACTCTGTGAGAAGCCAGCACTAAGTGGAGACTAGTTTGATGTGCTTGTGGCAACCACTGCTGCTAATGTGTTGGTGGTGGGTTCCAGGTGGAGCTTCCTGAGGCTTCGGATCTGTGAAGGGTCATGGGCCTACACCAAAGCTGTGGAGCCAGCAGAAATAAAGTGAAAAATAGAAGTCAGCTTGAAATGGTTAAGATTTAATGTTGGTGAGGAATCCAGCAGTTATCTTCATTAGGGGACTAAATTAAGCAGTCACAGGTATATTGCTTAAAAAAAAAAAAAAAAAAAGGCTGCACCAAGACTGTCCAGAATTGCTCAGTTTCCAGCAGTTCTTCATGTACTGGCAGATATTATGCCAATATTTGTTATTTTTCTAAGTCTTGTTGCTATATGTGGTAAAGCTCAGGTAAGTCTGTATCACCTGCCACTCCATATCATCTTAATCTATCTGCAAGTACATGTTAAATTGGATTAGGGAGAAAGAGCTAATCCTTGTAGTATTCAGTAAATAAAATTAATCCTCTAAATTGAGTTTTCTTTCACTCCCCATTTTAATGTTCCTTCCAGGAAGTACTCGAACGGATTTACCATATTATTCTGAATTTCTGATAACTCTTTTAAATAAGGCTTACTATTACATGATAAGAGGGGCTGAGGAGGTAGAGAATGAATGTGTTCCCCCTGTCTTTAGAAATAAAACCATCTTTGCTTTGCACCACTGATACAATTTGAATGCCATGCTGAATTCAGAGAATTAGCCTCAAGTGTATAGGTTTGTATTTGCCTTTAGTTAGCTTTTCTGTTCCAGAAGGAGGGACCCTGGACAACAACTGAATGTATCCAAGGTGAGTTTCTTAGACAGGAGTAAAATCTGTGAGACACAGCTTGAGAATATGAACTGCTTTTCAATAGGTCATGGTGCGGTGGTTTTACTTGGCTGGGCAGCTGAGCTCTACCACAGCCACTCTTCTCACTCCCCCTCCTCAAAGGGAAAGGGGGAGAAAATATGATGGAAAGGACTCAAGGGTTGAGATAAGGATGGGGAGATCACTCAACAATTATCGTGACGAGCAAAACAGACTCTGAGTAGGGAGACAGTAATCGGCAATAAATTTTACTAACAAGCTAGAGAAGTGAGAAACAAAGGACGGAAACCAAAATCATCTTACCCCATCCACCCTCTTCTGCTGCCTCCCCTTGAGCGGTGCTGGGGAATGGGGGCTGTGATCAGTCCCTGATGCTTCGTCTCTGCCACTCCTTCACGGTCCCTCTCTGCCCCTGCTCCCCGTGGGGTCCCTCCCACGGGATGCCGTCCTGCCCGAACTGAGCCTGCGGGGGCTGCCCACAGGCAGCAGCTCTTCAAGAACTGCTCCCACACGGCTCCGTACCACGGGGTCCATCCCCCAGGAGCAAACTGCTCCAGCACGGGTCCCCCACGGGCGGCAGCTCCCCCCAGACCCCCTGCTCCTGCGTGGGCTCCTCTCCACGGGCTGCAGCTCCGGCCCGGGGCCTGCTCCTGCGGGGGCTCTCCATGGGCCGCAGCCTCCTCCAGGCCACATCCACCTGCTCCACCGGGGGCTCCTCCACGGGCTGCAGCGTGGAGATCTGCTCCGTGTGGGACCCATGGGCTGCAGGGGGACAGCCTGCTCCACCAGGGGCCTCTCCACAGGCCGCAGGGGAACTGCTGCTGCCTGCCTGGAGCACCTCCTGCCCTCCTGCTGCATGGACCTTGGGGTCTGCAGGGCTGGTTCTCACTCCTCTCTCTCTCCTAGCTGCTGTTCCCCAGCAATGTTTCCCTTTCTTAAATCTGCTTTCACAGAGGCACAAACATCATTTATTGGCTCGGCTCTTGCCAGCAGCGGGACCCTTATCTAACATTGGGCAGCTTCTGGATTCTTCTCGCAGAAGCCACCCCTATAGACCCTGCTACCAAAACCTTGCCACATAAACCCACTACACATGGGAGGGCCTTCATATGTTAGGAGCTAGACCAAAGGAATTATAGAAGAATGGAAAAGCCCTGTAACCTATGAATGCTTTTCTAAAATTCATAAAAAACGTTTTCCAATAAAAAAAAATGTAAAAGGAATTTGCCAGTGTTAAGTATGTTTGTTCAAACTGAAGCATACCTATGTCAATAATATGTCTTGAGGATTTATTCTCAAATGTCTTACTCATTGAATTCACAGTCATAACTGTGGCATATCTGCCCCAGTTCAGCTCCAACACTACGCTTTGAGTAGCAGTTATTCATCTTACAAGCTCAAGAAAAAAAAAAAAATTTCTTTTCCTTTAAAGTCATTATAAGATGTGTTTGCTTCAGTGAGCACTGTGATCTATGCTCATCTTGTATTTTATAAAAATAGCCTACCCTCTTTTCCTGTTGCTGCGTGGAGGATGCTCGAAAATGAGACTGGCATAATAAGGTCAGTGCTGCTGTGTAGTGCAACAAACTTGTCAGTAAATGTTAATATCAAAAACAGTATCTCAGAATCATCTGCCTTATTCTTCTCACTTGCTTAAAACATGCAGTTTCATCTCTCACTGCTTTTTTCTTTCTGTAAAATATATGCAGAGATTAAAAATATATGTAATTAAAATATGTCATTTATAGCTAGGAAAAGATGTGGAATCTAGTCATTAGAAGGAAGGAGTATTGGCAGCTATACATACTTAATTTCCTCTACATACTTGCAATCATGCTTTTTTGGGGTGAATTTCTTACGTGTTTATTGCCATCATATGTAGGAACCATGGGTTAAATACTTGACCATGTATAAATCCTCTTCTTAATGCTTCAGTGGAAGATTCGCCATTATAGAAGAATACTATGCAAATCAGATTACATTTTACTGCCTTATGCCTGTTGACCATGCCAATGTTCTCTATATTGACACAGTAGAAAATCCCAGAAAAAGAAACACTAAAAAAAAAGAAAAAAAAAATACAGGGAGAGAGAAAAGAGATTCATTTGCTAGGAAAAGAAATGAGAAAAAAAATGCATAGAAGAATTAATCACACTCCTATATTTTCCTAACGTAGAATCAAAGAAAAAGCCAGCTACAGTTTCACCTGTTGGTCTTTACATTATGTTCTACCCGTAGTGTAAGCATACTTGAATCTTGAGCATGTGTTCCACGAAATGTGTGCCTGTATCTAAATTTACTGCAGGAACCAAGGAACAGAATATGTGAAAGCCTTTGTGGTATATCAGCATGGCTGTCAGTGGTAACGCCCAGCTAATCCTGCCTCCATCTCAGAAGCTGTGCTGTATGTGACCAATTCTGTGCTATTAAGCATCGATAAGAAAAGCACCACAGTATATCTTTACACTAATATAGTAATCTGAGTACCAGTTTGCTTGGAGGAAAGTGGAGAAAGCTGGGATGTGGGTAGGGCCTTGATGCAGCAGGCCCCAGTCTGCTGGTAAAGATCCACACAGATGTACCCACAATTAACCACACTCCAAACTGCTGAAGACTTCTTAGATATAGTCTAGAAAATATATTTTCCTCTTATAAACTCTCATGTAATTTAGTTTTAACCCATTTTTGCATTTCCCTTTGGTGAAGAAAAACATCATATTTGTCAAAGTGATTCACAGAGCTGGTTGTGAGTAACTCACAGACTACTCCACCTCCTTTCACTAAGCAACTTAAAGACTTACAGCTGAGCTCCCTGAGTGGGGGGGGACCTGTAATGCACAGAGGAATCTAAAAGCATCACTTAACTCTATTCAATAAGTGTAGGATTTATTCCAAAACCTCTTCAGCAAATATTTTAATGTTTTTTATATTTGTGATGACTTAGCAATCAGACATAAAATTCTCCTCTGTTTATTCAGGCTTGCCCAGCAGTACAGGATTGCTCTGCAATCTCTGCATTTTCAGATGGTTTAGTGTAAAAAGAAGGTTCGATTTGGAGACTGCACTTAAAAAATCCTGCAGCAAGAGGTTGCATAGCAATGGAAAGAGTACATGTTCGATACAGAATTGTCATCCACTCCTTTCTGTTACTATGGTGATGGCATGGCTGCTTGGCAGCCTCTTCTGCCATCTCCATCGCTGCAACAGGAGCTGACAGGGTGCTTGGGATGTCTCTGCTCCTCACGCCTTCTATGTCCTTCACAAATACAACCGCATTTTTTTCAGATGTGCATAGATCGTGGATTGTTGAAGTACCGTGTCACTGCTGTGTTTAATATCTGTGTCAGTCCATCCTGGGACCGTGTGAAGCTCAAAGGACCAAGTCTGGCCCTTTAAATAAACATAGCTTTAGAAGTACTACTGTGGATTATCTCTTTACTATCTAAGAGACTATGTACAGGATATCTTATCCACCCATCTTTGAGAAGTTCACGATAAACACTCAATTTAATATTGGAATGTGAAAACCATTGTAACAGATGTACAAGCACAATGTACAATTATCAAATATTTTGTATTCTAGGGCTATAGTAGGGGAGAAATGGAGGTGAGGTAAGCAGCTGATAGTTCCAGGTATGAGACACATATGGCAAGGAGCCATCTCTTTCTTGTTGTTGTGCCAGAAGTATTTTAGCTAACGCACTGAACACAGAAGTAGGTCATACGCTGATTTCTCTTTACAAACAGCACTTGACAGGCCACACTAGTTCAGAAATACGTCTCATTTTTTTCAAAGGCATTTCTTCTTTCAGGATTGGAGAAGCAGCTATATCCCGATGTATAAAAGCCCATTTAACATGCTTCCAATAATCTCAAATGCAGATGAGCACAGAGTCCTTAGCAGATCTGTCACATTACCCTGGTTGCAACTGCTTTAACCCCACCAAGTCAAGATCGTTTCTTCATAACCAGGACTACCATACATTCATTGTTTTTACAATGAAAAAAAAATATATATATAATATATGTATATGTATATAATTATGTATATATATAATTTCCCACTGAGCCATCTTGCCTTCTTGGGTTTTGAAGAACTGCCTTCTTGTTTGAACTTTTGCCTGGATAGTACTTCATTACAGATGAAAAGGCTTCAAGTGCCCTGCAAGTGCTATATGACAGCAATAAACATGTGAGTTCAGGTCTTTCATCGGGGCCAAAATATAGCAAGCACAGGAATCATATGTTCTCATGGATGTGTTCCACAGCCAGAGGTAAATGTGCAATGAAAGCAAAGCTTTTTGGAAAACATCAGTCTTTCTGCACATCCACAAAGGACCAGAGCATCACTGTAATCATCCAGTTTCAGGAAGCTTATCTGCTTGCATGTATTTTATTAACTTTACTGAATTGTGTTACTGACCAGGACAGCTGTTGTTGTTTGGTATATATATTCAATGCTTTGATTGACATGAGATGTAAAAGATGCTTTGCATGTACCTTTTCATTTTTGCAGTTCATACTGTCCAACTTTGAGGATATGTTTTATGGGGATTACACACCCTGACTCATATAGGTGAAATACGCAGGCTATGCTGCACATCAAATAGATGCAATGTAATGCTGAAAGGCCAGATACCTTGGCCTCTTGTGCTACTCTTCTGCTGCTTTAAAGCCCTCTTGATGCTACATTCGGAGACGTGCAAAGCACTCTCAGCTCTTCTACTCAGTATGCATAAGGCCGAGCCCACTTCCCATTACCATTAATCACACTCCTTCCATGAGCACAATTCCCATAAGACTGGAGCCTGGGTTGCCTCCCATTAGGACTAACGGCACATGTCCCGTGTGCTTCGGGGAATGGCTTCAGCTGCAGCAGCAGGGGCGGCCACATGGCCCCGCATGGCCCCGCATGGCCCCGTTCCACCCCACACAGCTCCATATGGCCCCGTATGGCCCCGCATGGCCCCGTATGGCCCCGCATGGCCCCGCATGGCCCCGTTCCACCCCACACAGCTCCATATGGCCCCGCATGGCCCCGCATGGCCCTGTTCCACCCCATTCTGCCCCGCACGGCCCCGCACGGCCCGGCGCTGTCCGTGGTGCTGCAGCCGCCCCTCCAGCCCCGCGGCAGCGGAGGATGGCTTTGGCAACCCAGAAACTCTGAGTCAAAGAAACACTTAAAATAACAGCCACTTCCATAGAGGGATAGTGTGTCCTTCATACAGGGACACCAAGAGTTTTGAGAAGGAGGCTAATTAAGATGAATGGCACACAGGAAGCAGTCTTCCTGCTGGCAAGTAGCCAGAGAAGAAGTAAGTGAATGAGGAGCATATAAACAAAGGTAATAAAGCAGTCACAGTCACAAATAGTGCAGAAAAGCTCTCCCTGAGACAGAGAAAATGAGATGGAAACCTCAAAGAGTGATACCAGTGAAGGGCAACCTATCTTGTAGGCCTGGGAGATCTCTGGGGTGTTTAGGAGCATTCCTAGTGTGTACGATAACAATTAATTCCATTGCTATGCTATGACTTCATTAGTTGGAGCTTTTTATTCCTTATCTTTTTTTTTCTTCCTAAGTAGGACTTTGTGGATATTTACAATAGAGGGGGAAAATAATCAAAATCCATGTAACCAACTTTCTTCTGACTTACAGTACTCAAAGCATGTGAGTAGATTCATTAAAGAGATGGATTTTTCACAGTCCCAGCTGTGACACTTGCCATGGGACAGGTGGCATTGTCCGAAAGAGATTCTGCTCTTTTGTGCCATGTCGAATTAAATTTCTGAAATATTATAATGGAATTCATAGGAAGTGTTCTCAGTTTTACTCCGTATTTTCCTTGACTACAGTTTATCTCCTTACTCCTGTGTGTACAACCTTTTCATTTTGTAAAATGCATCTTCCTTGCAGGAGACATATAGTGCTCAGGAGCAGTACTGACACAACTGACTCAGACTATCTTATGGACATGTTCACTGTCATTGATATGAGCAGGTTAAGAAAGGGGTGGAATTAGGCAAATTTAAAATTTTATTTTCATTGCTTGCATATGCTTTGTATGAGAATTTCTGGGAAGGGCAAGAAACAGTTCCATGCTCAGGGCTTTGATATTCTTCAGCTTAATGTATCCATGCTCTTAACTGTTGTTTTAGCAGTAGTGTTTTTTTTTTGTTGTTGTTGGTTTGGTTTGTTTTTTTTTTTTTTAGCTTGGTTGGTTGTGGTGTCTTTTTTTTTTTTTTGGGGGGGGGGGCGGGGTGGATGTCCACATTCACTCTGGAAGGGTACAGCTCAGTGGGTCTTATAAAATAACATGGTATTTGGCTGGAAGCTCTTTGTCAGATCAAATCATTGCTCAACAAAGTAACGGAGCAGTGTTAAGTAGCATTTTTTTCATTAGCATTCTGCCTAGAACAAAGGTGCAGTTCTGCAACTAAGGACTTAGTACATGTCTTTCTGCTTTCTGTTTGCAAGGGGCACAACAGTTGCATGCTAAGTGCATTTAAACTGCTCCATTGTTTGCGTCCAGATCAAGAAAGAAGATACCTGTTACCGGAGTGTCCAAGACAGAGTTCTCTAAGAAGAACACAGCTATTGCTGTGTTATCTCATCTCTTCTTCTCAAAAGGCAAGTCTTTTCTTGTTTAAAGTCTGAAGGAGATTTATCATTTCTATTGTACTGACAATGCTGCCCCAAGCTCTGTGTGATTTCTTAAATCAAATCAACGGGATTTGTTCCAGGAATTGTTACTGAAAAGGTTAAGAAAATAATGTTTGTGGGCGGGAAATCATTTTGAAAATCCTTCATGTTCATAGCTTCAAAATAATAGAGCAATCAAGAAATCAGCATGTTTCATCTCAGACAGTAACACAGAAATCTTAATCTTTGACTGTTACAATAATCTTTAAATTACTGTTTTGGGTGCCTTTTGGCTTTTTAGAGAGGATTTCACACTAACTGATTTTAATAGCCTTTATCAGTGTCAACAGCATTTGATGTGAGTAATAACCAGACCAAATTTGCTTTGCAATCCAGCATAAATAGACAAGCATCTGAAACAAAAACAGTAGTTATTAACCTGATTGCAGTTCCTTTATATAACTTTCAGAATTACTATTTAGCCTTATATTATTTAACCTTTTAAATTTCCCGTAAGATATAACTGTATTTGAAAGGTCTGACATAAAAAAAAAAAAGTGTTTGCTGTGTTTTGAAGTATATAAATAATTATTTGATTTGATGTAAAATATTTCTACCCTTTCCTTTTATAAAAACATGAAATTAAACTTGATAGGGTTGAAATCATAGTTCTATAAGAGGTCAAAATGTGTAAATGAGTAAATTAAGTGTGCTTAACCCAGAACACTGCCAAACTGGCAAGGCAGCATGTTTTGCTCTGGAGACGTGGGCTCACAACCGGTGGCAAATCATTTTGCCTTTGATTCCAATATCTTCCTGGTGCTTAGTGTGCATCTTAGAAGAGCAGCACGTAGATCTGTTGTGGGTGCATATTGAACTTCATTGATGTCACTTTCTGCCTTGATGTTACCGCTATGAATATGCTACAGGGAGGAAAGGAAGAGCAGTGAATTTTTGTGGGAAGAGCCTATGAACTTGAATAAAGTGTAGGCAACACCATTACAGACAGGTGCCCTCGTTTTTGCTGTCATAAGTTTGCACTGAGCAATAGCTGGGTTTCCTTTTCTGTGCTATCTTCATAGGAAAATGAAAGCTGAAATTCTCATTTATATTTTAAGTCCCCCAAGCCAAGGATGCAGACAGCCATGTGCTTCATCAAGCCACACTCAAATTCTGCTTCATTGCACAGTTAGTCCTGCTGGAGTCAGCATAAATAAAAGAAGTACATGACCTTGAATGACAGCTTTTAGTCTTATGTAGATAAGGAGAATCACATTTGATGCTAACTGGAATTATCTGTCTTGTATAAAGAGTTCATATGGAGTTTCTGTATGAACCAGTGTTTAGGTTTTTGTCCTTTTTCTTTCCTTGCCATATAGAATAGATAACTTAACGAATCTAGGATCTGTGAAATGTCTCAAATAATCTCTCTATTGTTCATTGTTTTCATTTTTGTTGCAAAACAACTTGTAATATTTTTGCTATTCAAAAGTCCTCATAACAGTTCTCTGTGTATTCTCTTGCCTACACTGAGACTATACAAAATGAGTTTTCTACATTCTTATTTGATGAAACTCATGTGAGTCTCAAAGTCAGTTAAGAAAATCTAGTTTTATAAATAATTAGAGACTAAGAAGTAAAAGGAAGGTCCATCTGATCTGCTATGCTTACTTGCTTTAAGTTCCCCTAATAATTCCCAGTAGTTTCCTCTGTCTCAGTGCTCCTCAGGAAAGTCTGTGATGCTGCTCAGCATTCCCATTCATTTCACACTCTGAGTGCACAGAATAAGTTACATGTCATCTGTTCCACAATAATTGTCCGTGTGCCCTCCTATCCCCCCAAAAATGTGAAGTAATTTAGGTAGGTTACTCTGTGTGAAAGAAAGGCAATTGCCCATTCATTTGAGAAAAGTGTTTCCAAAGCCAGATGCTGCAAGCTGCTGGTGTACAGTAGCTTGCTGATGAGTTGATTCATCTTAGGACCATCTTCTCTGTGGGAGGCCTCATGATCAACTTCATAAGCTGGGATACACTGAAGCACTGCACATGTTTTAGCAAATTTTATAAAGCTCGGAACTTCCATTTTAAACAATCTTATGCAAGATCATGATTGGATTTTAAATCTCTACTGACATTATGTAATTAAGGTATCTGTGTATAAGCATAAATTACCCTCACTCTTCAGAAAGAAAAGGTCAAATTTAATACAGAATTTCTAAAGTATCTGGATTAATTCAAAGAAAATACAAACAAAATACTCTATACAAAAGAAAAAAAAAAAGGCAAATGCCACCTGTGGACTCAAACAAATGATCAGGTTTATCAGCTGAATTACAGAAGCTGAACTTTCCAAGTCTGGCACAAGGATGATGTCATTCAAGACATCCTAGCCTGTACTGAAAAAAATGTCTATATTAACCCAAGTGACTTTGGATCTATCTTAAGAATAAGCATGTAGTTATTCACTATTGCCCAATTACTGCAACATAAATTGCTGCATTATAGAAACTTTGTCCTTGATTCCTTTCTTTTATTAGGATCATTTAAAGAGCAATTTTAGTGTATGGATAATTTCCTCCATCACCTGTGAAGAAGGAACATGACAGCCATTTTGTACAGCTGTCAGCAATACACACAGATTTGACAGAAAGAAGGTGCAATTCCCTGTTTTTCAGCCTATTCTGACTATGGGAAAAAAACAAGATGTCAGGCTATGAAATTATAATTTTCCTTTGGATCTGGTGCAGCCTTAGAAAATATGCCTAGAACAGAACATTGATAATTGAATTGGACTCAGTATTTTACACTTTTACAGGTAAATATGACATTCAAGTTGGAGGTTAATAGAGATTTTCAGATACTCACTGGTTTCAGATCTGCCCACAAGGAAAGATATAAACATGTAATAATAACAAAATATGAGTGTTGCAAAACAACTGAAAAGTCTCTCATACCAAGAGAGACATATTTTCAAGGACTTAATTAAACTTTCTATTAGCAGAAAGAAATGGATTGTATTTTTGTCACATAAGCAGTGTAAGGGAAACAGCAGAGAAATTTGCTAAGAACTTAATCAGATTGCTATGCATGATGCCAAAGAAGACGACTGGCAATATACTATATATATCCTCCTGGACTAAAGGTGTTTGAAGAGGTAATTCACCTGATGATAATGGACTTCGAGACTAGAAATGTTATTTGCTTCAGAGCTAGCTATTTCTCATGGAATTATGATACCAAATATATTAGTTTTATGGAAGAATTAATGATAATTAGTTTGGTTTAAGACCTGCTAAATACATATAAAGCTGAGCAATTAATAAATACCATGTTGTGTCATTTGTGTATGCCATGGATTCAGAAAATGGCCAAGATTATTTTCCTTTCATTTGCATCTGTGAAGATTTTGATTATTCTCAACGAATGATGTAAAATTACATCAATTAAAAATTAGCATAAAAAAGGAAATTTGACTCAGACTGCACTAACTACCCATCAGCAGACCTTAAGTGGCCCTGTTAAAAATTATGCCTCTAGACCATGGGACAAATTCTTCACTTCTGTGTTCATGAAAAAATTTTGAAACTTAATTTTTAATCTTCTTCAAGGAAAAAAAATAGTTTGGAAAATCATTTTGGAAATTAGTTCCTGTTTGCTTAGGTAGGGTTTTTTTTTGTTGTTTGTTTGTTTCTTTTTCCAGTTCTAAATAATATTTAGATATTGATTGTATGGCTATGACACATGTGCTTGGGTGGTCTCCAACTGAGAATTATCAGAGCCCTGAATTGTTATCCTGATCCAGATCCCTGAATTGTTGGCCATAGGACAACACCTCAACTGAGATAAAGGAGGTCCTAGCTAAGGTGCTCAATCTTCTAAGCCATTGGCTACATATAAGGAGACAGAGAGAGGACAATCTACCCCCAGAGCCAATGATCTAGACCATAGGTTACA
Organism: Anser cygnoides; assembly: GCF_040182565.1. Lineage (NCBI taxonomy): Eukaryota > Metazoa > Chordata > Aves > Anseriformes > Anatidae > Anser > Anser cygnoides. The sequence continues at coordinate 145,365,217 of NC_089874.1, read as the reverse complement.
AAGCAGTCCCAGACATTGATTAGCTGCACTCCATGGAACCTCAGATCTATGGATGCTTTCTTACTGAAAACTTCAGAAAATCTGGGAAAGCAGGTAGCTGAGGGTCTGAGGAAATCAATTTTTGGCCATTTCTCACAAACAAGCAATCAATTACCTAAGGCCATCTCCATAAACATTAAAGGAATGCAGGTGTGCAAGAAGGTTTAAACCTGCAATTCCCAGATGGATTTGTGAAACAAAGGCAAAGAGCAACAGACATCATATTTTTATATCAGTGTGTCATTTTTCATATTGCTGCTGCCCTTTCATAAGCACAACAGTCAAAGCCCAGCCAGTACCTCACGCTAGATACTGAAGATTTTCTACAGTTCTGTAGAATACTAAGATTTGGAAGGTCACTGATCATTAAATCTCAGTAAGAATAAAGACAGAAAATATTGTTCATGAGATTGACTTTGAGCCTAAGTAGTAATAGTTAATTCAGGTCATGAGAGCTACAGTGGTACTATGGTGACTGGGTCACCAAAAGAGTGCTACTTCAGTGAATTTATTTCAAAATTGATAGCCTGAAATCAGCTATAATACCATTAGATTCTGTAAAATTGAGAATAGCACTGCATTTTTTTCTGACCTACATTTCTGCAGTATTTCTAAATGGTATTAATGCAATTGCTTTGAATGCATATGTGGGATTTGGAAACAAAGTGTAATACATCTCATTATTAAAAATGAAAGGAAGGAAGGAAGGAAGGAAGGAAGGAAGGAAGGAAGGAAGGAAGGAAGGAAGGAAGGAAGGAAGGAAGGAAGGAAGAGAGAAAGGGAGAAAGAAAGAGAGAGAGAGAAAGAAAGAGAGAAAGAAAGAAAGAGAAGAAAGAAAAAAGAAAGAAAGAAAGAAAGAAAGAAAGAAAGAAAGAAAGAAAGAAAGAAAGAAAGAAAGAAAGAAAGAAAGAACCCGATATTTAATGTTTTATATTAACCCAATAAGATTAATACAATTTCCATTTACGGACACAATGAAAATAATTACCTTGTACCTCAATACTGCAGCTTTTGCAAAGGAATAATAACTATTGAAGGAATTTTGCAGAGCTCTAGATTATCATGTTAATTACCATTAGCCATAGTTTGTTCTCCATGTAGATTTAATTATTACATTAATTTTATCAGAAAAAAATCTCTAGCAGTATTCATAGGAAATTTCAAAATGCCTTTTACCCACTAAGAATCATTGTCTCAGATAGGTCAGGATCCCTGATGAAGTGTGCAGAGGCAGGTATGTTGGGCAGCTCTTGGCAGAGCAAGGTTCTTGTTGTTGTTGAGCTCTTTGGTTCAAGAGCCTCTGCCCCGCTTCTTATATTGGGGTTGTTGTTGCCAGATTGGTCCTTCGAAACTGCCCTGTTTGTAATACATTGCGCAATTTCATTTGTCTCCCTAATGTCTGAATAAGTGAATCTTTTAGGAGCTTTCACTTTTCCTGCACAATTACAAAAATGTTATTTCTCTAAAAGAACTTAAAAATAGCTGGCAAACAGAAGGCAAATTGAAAAAGTGATTGACAATGAGACTTTTATTTCTTTTCATATAGGAACAGCTTCTCTAGCAGTAGAAATATAAGTACATTATGAAAAATCTCTTACTTCCCATTGCTCATACAGCACAAGGGATGTAATTTAATGTCAAACTAATGTGTCTGGAGACAGTGGTGTGTGACTATAATTACTCTGAGTGGAGGATGGATTTAATGATTCTGAAAAATGTTCATTTTCTTACATCAGCTTGAATTATCTCTGTATTTGTATATTCACATTTAGATATAAATGTATGAGTAATAATTTGTGTGCCTTTATGTAATAATATGTGTGCTGCTATGACTTTCTATTTCTATTAAGATCTGATAAGTTACACAAATCATTGAAGAATACAGGGAACCGGATATTTTTACTTCAGTTTCAGCATTTACTTTCAGCAATTTTGACCAAATTTACTATATCTGTATCAAGACAAAATGACTCCAGTGCTACCAAACAGAATGACAAAACTGTAATTACAATTTATGCATGGCTCATTTCAAAAACTCTTTCTCAGAAACTTCATCTATAGGTCATCTGATCTGCCCTTCTTCTCCCATAGCAGATAAAGGCCTTTTTCCAAAGTAAGTTCTGTACATTAGGAGCATTGTAAAGGACTGAAAGTCTTCTATTTACAAAAGTCAACAACTGATTTAATTTTCTGTGTTAGAGAATTTGGAGACTTCAGTAGCTAGGAGCTACACAGAAAGTAGAGGTACAACCACAGGATCCCCCTACCCACTGCAAAGATCACTGAGGGACCTCTCCACGTGGATGCTGACGTGCAGCATCTCATCACTCTGGTTGCCATTACCCTCTTCCTGAAGTTGAGCAGGGCCAGAGTGTCTCTGGACATGTTTCCTTTTCCAAGCTTCAAGGACACATTCCCACAAGTATCTCCAAGGTACTGGAGCATGGTTCTTCCCGGTGCAGCCATTCCCATGCTCATGGCCTAGTTAAAGTCACTGGGCCATGTGGCAAATATAAGCATCATCAGATGGAGTCAGCAGGATAGAGGTGACTGTGATCCCTGCTTACATGACATTTAGGCAGTCTTGGAGGAAGGACGGAAATATTTCCTCCCAGATGCATGGGCAAATGGCCTAATGTCAGACCAAGACACTTGCACACACTTCGTTTTACTCTCCAGAAAGTTCATATCCCTTCAAAGGAAAAGGACGATCCATCTCAAACCGAATTAGAGAGTATGGGAGAGAATAGTGTTGACATGCCCAATGGGTAAAACTATGGGAGACGGTTCGTTTTAAGAAAGCATCCAGATTTGGGCACCATGAGGCACATCCACATAGACCACAGGAAGACACCTACACCCTGATCAGAAGAGGGCTTGGAGGTCACTCATAGGGCACTACATAAGACCTTCAGTGTTTGGTATTGGTAAGTCAAGCAGCTCTCCAGCACCTCTGTCGAATAGGTCCCTATGCATCATGTAGCGGGTCTGTGCATTTAGTCTGTGGAAAAGGAATAATACATCTAAAACTCAAGTGCTGTAATCAAGGGTGTTACTAAACTGAGTACCTACACGTGAAACAGCTGAAATCCATGGAACAGAAAGCGGTAAGATTATTTGCTTCAGTAGCATTGCAGTAATAATTTAACAAGATTTAATTTACTGCTGTTACAGTACGTTGTCAATACAAGCTCAAGAGACATAAGCTATTGTGATACATCCACTCTTTTATGCTTCATTTAAGACTTTTGTAGCTATGCATGTGCATACATCTGGTTATACCACACCTTGCAATAACAGCTGATTTGCTCAGTTGATGGCTGAAATCACTAAGTGTCACTGAAGTCTCATTGCAGTAAACAAAATACTTCCCTTTTTCAAGTGTTATTCTTAAGACCAAGATTTTGAGGAAGTAATATACCCTATAATCAAAGATAATTCTTTTGATATCAAAACTAATGCCTTACATCTGACTTATTCTTACCATTATGAGAAAATGATTGTTAAAGGGCTTGAAAATTTCTTTGTTACAATTTGGCATTATTCCTAATCTCTAAGAGTGAAATTACTCACTTCTTCATATTCATTTAATCTTATATTTTGTATACATCCTTCAGTATAAACATCCTCACAAAATACCTTGAAGTCATGAAAAACATTTAAATTATATTTCTCTGATACGTTATTACAATGTATAATTTGTCAGCATTTTCTTAAAACAGCCTGACTTTGAGCCTTGCCTTTCATTTCACGACATCCTAACACCCATAGGCACCAAATGAAATGAAAGAGGAATAAAATTACTGTGTTTTAGGAGTATAGCTGCAACTGTCAGTGTTTGCTTTATTAGGAGGTGTTTTTAGAAATTTTTGTAGAAATTTTTCTTGTTAGGCATGAGACTGATTTTGGCACCACGTGTGGTCTGCACCCAGCACCAGACCTGTGGCCCCACAGCATCCCGCAGGTGGCTTGCTGTGTCTGCTTCTGAGCACGTGAAAATGCAATTGTATGATTTCCTTTCCTGGGCACGGCCTTATCAACGGGCCCGTGAATAACAATTTATGGCAAATTTAACCCCTCTCCGATCCTATAAATAGTCTCAGGGTCGCTGGGAAAAAGAAGAATTATTTCAATTCGCTCCTCCTCATTCCCACTTTGACTTTCCATTCAAAGTGTAGTCGGTCTCGTCTCCACCTCCAACACACCTGGCCCTTTCTAAGGCTGCGCTGCCGCCCTGGAGCCAGCCAGGAGAGGGTGCTGGAGAACGAAGTCTACAGAAAGACTCCCTGGGTAGGTCCCTACCTGGAAATGCAAACCAAAGACTAAGAGTAATTCTGCAGCAGGGTAGGGAAGGAAGCGGCTAAGGATGGTTTCTTGAGTTCTTCCATCCTAGATGGATCTGTGCAATTGAAGAACACAGAGTGAAAAAGCAGTGACAAGAGAGGGCAGTGCTGCTGCTGACAGAGTTCAGGGCAAGATGCGGGTTCCTGAGCGCTGCTGCAGAGGTGATTTGGCCATACCAGCATGGAAAAAAATCAAGGGAAAGTAGCGACGTGTCCCCACATCTAACTAGATTCTGGGACTCCCTTCTGCAGGTGGTGTATGTTGAGAGACGGCTGCAGAACACAACTGGGCAAAGTCATGGAGCAAAAGTCCTGTTGGAATTTTTTATAATATAAATATGTGTTATAAAGTAAAATTTAAAATACATCAAACTTGCTACAGAAAGCTTTTGACCAACAAATTTCCAGAGGCTGAGAAAATATTTTGCAAACATCTCACTGCATAATTAACCCTGCCCTTATAGTCTTTCTCGTGCACCCACTGTTGGCCAGTGGCAGATGGATGCTGTATCACACAGGCCTTCAGCCTCATCTTGTATGGCCGTTTGTAGGCTTTCATTAGCTCAAGTGTTTGCATGATAATAAATACAAATTTGCAAAATAAAAGGGAAAGAAATTTTAGTCACAAAATTTCCAAAGTAAGTTTGACAGCATGGCATCATTTTTACACATTTAATTTTGGGGGCCTTCTGTCAGTATGGTGTTTTAGCTTGTACCTTTTTCCCTTATATTCAAAAAAAAAAAATGTATTCAATTTTAGCACTATTTAGTGCACTTCTCATGTAGAATGAGTACCCGCCAGAAGATATTCCTTCTAAAGACAGGATATTTTCTGATGCAGAAAAAGGATTTCCATACAAATAAATTAATTCCATAGAATGGTCCATTTAGGTGGAGTAATATGAGTGGATATAATTTATAATACTGTACAGGCAGACCACAGTTATGATTAATTTTTTTGTCTGTTCACATATTGTTATATTTACTACTGAATACCAGAACTAATTTTCTCTTTTAATGGGTAAAATCAAGTATATAACTAAATAGCTTAATCAGAGTGATTTTGATGAGTTTATTATTGAAAAAAATAAATAAAATCATTTATTCCTAGAAAAATACAATGATTATACATATATGTAAATGTATGCATACACATATAGATTAGTTTATGGTATTTGTTATCTTCAATTGTCCATTTTCTGAAATAAGTGTATCAGAGGTTGTTTTAAAATGGAGTGACATCAACATACATTTTAAGCTGTCACATGTTTTAGTGAAAATGAACATCTCTGCCAAATTCAATGGCAAAGTTTTTTGAAAGGACTATCAGATAACAGGTTGTAATTGCAAGACAAACTTATTAGCTTCATAAAAGTGAAAAAATATATATGTGTAATGCAATTAACAATGTACATTAGGAGTACTTTAATAACAGGAGAAAAATACAAACTGTCATTGTACCACTCCATGCAACAAATGATGCTATGTTCCATTTCACTAAAAAGATCACTTGCCAATCAAGTGGTTGCCACTGGTGACAACTGTGCAAGATCTCAGCTTTGAGAAGGGATGCAGGAGGTGAAGAACATTGAAGGTGCACCTGGAAGAGCACAGGAGGACCACATCCCTGTCGTCAAACTCCTGGGCAGTAACAATCCCTGCTGCAGTCTGAAGAGCAACTGGGCTGACGAGCCTGAAGAGGTAGATTTTGTCCCGATAGTATCCACTGATGTTCACCTGGGAGCCAGCCATCGTGCTGGCCTGATCTCAGTTCCCCCTCAAGTCCTCGCCTAGATCGTCTTCTTTTTTTTTTTTTTTTTTTACTATCTGTAAGCATCCAAAGAAACAACAGATGACTAACAGCCAAAATGAATTAGCTAAGAATAAATTATGTCAAGATGATATAAAGTCTTTTGTGACAGGCTGACAGGTCTGATGGGTAAGAGAGAAACAGCTGAAGTCATATATTTTGATTTTAGTCCTTCTTCTGACACTGTACTGACAGTTCATCCTCAAAGCAAACTAGGGACACAATAGAGGTGAAAATATCATTTTCAGCTGCAAAACCGGTTACAAAATCGTATCAGGAGAAATACTATCAGTAGTTCACTATAAAAAAAAATGGCAGCATATATTTTGGTAGGGTCCTCAGGGATCTGCCCTGGGTCTGGCAAGAAGATTCATGAATAGCCTGGATAACGAAATAAGGAGTATATTATTAATAGGAAGACAATTCCAAGCTGAACGGGGCTGTCAATACATTGTAGAATGCTTAGAATTCAAAAGAATCCTAACAAATTACATCATCTTAGTATAATAGGATGCTTTTCTAAAAAGGATAGGTGAAAATTACTGAAGAAACAATGTGCTGCACAGGATGAAGAAGAAATTGTTAGGAAGCAGTTCTGCAATGAAGTATTGGTATCACTGTAAAATACAAACTGACTCCACTGTCATATGAACAGAAAAAAATGCAATATGGTTTCTGGAGACACTAAAATGCGGAGTAATTCTTCCGCTTGTAGAGGCTAAAGTGGAGGAGTGTGTCCAGGTTTCAATGCCATGCAGGGCTGGTTCAGTCAAAGGCAATCTAGAAGGTTGTTATAGGTATGATGCAAAATGGCCTTAAAGTAAAAGTTTGCATAAAATACAAGTATTAAGCCTAAAAATGATGATAAACAAAGGAGATAAGTAGAGGGCAATACTCAGGCACATAAAAAGTCGCCACAAAGAGGAAACAGACGTCTGTTCTTCATGTCTGTGGTGGACACAAGAAGAAGAAATGAGTTTAACGCTAGCACAGAAAGTTCACACTTGGACAATATAATTAAGAGTGGAGGAATTATTTAGCTGGGGAGGTTATGGAAACCATCGCTGGAGACTGCAAAGAGCATGTTAGACTTGTATCCACCAGAAACAACACAGGCATAGCTGAATCAGCGGAATGAGCTCCCTGATCTCCCTTCTGGCTCCAATTCAGTACTGCTGAGAGACACCACTGGAAAAAAATCCGTCTAATTATTTTTGATTAGAAAAGCATTGCTATCATTTAGAAATCTAGAAGCAAAGGAGATAAATTGATATCAATTCCCTCTAATCCAGTTCTTCAACAGAAAAGGCTTTGATAATCATAATGTATGTATACAGAGTAAAATTTTGCCAGTCCCTAAAGGATTTTTAAGAAAAGAAGTGGAAATGTTGCCATTCCATCAAGCCAGTGGTACAGCTAGCTCTGTGTCATCAGAGTAGCTAGCCAAAGGCTTCCAAAAGAAGGTGTGAAGGAGCCCATACAAGGAAGGCATGAATAATTTTCCCCCTAAGAGGTATTTCTTCTTACCTTAACAATCAGGGTATCTTCACTCCAAAAATGGGAATTCCTCATCCTCTCCCCATAGCTTGAATTATTTACTCTTACTGCTAGAATAATTACTATTTGCAGAGAACACTTTATGTGTAGAAGCCAAACGTGATCTGTGTTCATGATCCAGCATTATTATTTGATATACTCAACAAAGGAGAGAATCAAAACACACACACAACAATGTTAGGAAGGAACCTGACTTGTTAACTACAGCAACAGAAAGTCTGAGCACCTGCAGATGACCTTCTGCCTGCACCTTTGCACAGCCCTTTGGAAATCATGTGCACGCAGCTACCCACAGGTTCAGGGGTTATCTTGCTTTCCTCCAATGTCCTACTGTAAGCAACAGGATAAGATGCCATCTGTACCACAATTTCATGTCTTTGTAATTATTACAAAGACAATGATTTTCACCAAGAACCAGAGCTTTCAGGAGAATAATAAAAAGTCCCATTATTAGAAACATTTAATCAACTCCCGTGCAAACTTCCTTCATTTATTTTCTGTGTTGCAGAGAACAAAATGAATTCAGGTTTCTTTAATAACACTATAATTTTAGATATCAAATGAGGTCAGACTCTTTAGTCTAAAAGCATTTTGTGAATGGGAAAAAATCCAACTATGACTTCATATTGTCCATATTTTTTCTAGCCCTGTTAGGAACTGAGCAGCTTCTGACAAGGAGCTGGGGAAAGCTTATGAGGGCTTTAATGAAAGCAGAAATAAGTGATCATAAAGAAAAGTTAGAAAAGGCATCACATCATCTGAGAACCGTGAAAAATTCAGGGAGTGTGAACAGCATCTGTGAAGCACTGCAGTAAGAATAGAGTGAGAGATGTAATAACTTTTTCTATGTCTACAGAACATGAGATTCTAATTGTAGAAATAAGAAATACCAACACCTCTGCTGATGCTATTCATTGCCTGTCACTGAAAGTGGACCTTACGAGTGGATGTTTCCTCCCTATAAGGTACCACTAGTTTCTCAAATTCCTAAATGTTCTTATCTTAGGTTAAAATGAATGCCGGATATCTGAATTAATGTTTCTTAGAGTTTGAAGTAGACAGAAGATGGAATTCTACTAACTACAGGGTACTGTTCACATTAGAAAAAATGCAAATACCTCCCAAAACCAAATGAGAAGCCTGTCATGGCATGAATTTGGACAATCACATATATAACCAGCATAAGAAATGAGAAGTTAACTAATACTATCAGTCAAGCTAAACAATTAGAAATGGCCTTTTTCATGCAACAGTTCCTGTAGTTTTGGTTCTTACTGATGGCTGATATTTTAACATTCCAAAATCTAAAAAATGTTGCAGTATGAAATACACTTTTCAATGACTTCTTATAATTTGTTGTGCCCCTAGAATAGAATAGAATAGAATAGAATAGAATAGAATAGAATAGAATAGAATAGAATAGAATAGAATAGAATAGAATAGTTCAGTTGAAAGGGACCTTTCTTCTGGACAAAATGTCCATCATACAGCTAGATAAAAACATAATACAATCGGTGGACAACTGGCTGATGCATTGTACTCAAAGGGTTATAGTAAATGGGGGTTACATAAGGCTGGTGGCCAGTCACTAGTTCCCCAGGGCTCCGTTTTAGGGTTAGTTTTCTTCAATGTTTCCACGAATGAGTTGGACGTAGGACTACATCCTGCTCAATGAGCTCTAGGTGATCCTGCTCAGCAGGGGGGGTCGATAAGATGATCTTCAGAGGTCTTTTCCAACCTCCGTCATTCTGTGATTCTGTGATTCTGTGACTAGAAGGTGTTTTGAGTAAATTTGCAAATGATACTAAATTGAGAGTAGCTGTTGACTCGGTTGAGGGCAGAGAGCTCTTGCAGAGAGATCTTGACAAATTAGATAGCTGAGCAACCACCAACCACTTGAAGTTTAACAGGAGCAAGTGCCACATTCTGTACCTGGGAAGGGGCAGCCCTGGCTGTACAGGCTGGGGAATGAGAGGCTGGAGAGCAGCCCCATGGAAAAGAATCTGGGGGTTTGGTCGACAGCAAGTTGAGTATGAGTCAACAGCATGCCCTGGCAGCCAGGAGGGCCACCCATACCCTGGGGCGCATCAGGCACGGCATTGCTAGCTGATTGAGGGAAGGGATTGTCCTGCTCTGCTCTGCTCTGCACTGATGAGGCCGCACCTCGAGTGCTGTGTGCAGGTCTGGGCACCACAGTACGAAAAGGACATAAAACTATTGGAGAGTGTCCAAAGAAGGCCTACGAAGATGGCGAAGGGTCTAGAGGGCAATGTATGAGGAGGGTCTGAGTTCTCTTGGTTTGTTCAGCCCAGCGCAGAGCAGGCTGAGGGGAGGCCTCATGGCGGCCTGCAGCTCCCTCACGAGGGGAGCGGAGGGGCAGGCGCTAAGCTCTGCTCTCTGTGGACAGTGACAGGACCGGCATGGAGCTGGGACAGGGGAGGTCACACCTTCTGACCAGCTGGCTGTGCTGTGTTTAAGGCACCCAAAAATGCAGTTTGCCCTCTTGGCTGCAGGGCACACTGCTGGTTCATGTTGAGCCAGCTGTCAGCCAGCACCCCCAGATCCCTTTCTGCAGTGCTGTTCTCCAGCTGCTCATCTCCCAGCCTGTACCTGTGTCCAGCATTACGCCATCCCAAGTGCAGGACCTGTCATTTTTCTTTGTTGGACTTCATGCTGTTGCCAATTGACCAATGCTCTAACGTATCTAGATCCCTCTGCAAGGTCTCTCATCCATCCAGAGAGTTAACAGCACCTCTCAGTTTACTATCTAGTATTCTGATGAGCTGGAAAAAGTTATGGAAGATTGCAACAGCTATAACCCGGAAAAAAAAAAAAAAAGAAAAAGAAAGAAATCTCTGCCCTCTTCAAGAACTGTACGTCATTAACAGTTTCAGTACACTGCCTCCAAAGTCACAGGGAGCTGGAAGATAAAAACACTGTTAAAAATGTATAGTTCAGTGAAGTCATTAAAATGATTAGATCATTTTATGGTTTATGCCAAAGTACCCATAAAAACTAGTGTGGTTTACAAGGTTAACTGAGGTCACGGAACTGTGGTTAAGGCTACCTCTAGAAAGCAAATGAACCAATATATACAAATATATATAACTAAAATCAGTTTTCTCTTACAGCTTGAAAATAGGATCAGTGATAAAATAACAAAATATTGTTGATAAGGCATGACTACAAGCTTGAATTGTGCATAGCAGTTATTACTAATAATGATAATACTTGACCCACTTTCAAAGCTGGAACTTCCTCTTGTATTCTTCATATACATGTTCCTGATTTACTATATGCCACAACACTAAAAAATTCTACAGAAACTGGGAAAAGATAAAGAAGGGAGCCCTGAAAATGAACTGAATGATTTGCTAGGTGATGCAAAAAGTTACCCAAATCCAGTTAACTTTTGGTGGGATTAGACTGGGTTGGCTTAGTGCCTTGTGTGTAATGTTGACTGATGATAGACTGTGAAGAACAAGTTTAGTGAGGTACAATGGAAAGATACATTCCAGTACACAATAGTGGGGGCTACATATAAACCAATACACACACTTCGGAAAAATATAGATATAAAACCCTTGAGATACTTGTACTGCTGTTGCAGTATTGCTAACATTGAATATTTGTGAAGATTGCCAGTTGGCAAAACAAGTTGAATATTTGTGAAGATTGCCAGTTGGCAAAAACAAACGGTTCTTTAAAGAAAAAGTCTAACTCAGCTCAGAAGGCAAAACTGTTGGTAGAGTGCTCTGACAAACTGTAAAGATAAAATCCCCCCACATTATCAGACTCTGTATCCTCCAGTCATGGCCAGTTTCATCTGCTGCAGTGGAGAAGGGAGTTTCTCGCAGGAGGTTGAGGTCAGGTTACAGAAAATGAATGTTTGAAAAAGCACTGGAATATCTGATGAGAAATTGCACCAAGGGCCCTGAGCCAGGAGTCTGTGATCCCAGATCAGTTGTCAGCCTCATTTTTCTTAGACAAGCATACAAAGCTTAGTACCTTTTGGCAAAAGAATATCAGAAGCTACTGTTTTTGACACATGTACACCACAGCTGATGTTTCAAGTATATATAACCTCAGCACTTCAGAGGCATCCATAGAAATCCATTTACATTTATAAATGTTATAATGTACTTGGCATGAAGTAAACATTAATTCCATTTTTGCTGCTTTGCTGCAAATAGAAGATGCATTACACCACAGCTTTTCTAAATGAAAAGTAGAAAATGAGTCTGTATCTTACACTGGATCAGAGGAGCCAAAGAGAATTTAAACCATAATGAAAATGGAATTCTGAAATAAAAGCAGGGTCTCTAAATATTACTAAGTAGGATTAGGAAGCATATTTGATATTCATTTCCATTTTTTTTCCTCATAAAAAACAAGTCCCTGAAACTGTATTGATTAGATATTTAGATAGATATACTGTGTATTAGATATTTGCAGTGCATTGTTTAATTATTTATTTTTTTTAGCCATATGATCACCAACCCTCTTCATGGATGTACCATTTAAAAACAATGGGGATAGGAATATGCAAGTCCTTTCTTCTTATTTGGGCCTACTTTTACAGAGAAACTAATATAATGGGTTGGCATAGCTTGTGGTATTTGCTTACAGTAGGTTTCAACAGGCTGTATTTCATTTTGTCACAAGTTCTCTCTAGAGTCTAGTTTAGAAGTATGTTTAACTCTACTGATACCATAAAAAAAAAAAAAAAAAAAAACCACTGGGTATTATTTGGGTATTGTTTATGCAGATTTTTTTAAGTCATCTTCCAGTAGTGATGTAATTTTAATTCTGGACTGAGGCCAGATCCTGCAGAACTGCCAGTGCGTGCCTGCTGATGAACTTGATGGCAGTCCTTCTTGCATCAGCCTCACGGATTAATGGGCTCATGTGTTGACATGGGTTAAACGTGCATTCCTTGAAGAGACAAGGCTAATGCATCCAGTGGGTTGAGCGGGTGGTTTTTACTGCTATACACTCTTAATTCAAGGCCACAGTAAGCAGCAAGGATAGTCTTTCATGCTGATTTATAAAATAAAGATATTAAATATAGCCAAGAAAATGACAAAGATTGACAGGCATAAGGAATAAGAGAAAAGAATCTATCAGTTGCTACACTTTAATACATTTAATACACTTTTACAAAGGAAAAATTAACAGTTTTGAAACTAAATGGTTGACTCTGCATTGATTCTCCCCCAAACCAGTTAGAAGGCTCAATGATTGTCTGAGGTCTAGATGAACATAGCGACCTACAAGAAAATCAGGAAAACAAATGTAGAAAACAGGTAACTTTTAATAACAGATGTTATTACTAATGAGGATTTGAAGCTTCTGATATTCATATCACCAATAGGTGCAAAAAGATTGCATTTATAGGAGTTACTCTTAGGATCTAAAATTCCCCTGTAGAAGATTTTCAAGTTTTAGCCTGGCAAGCACTGAAAGGCAGAACCTAACCTTTCAGCTGTTCTGGTCATTATGGATATATGGCGACCACAGGACTGAATCATATTTCGGACTTACTTGGCCTTACCCATTAGTCTTCCCTGATGTGAGGCTAGCCTTGCACCTGCTTTGCGCTGCAGCTGGCGATGCTGGAAGCCAGCAGTGCCAGCTGTGCCCAGGGGCACTGCACCCCGGGAGAGAGCTGATCCTGTCCCCCTGGGAGCTTCCACAGGGAACAGGACATTAAATCAGCTCAGACAGGCTTCCTGTTTGTCCCCATCCCCTACACAGACCCCTTCCTTGCCAGTTTGTTTAACAAACCTTACAAGGCAGCTTATTCTGTTTTTGCAAGTCAAAGCAAAATGGGACCAGGATCTGTTTCCTGCTGCCTGTTTTAATACAGGGCATTTAGGGGGAAATCCAAGGGGACTCTGAGGCAATCCCCAGTCCACTGGAGCTTGCTGGCCGTGTGCCTCCAGCAAGCTTGGAACAACACAGCATGAGCCAAGGCAGATCTCAGCAGGAGTTTTGCCATCGCACTGGGCTGTAGCCTGGGGCCTCGTCCAGAGCAGGGCAACATCTGTGAAACAGCTGAGTGTGAGCAAAGAGGTGAGCGAGCCTGGTGCAGTCTTTCACAATCATGCACAATGTAAATTCATGGCTCAAACTGGATCAATTTCTTTCAACTAAATAACCAGGCTATAAATCAACAATATATTTGACATAGTTGACCATTCAGGAATGGTAGGAAATATTTTCTTGCTTATCTTGTCTGCTTTTAGAGAAAATGCAAGTATGATCACAAAATAATAACATAAAATGATTGAATTAAATGCTGAATGAAGATTAAAAATCTCATTTTCTCTTCTTGGTATTTCCAAACCACAGTAAGAGTCTCCGGCAGCCCTACAAACACACAGCTTTTCCTGGAAGTGGAGAGCTGTACTTCTTTCCTTTGCATATTTATTCAGGGTTCTCAGAAAGTTTCTAAGCCCTTGTATCAAAGCAGTGTCACTGCTGTTTACTGACAGTTATGCAAAATGTAGTACCATTAGTACTATAGCACCATAGAAAGAGGATAAGTACATAAAAACGTGGCATTTGCCTTAGAAGTGTCCCAGATAGCACAATTATTCTATTGACAGGAAGTGTGAGGATCGTAACAACCAAACTCATTCATATTGGGGATGTTATCAACCAGAAATGCATCTGGCAGGAACCACACACCCAAATAAACCACAAACACTCTTCTCCAAAACCTTTACTCCGATGATTTAAAAACTGCCAATGACTACAACAATCTGTTTAATAGCTTGAAGAATTTACAGTCTCACAGATGGCCTCACAGCAATCTTTATTACGTTGAAGGCATTGAAATTTATCATTTACTCCTATTAATACTATCATCTGTTGTTAATACCGAAGTAGCATGTCAAGGCCCTGCTCAAGACCACAGTAGATACTGGAAAAAATTAGACCAAAAGGCCTTGTCTTTGCTCACAGGCTCTAACCCTGCTCTGAGAGCGCCTCTGAGCAGCCCAGTGTTGGGTAAGTGTCTAGCCAAGAACACCAATAAAAATGGAGGAAGAAGGGCAGAATAACTATGGTACTGTGAACTTGTTGGAAGAAAGGTCAGGCTTAGAAGGATAAGACCAAGATATAAAGAATAAAGAGCTCATCATGTTTCTGGTTCCTCTTTGGTGCTATTGATGTTTTCATGAACATAAATACACATACATAAATTTCTACTTGTTCAGCACAGGACCTCAGTACTGAACAGACTCATTTATATCCTTAATTTTATTATTAAAGCAATGCCAGAAGGACTAATCCAGTACTTAACATGATAGTTAGGATAAAAGACTTTGTAAGACTCTTACTTCTTAAAATTTGAAGGGGGGAAAGTATTGTTCGTGTTTTTGCCATTTAAAAGGACATTATCAAGATAAAAGGCCTCAGTTTTAACAATCTTTCATTACTGTTACATGTGAAATGTTTTAAAAATCCAATTCAGTTATCCTGAGCTCAAATTATATGCTCTGCTAACACAGTTTCAGCTCTTTACTTAAGTTGAACAAATACTGACATTGATAGCTGCATACCATTTATGTTGTTTTTCCTTATGTCAGTGGCAGTTCAGATGGATTTGTGCTCCATACAGTGAGCATGGGAAATCATATTATTTTGGCCAGCAGTGTCTTGGATCACATCTGCACCCTAGATAGGCTTTTCCCCATTTCCTTCCTGGCTGCCCCGCAGGGACTTTGCGCTGATCGTTACCTCCTATATATGCTGATACCTTGGCTACAGCACGTGCAGCACTCAAAAGAGCCTGTGGGGAACTCCTAGACCTCATCCCTTTCCCTGCCATGATGGTCTCTCATTTTGCCTTTTGATCCTGTGCAAGCGCTCTGATAAATTGATGAAATTTGTCCTAGCTCAAACATTATATTTTGCCAGAAGCATGTGGCAATTGGCAAGGCATTAGTTTGATTCAAAGCAGAGAGCTCATACGAACCATATTAGATTCCAGGTCACTGAGAGCTTATCCTCTTAACCGTATTGAATGTCATCAACCAATTTCATGCTCACCTAAAGATCTTCCTCTGCAAGAGTGTGCTTCAGTTCCTGGGAAACTTTTTGATACACAGGTATCACTGCATGCTTTGTCTTTCCCACAGCGAAGAGCATTTGAAATCAGACTCCTCTCTACCCACAGGATAAGAACAGAATAAAAGTAGCTCTGAAATAAATCTACTCATCAAAATGGAGAGACACAAATAGATGTGCAAGGTGAATGAGCAGACGCTTCTCAGACACGCCTTTTGGGGTCAAAATCATCCTTTCACAAATGCTATACTCATCAAGAGACACTCGTCTCCAAATAGAACTAAAAACATCAACTGTTCCTCTCCAAGTTGTGCTTCAGTCCAAATTCCCAACCAAATGCTTTTTCCATCCGCTGTACACTGGAAATGCAATATACTGTGTAAACATACATAAGGTATTGAGGACAATGGAGCAAGATACTTCATTAATTTTCTTGATAAGCCCAGGAGATGCAGCATGCAGAAATAATTAACCACTGAATACCACTTCTACTTACTTTCTCACTGATTCTGATTTAGTATTTAAAATGTCTGTGTCTGATCCACCGTGCTTGTATCCTCCAGTTTAAAAGCTGGTTGGCTGATATCCACTGAGCCAAGACAGTGCAGTGAAGAACACTTGCCCCAAAGCAAAAAAAAATCTTTTGAAAGTAGGTAGGAGTCACTGTGTATGTAGCCATCTCAGAACAATCCATCTTCCGTGCGAGTTCGTATTTCAGCACTGTCACACCAAACCCTAAAACAGTCAGGGCTATTGATTAAACCAGGGCTCATCTAACCAAAATAGCCTCATGCCACCAACGTTTTCAGGACCTCACCACAGCCTCATCACAAGTCCCACTGCAAATCAGTATAGAGTGTAAATTACAGGAAAAAGCCATAAGGTGTCGTAAACTACAGATATTCAGCTCAACTGATTGAATTTCAGGCATCACAACAAGGCTGCTCCCAAACTTTGACACCGGATCAAGCCATATCTTCAGAGGTTATCAAAATACATGTCCTGCTGTACACAGCCATTCTATAACCTAGATAAATTCCTGAAACCTAGTGGTTTCTAGTAAGATTTTTTATGATGTTTGTACTGTATTTCAAGAGCAGATCCAAACTGAATTTCAGCCCATACTTCCTAAACTGTTTGGATGCAGAACTAAGTCCCAAGTTTTGGCAGAGCTCTGGGAGCCCCTAGGGAAGGAAGCTAAACCCCAGGCAGGCACAGGTCCTTTCTCACACCTCCGTCTCCAAGCTCAGACATGGGTGTGCCTGCTTGCCATGACTTTGCCCCTGTCTATCTCAATTTCACACAGTAACTCCAGATGCCTGAAGTCAGACAAGTCAACTCCAAGTAATTCCTAGGCACATGGGCTGCTACGCAAGCATCCGAGGGTGTGCAGTGCTTCAGGTTGCTTTCTGGCTTGCGTTACGCTGAGTAGTACTGACACTGATCTACTCGGTGCAAACAGATCATCCAGTTCTTATCAAAAGTCAGATTAAATAAACGTCTTGCAGAAAATAACATCTCCCTTGAACTCTTCCCCACTGGAACTGAACACACTGTTCCAGCAGACATCTCACTGACGCCGCGTACACAGACAAGATTGCTCCCCCATCTCAGTTAAATATTCCTCTCCTTGGGCATTCGTTCTTTTACCCACAGTCGTGGTTGAGGAATTCACATGAGGCATTTAAGTATTATGACTCCAAAACATTTTTCTTGTAATTGTTTTCCAAAACAGTTTCCTATCCTGTTGGAGGAGCTTTTTAATTTTGTCATAGGTGTTTTTCTTTGAATTTCTCTCTCTTTTTTTTTTTATTCATTACTATTCACTCTATATAACAATGTTTTCTGACAAGATATACTTCCCGCAAAGACATCCTTATAGTTATTAGTCATATTTTTAACCTCTGATCTGTGTTGCTAGAGTCCCAAATTAATTATTCTCTTACTTTGCCCAACACTGACATGGAACTGTGGTTCCCTTTTTGTCTTTTCTGTACAGCATAATGCTATTCATAGCCTTCTCATCTGTGTCTTATTTCCAGTATTTCTTAAAGATGATGAAAAATTTTTTCAGGTAATTCCCAGAAGACCTCTAGGTGTAGACTACTGATATGAAAATGGTTAGCTCCAGCTGATGTTCTTCTTAGCATTTGGGAAACGTTTGAGTGAGATCCGTGTGAATGGAAAATCAGGATCAACACATCTGATAAGCAAATTTGAGCATGTTATTCAGCCTGGGGAATTTGAACTTGTTGGAACTAAGACCAGACAGAATAGAGATTTCACATGTTTCTAAAGCAGAAAAAGCATCTGTTTACCACCACCAAACAAAATTAAAAAAATGTAAAAATAGCATTGGTAAATATTAAAACAAACATACTCAATGAATATTTATTTGCTTAATCTTTTATTTTCCTCTATTTTTATACTTATCTGATTGTACTTTATACTGATTTACCATCTATAATCCATGCAAAAGCATTGTGATTCTGATGTTTTAAATGTAGATTCATTTGTGATCTTCTAACACTTCAGTTCTAATTCCTTCATCATTTCTTTCTGTCCTACCCCTTACTAATATACTGAAACACATGATAGGAAATGAACAATCTTGTACAGTTAGCAATGTTTTTAATTGTGCTTTCTCGCCCACATATTAATCACTTGGTTAGAAAGTAAATGTTTAAATAAGATCACCAAGTCAATTAATTATTTTTACTATTTACAATCTGCTGTGTTTCCTTCATTTTCTCTAGCCTTCTGTGCTTTCGCAATCTTTCAAAATCAGGAAACCTAATTTCAGCATCATCCGCTTCTTTTGGGTGAGAAAAAAAAATAATCAAAATATCACAGGCCTCAGCTGGCAAAATTAAGATGCTCTATAGGTCACAGACTATCAGCTATCTGCCTGCATTAATGAAATTGTTCAGTATTGGGATTGTAGAGCCCAGCTCTGCCCTCTGCCCTATTTCCTTTGACCTCACAGGGGGATGCAATTCAAGAAGAAAATCTGGCTTATGGACCTGAAGCAGTATAAGTATTGCCTGCATTTTGTTAACCTCTGAAAGCCCTAAACCTAAAGGAAAAATTTAACCACCTGAAACTGAACTTAAACAAATTCAGGCATGAAAACTCTCCAATTCAGTGATACAAAATAATTTTGCAAGAAAGCCACCTAACTCCAGTGAACCCAAGATCGCAAAGTGTCTGGTGTTTTCATCCTGAATGTCCACAAGTGCTGTCAGTTGTATAAAAACTTGAAACTGTCCTGGTCAGAGCAATGAGCCAGTATGGTATGTCCCAGCTTCCTCCAGGTGATAAACCGAGGGCAGAAGCATGCCACTTCCCCACAAGGTCAAATTTTGCAAGTAGACGCAATGCAGCCAAATAATCAGAGCATAAAACACAGCAGTGATGCATGGGGATGAGTGCTTAGTGAGCAAACACGTAAGGCAGGAACCATTGTTTAGCCTGATAATTATTACACCAAAAAAAGAAAACGGAAAATACAGGTTCCACTCCTTTTGCGACTTGGGGAGACTACAACCTCTGTTTCCCTAGGAGTCCTGCTTTCTTCTACTACACAAGGGACTGGCCAAAGGTAAAATAAATTAGGAGTGGAAACCTTCTTGCTGAAGCTGAACTCCTGTATGGAAAAGGAGGAAAATGCATGGCATCAGAGCAGCAGTGTACACAGCTCTGCCACAGGGATGGTCTCAGTTGAGACCTGATCTCTGCTGGCAGCATGAATAAACTTCTTGTGCTGAAGGGTGTAAAGGGACCTTGTATGCACTGCTGAGCTCTATGCGGTCCTCTCCCAGCTACAGTATTTTTTTGTCTTGATCTTCTGAAGTGCCCAATTCTGAGCAGAGGAGCCCTTTACTGGACTGACTTCTCTGCTGCTGCTATTCTGAAACCTCGAGAGCAAAAAAAATACATTACAAAAAGTCAAACTGGAAACTGCAGATGTCTAGAGTCAACGTGCCATCAGATAGAATAATCTTACAAAAACAAATTTCACACAAAGCTTTGTAAAAACACCAGGTGAAGCTTTTTTCTTCATAGCTGAGATGTGGAAGCAGCAACGTACCAAGTTCCTTGTCTGTGTGCTAAGGGACACGAGGAATTGCTGGCTAATAAAATTGTGATGAATTAGGAGCACATTCCCCCTTCCACTGAGATGGCTCGGAGAGCAAAGCAGCTTCAGAGGGACAGCAAACCGCCCTTGGTCTTCTTCCTGCAGAGCACCCCATCTGAGTGGAGATATTAGTAGCAAAGCCTGGAACAAAAACTGCTTCATGTACCTTGCTCCCCAGCAGGAAAGCATAAGGTCTAACCAAAAGGCCTGGCCCAGTGCCCAGCTTTCCCTGGCAACTCCTCATGCCCAGGCACTTCTGCTAAATTTGCAGCCCACTGCAGCTTCCTGTGGGGCTGGTACTTGTTAGGACGGAGTAAAGCAAGAAAAAGCCTATGAAGATACTGTGTTCGGTAGGGTTTGTGAGGCCCTCATGTTTTTTGTAATGTTTTTCCATTCCACAGCAAATACAGTTTGTTTCAGAGTTACATATAAATTACAGAAATTGGTTTAATAGGTAATACAGCAGTACTGAAAGTTTGCAAAAGACGAGAAGAGACTAAGAGTGTTACTGTGCGATCTTTTCAGGTACGTGCTCCTCCCAGTACTGCTGGTTACCTAGTGCACAGCAATAAGCTGAAAAGTGACTTAATTCCTCAATGTTTATTAGATATACACGGACCATTAGGAGAAAGGAAAAAATTTTTCTGGAAAGTTAATGATTGTTTTATGATTTATGATAAAGGTATAAATATGCAAAAAGGACAGGAGACCAAAGGGAGTCACATCCCATTATGACTCCTGAGGCAGCTTAAAGACTTTACTTTTTGTGTTTTTCTCAGCAAGGCAAAAATTTGAGCTCCAAATGGAAGAAAGTAGAGCAGGCTCCGACAATTGAATCATCATCAACTCTCTAGCGGAGTTACTATGGCAATGGCAGTGCTGCTGCACGGCATCTTCTGCTCTTCCCACCAATACAACAGCTTTCTAAACATACAGGAGAAATTTCCACCGCACACGTGCCACGTGTGGCTCGCAAGAGGCTGCGTGCTCAGGTGCCCTGTTTTCTACTGAATGAAACAGCAAATTTGGGGGATTAAAATACGTGATTTCCAATTTTCTATGGAAATGGTCTTGGAGTATTAGGGGAAGGTCCAGAATACATACTCTCTTTTGACCCTCAGGAAGGTGTATTCCTGTGTTTAGAAGGTATTTTATATGCATGCAGCATTTTTAACACAGAAATTTTAAGCATTTTTGCAAATATAACTAACTACAGTTGTCTTGACAGTGCCAGGGGAGGGTGGTTTCATTTTTTTGGCAGATCATAACTTGGAGCTTTACATAAGTAATGGATCTAATCCTAGCACCAGGTTAATAAATTAGTAATTATAATTCGTTGTCTATGTAACAATCAGTGTGACAGTGCTCACCAGTGTCCTCTTTCCCTTTTGAGGACTAGATGAATATGCATCACCTTTCCTATTACTGATGGTATGTGCTCTGCACTGCACAAAATGGACACATTTGCTCTTCATTATTTTTGAGACAGCATTTAATATTTACGCTCTAATAGCAACCAGAAGTTCCCTACAGGAATTGGGGCCCTTCATACAAAGCAGACATGCGAAGGAAGTCTTTGCCCCAAAACACTCCTGATGAAAGTATTTTTGGCAGGTTTGCTAAGTGCTTTAGGGAGATGTGTATGTGGAACCTCAAGCGAACTCCACATTGAGAACCTCACCCTCCTTTTTTGTGGCCATGAGGTCCTGAACATGAGCTGGCAGTGTCTGAACGTGAGCCAGCAGTGTGCCCAGGTGGCCAAGAAGGCAACCAGCATCGTGGCTTTTATCAGGCATAGCATAGCCAGCAGGACCAGGAAGGTGATCGTTCCCCTGTACTCAGCTCTGGTGAGGCCGCATGTCGAGTACTGTGTTCAGTTTTGGGCCCCTCACTACAAGAAGGACATCGAGGCCCTGGAATGTGTCCAGAGAAGGGCTACGAAGCTGGTGAAGGGCCTGGAGCAAAAGTCCTATGAAGATCGGCTGAGGGAACTGTGGGTGTTTAGTCTGGAGAAGAGGAGGCTCAGGGAGACCTTATTGCTCTCTACAGCTACCTGAAAGTAAGGTGTGGGGAGCTGGGGGTCGGCCTCTTCTCACAGATAACTAGTGATAGGACTATAGGGAATGGCCTCAAGTTGCGCCAGGGGAGGTTCAGGTTGGGAATTAGGAGACATTTCTTCTCAGAAAGAGCAGTCAGGCATTGGGACGGGTTGCCCAGGGAGGTGGTGGAGTCACCGTTCCTGGGGGTGTTCAAGGAAAGGTTGGACGTGGTGCTTAGGGACATGGTTTGGTGGGTGACATTGGTGGTAGGGGGATGGTTGGACCAGATGAACTTGAAGGTCTTTGCCAACCGTAACGATTATGTGATTCCTTTTGGGCTGTGTGGACCCAGCACAGATGGCAGTCCTGCTGACACACACCCCTTGCATCCACTCCCAGCACTTTTTGGGGAGCAGATGTGCGGGGTTCACACATGCACATCGAGGGGCGGCAGGCTCAGCCGCTGCCCCGCTGCCGGGAACGGAGGCAACACGCTCACACAGCACCGACCTCCCTCGGCGCCTGACCAAGGCCCGCGGCCACCCAGCGCAACCGCCACGGGGGGCAGTCCCCGGCCCCTGCCCCACACCTGCCGCGGGCCTCGGGGGGCTCGGCGGCGGCCTCGGGGGCTCCCCCGGGCCCGGACCCGCCGTCCTCAGCCCCCCTGTGCGGCGGTGGCGGCGGCGGCACCACGTGTCGGGGCGGGGAGCGGCGGGGCCGGGCCGGGCTCCGCCACCCGCAGCGCAGAGGCGGCCGCGGGAGGAGCGGCGGCGGCGGCGGCTGAGCGCGTCCCTCTCGCCCATGCCAGGTGCCCGTCCCCGGCTGCGCGGTGACTGAAGGCGCCATGGGGCCCCTGCGGGAGAGCGGCAAGGTGAGAGCCGGGCTGGACGGGGACGGGGGACGGGGAGGGGAAGGGGGTAAAGGAGAAGGTGGGGGGGGGGGGGGGGGAACAGGGCTGAGGGGCAGGGGGCGCCGCAGTCCTTGCGGGGGGGAGCCGGGCTGCCCCCGCCGGGCTGCCCCCGCCGGGCTCCCCCCACCCCCGGGGGCGGAGGCCGCTGGCTGCCCGCCTCCGCGGGCGGCGGAGGGCCCTGACAGGCCGGGGGGGGGGCTTTTCCTTGCCGAGAAAGGAGCAGAAGGCGCTGCCCGAGAAGGAGGCGTCCCGCAGCCGCATCCCCCGCCTCGTCCTCCGGCCGCAGTACCAGCAGCAGCAGCACCACCACCAGCAGAAGGTGTCCCCCGCCTCCGAGTCGCCCTTCTCGGAGGAGGAGAGCCGGGAGTTCAACCCGCCCAGCTCCTCCGGAGGCTCCGCCAGGACCGTCAGCAGCAACAGCTTCTGCTCAGGTACCGGGGTCCCGCGGCTCTGAGGGGGAGAGCCGCAGCCCCCCCATTCCCCGCAGAAAGCCGGTGGCTGTGCCTCGAGTACGCGGCCCGAAGTGGCACCAGATGTTGCCCGCCCGGTGTCTGAGGGCTCTGCTGCCCGCTGCTCAAAGCTGGCGGGTCTGCTGCCGCAGAGCGGTTGCCTAAAGAGGAAGATTTGCCTTAAAACCTGCAGCGGCTGCGTGAGGAATCCTGAAAATCCCATAAACCAGAGAGCCTCCGCCTGTGGAGACGGGGCCAGTGCTGGTAAAGGTATCAGGCGTGGGTCAGATGCCGTAACTCGGCGTGTTTTGGGACACCGAGCTCCCTGCGGGGCCACGGTGTGTCGGCGAGGTTTCCATCTGGAAGTTAACTTTGAGGATTGGGATAATTCGGGCTGCTCCTGGCCAGCGTGCAGCCAGCCGTGAGCTGGGCACGGTGCCACCTCTGAGCAGGGGGCTGTGGCCGGGTGATGTATCAGAAGGAAGCTAGGGCTCCCCGGCTGTACACCACAAAAGTGTCATTTGCTCTCCCAAATGAGTGTCATTTGCTCTTCAACATCCCTGTATGTCAGGGACTGTTTGATGTTAAACATTTGTCATGTGTGGAGTTGAGCACAACTGAAGTCCCTCATCTAGCAGTGAGTGACTCAGATGCTTACTAGCTGTGAGTAATCTTTCAGCTCAGTGAAACGCTTCGCCCTGTGTGACGTTACGCACGTGGATGATGGCTTTGAGGGTCAGATCATGAAGTCCTTGGGTAGTGGATGCATGTGGTAGGTCCAAAGATTTTTTGGTGACTGAAAATTAGGTTTTAATCGTTGGTAGTTTGGAAAGTATAACATTCTCCATCTAGCTAAAACTCCCAAATTAAAACAGACATTTTGTAATGCTTAATTTCAGAGCAAGTTTCTGAACTTTCCCTTTCTTTATGAATAAAGTGTTTTAAGTTACCAGACGTTTTCCTGAGGATGATCAGAAATGCTCCCATTTATCATTGTCTTCACATTTGCTTCTTCTAACAAAAAGCAGTACCTCTAGCACTATGTACAGTGATTTTTCCTAGATGCGAAACACAATATCTGTGTCTGATTGCGATATTTCATTCTCAGCTTGGATAGATTTTGCAATTCAGGCTCAGTGGAGTGGTCTGTTTGGTTATTGTTTACTGAACAATGCAGATTGTTAAACAAACAGCTACTTGGGTCAGGAGAACGCTGAAGAATTTTTCCCACGCCTTGTGAATCCCTCCACCTCACCTGTTTGAGTTTGCCTGTTCCCTCGTAGGAAAATAATGTGTAAAATTATTTGAAGCTTTCTAGAAATACATTATTTTTACGATCTCTTCCAAGTGGCTGATTTTTTTCCTGTGCATTAACAAGTCTTTCATTTTGGTTGCTGACATTCTAACGTTCTTTTTTTTTTCTGATACCCTTTAGTTTTGCATCATGTTCAAATTTACTCATGGTAGTGCTGCCAAAGCAATATCCTTACTTTCCCACGAGGCTATGTAGGCTATTTCTTGAGTCCCCACAGCAGCTCTGTGTTTACTTTGGGTGTACCAGATTTCACGGATTGGCAGTTCTAAGGCACTGTTCATGGAGGTATTCAAGTGTGATGCTGTTCTCTTAGCCTTTTTAAGCAAAACTGGTGATATTTTTCTCTTTGTAATTCATCTTTCCTTCTTCCTTGGATGCTTTATTGGTTTAGTTTGGTATTTTTTTTTCCTATGCTGAGAACTTTGTGCTCTCAAGCTACCTGCAGCACCCAAACAGTTACACGCCACTCAGTTTGCTGCGAGTCTTTAAAACTTACTGAGCTGAGGATCGGTCATGATCAGATCTCTGTCCTCCATCACAGGATATGTTTTTGTTGTTAATGGGTTTGGTGGCTTTTTTTTTTTTTTACCATGATGCAGGTATAATAAGTCACTTACTTGATTTCCTCATTCTCTGATGTCTCTTTGCTGCCTTTCACTTATGATCCTTCCTTATAATCATATGGCTAATTTAGATTGAAATTCCCCAGCAGCAGCAGCAGATGGCTGCTGGTTCCTGTTCCTGGGGAGGGGATGGAGGAGAGCAGTGTGGAGAGGTGAGTGGAGAGGCTGCAGCCTCCAGCCGGCGTTTTCATCTTACTGGAAAGTGACATGCAGCAAGTGCTGCAATGAAATTGTCAAGTAATGTTTCTGAAACAGAAAAGGTGAGCAGATGAATAATATGTTGAATGTTAGCATGTGTATGTGAAGCTCATGAGCATTTGGATAAATGCCTTTTTTATAATTCTGTAGTGGGCATTAAATGCCAGAAGTTTCATGATAAGCAGCAGGTAGTGTATAATTCCTTTCCTCTTTACCCTTCTCTTGAAAAGTTGCTATCTACCTTTCTTCCCTTATTATTGACACTAAGTGGTTATGATCAGTAGACTTCTTTTTTCCCCTGGTAGAACTGATTTTTCATCCTCAGTCTGTGTGAATATGTATTTCCTGCTTGATTCCCTAGAGCTTCTGGCATTGTCCATTTCCCTGGTGTGCTTACATTGGTCCCAGTCCATAAAAGAAGGCTTGGAGTTGTTTCTCTCTAAATGGGAGCAGCAGTGTCTTGTAGTTATTGATAATGATGTTTCAGGTAGGCAAAGGACAGGAAAATAAAGGGGTTGAGAACTTTGGGGAATTGTCATGATTTTGTGGGTATGGTGGAAACAGCAAAAAGTACCGCTCAGCAATAGGCAAAAGATAACTTCATTTTTTTCTGCGTAATGTCTTATGAAGAATTTGTTAGTTCTGGCTGAGATAAGTTTTAAATTTGCATGATCATCTCCCTCTTTGTCTTACAAGACCAGATCAGAGACTCGGTTGTTTGTGTTGGTCAAGTTTTTACAATTGACTTTGTGTCAGTTTGCTTTGTAAGACTGTATGAACCAGGGTGAGACTGTTAATCCACTTCACCTGTGATATTCGTGATGAAATATATTTTCAGTATTCCTTGTTTATACCAAATGGAGCTGGATGCTCCCTGAATGTTGTGTCTTTGCTGACTCTTTGAAAACTGAGAAAGCTTTGAAAGCTGAAAGCTGAGTCTTTGCATCACTATTCACTGAGAGCAATCCATCTTTAAAATCTTAGCGCATCTGGGGTCCTGTTTGTCATCTGATACTGGAGCATTTCTCTTCCTTCAACCTCTGCCCTCCTCTGGCTTGGACGTCAGCCACAGAACGCGCATGTTAAGTGATGAGAAAATGTTCTCCCAGCAGCTTCATCTGGCTCGACTGCTACTGAGTATTTCCCCATGTCATGCATGTTTTCCTCATAACTTCTGGCTTTGAAGCTGCCGTGCACCCTTACCTTGTCCGTCGGAGGAGAGCGTTTTTAGACATCACAAACATGCAGTTTGCTCACAGGTCCCTGGCCTGGCAGCTGCTCTGAGAAGGAATGAGGCTCTCTTTGGTACTTGCAGTTGCGCTATTTGCCTTACAAGAAATAGGGTGCTGAGGGTGGGGTGTTATTCTTGATTTTTATGTACACATCCTTTTGATACCAAGCAAATCGCCTGTTGGTTGGATTGAAGGCAGCCTGGAAGTGCTAATGTGAGTAATAGTCTGCATAGCTTTCAGTTCTAAAAGAAAGTCAGTTTGGGCTTTTCTTTTTTTCTAGTTTCTGCCTCCAAATAGCTTAGATTTTGAATTTCTTATTCAGAAGAGTTCTTAGAGGCGACCTTTTTAACGATGCTCAGCCTTAACCTTCAGCCTGTTCCCAGAAGCCAGCTGGCTGAGTTTCTGCAGATAATGCAGCAGTACTTCGTTAACTCAGATGCAGCTTTGCAAGAAGCACTTGCATATTTAATAATCAGTTCAGAAAAGACTTTATGAGCCAGAGGAGCTGTTGTCTTCCGGTAGCAAACTCTTCCTCCTTTCTTAGGCTTACCTGCAGATCATCTCAGTAACTAGACTATGTAGTGCTGCAGGCCATTGAAAAAATAGGGTTACTGTGTATGAGTGATTATGATTCGTTCCACCAGAGCTTTCCAAAATAGGAATTTGGAGTTTAAGATTCTTTTTTTTTTTCCCTTCAAATTTCAGGATCTGGGTTCAATGTTTATTCCATATACATATATATATATTAATCTGGTATAAAGATCTTTTTTTAAAAAAACTTCTTGCTCAATTTTGTAGCGTAATAGGCTATAGTGTTCAGGTGACATGCTGGCATTGTAAGCTCTGCGGTGTAAGCGCTGCAGCAGCAGGAGTTTCTGTCTTAGCGTACGCTGCTCAGCGGCTCCTGTGCATGGCCCACTTGAACTTGGAGATTATTTGCCAGTGGGCCCAACTGTTGAGGGATGCTAAGACTGAGTTCACAGTGCATATGTCAAAAAAAGCATGTGGGCTCCCGACAGGCTTATTAAAATCAGCGTGGATGCACTACCCATGTTGCTAGCCACACGGCAGGGGAGCAGGGCGTTTGTACAGGTGCATTGAACCTGTGTTGCTGGACGAAGACATGTGTACCCCCTGTGACTCTACTAAATCATTCCTTTGCTAGAGCGTTGGAGTAGGGTGTACCATAAGCCATCTAGCCCTTGAGGCTGCAATACTGTGTACCTAAATATAGATTTCCGAATAGAAAGATAGAGGAAAGTAAATTTGCAGTATTTTAACAAGTCAATAGATTAAGGCATATATAGCATTAGGATAAATTACTAAAATAATTACCCTACTATTGATATATATATATATATATACATGTATGTGTGTATATATAAATAATTACCCCTGTTATTTATGTATATTTGGATGGATATATATATATATTTATGTATTACTATGGAAACAGTAAGCTGTCCCATTCTTTTTGTTTCTTGTTACATGAAGAAATATTCTGTTTAAATAATTCCTTATTGGCTTGTTTATTTTTATTCTTTTTTTTTTGTTCTTGGTGTTCCTGGATTGAAGAGAACACTTAGAAGTGCTCAAATGTCTGATACTGAAAGCTGGCTCCTCTTTCCTGCAGTCCTTTGTGCTACGCTTTTGCACAGTGCTTTTGCCATTTTTTCAAACTTCTGAAGTAGAGCTGTTCTCCAGGGATTTTGATTGCAGCACTCTGTAAGGCAGTGTAGCAATCACTGTGATAATAATTTTCCAAAAACATCAAAACAAAATCCACTTTTAAAAACGCACGCATGGCCTCTGCATAAGGGCAGTGCTGGTGACATGCCTCTTTTTCTCACTGCTGTTTCCCTGGAGATTTTCCTGCTGAGCCAACGTACGTGCAATAATTTATTATTGCTTCGTATTGTGAGCCACCATTTCTGTTTCTGTGCAGCAGAAATGGGTTCCAAACATGGAAGTGAGAAAAGTGTCTAGGTACTAAAAGCAAAGCCTGCCTGTTCCTCCATTTTTGGCCTTTCCTTTCATCCCTTTCAACTTCCCTGTTTATTCCCTCTTACTGAGGAACTATCCTTTTGTGTCTGTGCCACACAACAACATCTGGAAGCCAAAATATTTGACCTTTTGAATGTTTGTTGTCACCTTTTTATGTATCTGTCAGCACTGTGAACCATTAAATCCAGACCGAGAGCCTCCTGAAGTCAGCAGAAGCGTCCCCATTGTCCCTGGGACGTTTTGGATTGTGTCCTGAGAACACTTTGTGCTGCACCCTTTCTGGTACCATTTGTCACAATGTGCTGTGTACTGTGATAACTATATTGACTTACTTCTAAGCTATATAGTATGTTTTCTTCACCACCAGTACATAATCTAATATTTTTCCTTTAACATAGTTTTCACACAATTTTGTACTGAGTTGAGTGGTGCCATGCATACTGAAGAACATCACAACTTGAAGCAGAAATGAAACTTTTATCGAATCACAAGTCTTTTATTTCTTCTGTATTAAAGGAAAGTCTTGATACTTTAAAACAAATTCGACTTGATGCATTCTAACCGTGCATTTATAGGGTTAATATATATCCCCGAAATCTTGCAGCAGTGTTCTGAGGTGTGTATATCACCAACTACAGTCAGAGGGTCCTGGAGTGATGCTAAATGCCAGTCTGAGTTTGGTATCAGTTAAAAAAAAATAAAAAAATATGTAAAATATACATACAACAACAATAGATAGAATATATGTGGCTTCCAGGCACCACCAGAAGGTAAACAGTGCAACTGTGTGAGGTGATGTTGTGCGAGGGTCACATTCATACGCTGCCAGCCATGGAGGAGACAGAGCGATATGAGAAAGAAGGAGTTTAATGTTTTATACCATTTGAGGAACAGTTACAGATTTCTTTGTGGTCTGTTTAATATCTTTCTTTCCAAAATCGATCCCTTCAAAACTGGATAGAATGTTTGTTGTTTCTTCCCTTGCTGCATAGTAGAAATAAACACACACACAAACCCGTCTGTACATGTTCCACATGATGTTCATGTGAAATGGGCAACGTTACTTACATTTGGTGCTGTCAGGGTTCCCAGCAGTGGTTCTGTTTCCAACTGTTGGCCTCACAAAAGGTTATTTAGGTCTAGGAAAGTGCTTTAAAAAACTACCAAACTGCCAAGACTCTTCTTTCTCTCTTTTTCAGATTCTTTGCTTTCCTCATCTTTAGTTAAAATTTTTCTTCAAAATTTCCAGTCCTTTATCATGTTAAACACCTTGTCCAAATGTTTTCTGTGATGTGATAACAAAACTCCAGGCGCTGTGCTATTGCTGACCACAGTGTTCTCCTAGTAACAGTGCTCTTTTTATTGATATCTTTACTAGTAGGCATTGATGCTTCTGTTCTCTAATACCAATGCCATTAGTTGTGCTATAAATGTAACGACAGAGTCCTCTTTTCAGGTGGTTTCCCAGAACTCAGATCAGTCCTGCTTATTAGTGAAATGTTCAAATACAATGAAGATTAGCAAAGGCATCGTTTGCTGCCAAAGTCAATTAAAATTTGCTGCTTGAGTATAACATTTATTATCAGTCAGATGTCAAGAGCTGATATGTTTAGGGACACGTTTATGGAAAAGACTACCTGGTAAAAGATGCCCAAGCTTTAGGAGTTCTTGATCCATCCCTTTTCACCTTGGTCTCCCATCTTCTGCAGAATGTGAGCCTGTCAGCGTTTGTGTGCCTCTGGGTGTGGTGGACGCAAGCACAAAATGACTGGTAAAGGGCAGACGTCGTGGTTGTCTGTATGATGATGATAGGAACATAAGCAGCAACGAAGAGGAGTTGGAGGTGTTTGGTCTTGATTTTACCTACCTCACTACTGGGTTAGGTTTTGCAACTAGAACATTAAAACAGCTTGAAAGATGGACTGGGGAAAAAAAATGGTTCCCAGCTGTGGAATATATACAAAATGTCAAGGAGAAGTATGATCCTGAGCATGTAGTTTGTCCAGGATCATTTAGTCCAACCTCTTCTCCGAGGCAGGGCTGTTGCCAGCATTACATCACACCAGCCAAGGCTTTGTGTCTCAGAGCCTTGAAAACTTTCGAGGACAGGAGTTGGCACAACCTCGCCAGGTTGCCTGAGGGGGTGGTGGAGCTGTTAGCCTGCCTTCACACACAGGCAAAGTGCAGCACAGTTCATTCAAGTTCGGTCTGCAGAGGCAGAGAGATTAAATGTGGAAATAATTTGCTTAGCAGGATTTCATGTAAGTAGGCCTTGTCAGATAAACCTCTTCTCTTTTTTGGACAGGGCTATAGCTTTGGTTGCTCTTCTACTCTGCTTTAGTATGCTTGATTTCTGGTAAGACATCTGCCTTAGAAGCGCATGATATTCAAATTAATTTTATTAAATACAATCCCAATAGATCTTAAAAATAAAAATGTAAAATGAATTTAGGATTAATCAGAAAGACCACAACTAGTATTTTTAGGGTTCTACTTCTGGGGAAGTCATTCAACACTTTTGTCAACAGTCTGTGGTTTTGTAAAAATCTGTCCTGGTCTGCAGGTGACAAACTGTTGGTAGCAGATGACTAAACCTCAGTGATATATTCTTTGCTGTCTACCAGCAACTTTCATCAGTGCATAAAATATCCGTGTTACAAGACCAGCCATGAAAAGAAGACCAAAACAACCCTTAAGGGTTTAAAAAATGTGGGGCAAACCATCAGAATGGGAGATTCTCCTGAATAATTCTGAAATAGCCTTGGTGGCTCATTGTCACTGACCAGCTCACAGCGCACCGTGTTTGCAGAGCCACGGCTCCACAGACCTGCAGAGCCGTGGGCGGGCAGAAAGGGAACTGTCAGGTGAAAGTCAGGGTACAGGTTGTGCCTCAGTGCACTGCTAAAAGTTCGTTAGAGTCCTGTGTTTAATTCTGAAACGCACACTCCTTGGTGGAAATGCAGGGTGGGTAGAGTTTGAACGTCGATCGAGGGAACCTTAAGAGAAGATGAACACACGACAGGAGCAAAGAGGTCAGGTAGGGGGCAGACAGTGTGGACTCGTAAAAGCACACAACTAGATCTGGCAGCTAGGAATGAAGGTAGAAGTAAGTGAGTGGTTCCACAGAAAGAGTGAATTAATTAGCTGGATGGATTAAATGAGGAGGTTGTGTATTGTTGCCACATACACGAGTATTGCTTGAAGACTTTAGGAAAAGGTGGTATTTTTCTAAAGGCTCTGAAGTGCATTGCAGTGAAAGTTGTATATCCTCTGTGCCCAGAAGATCAGAGAAAAATATCACGCGTGGCATTTAAGTCCGTGAGAACAATTTTTTTGTCAGTTGTTAGAGTATTATTGCCTTTAACACTCTTGTTTATACTCTGACTTTAATATTTGAAAGTTAGTCAGTGCATGCAAATGTCAGAGTATGCTGAGTAACTTCCCCCGTTGTTTGTTTGAGGAGACACTATCCCATGTTTGGCTTCGAAACTTGGCGAGTGCATCTGATCTGGGAGAGGGGTTAGACACAGCGCTTCAGTGATGAAATCCAGCTGATGTTCAAAGGGAAAAGCTACTTCCAGAACGCTCTTGGGAGGCCGCGGTGAAAACAAGACACCATGAGTATAGCTAGGAAAGCAGTGCAAGTCATGCGTTATTTATGTGTTTTCCCTCTGTTTGTCAAGTAAATAACACAAGCAGGATTATTGGTATTGACTTTCATAGCAGATTTCACCAGCTTTCTCTCTGCTGTCCCCCCGGTACTCGTGCCCAAGAAGGTAAATTAAGTGTATGTATGGTCCTGAGAGCTGGACCTGAAATCCTTTATGGGGCAATGCAAATTATCAGACTGGATCCTTTGCTGATGTTGCTGAAAACTGCGTTCCCACCATGCCTTCAGCAGAGGGTGAACTCCACCGTGGGCTCATCCGCTTCTGTTTCCTTATACCCAGCTTTGGAAACAGGTTCCTTATCTCGGCCTGTTGCTGGCCAGGTTGGGGTTTTCACCTCCTCCTCTCTGAGCTGTCAGCATGGTTTTGGAGGAGCCTGGAGGTATGGGGGGAAGTCTTGGTCCCCTGGGACCTCCACTGCAGCCTTTTGTGGAAGAAGAGGTGCGTGCTGTGGCAGTGGGCAGGGCGGGCTGTGTGGGATGGAGGGTGGCTGAATATAAACAACTAGCTCCTTAAGGCTTCAGTAGCAGGAAGAAACAAAGGTAAGTGCAGGCAGTTTGCCCTGCACTGAGCAGGTGGGTGGCACCCCAAGGACTTTTCCTTGTAGCAGAACGGCGAGGTGCAGGCTGGTGGGGAGGTGTGTCCCTCCCTGTGCAGCACAGCCTCTGCAACCCGGCCTTCGGTGGTGAGCTCCCATGTTTCACAGGCAACTGTTCCTTCCTGTGACAGTAAATGCTTTGATTCTTTAAAAGGCACTGCAAAAAGCAGTCACGGAAAAATGTTTGTCAGCAGCATGGAAGAAAAATTGGAAATATTAAATTCTGTTCATATTTCTGGCTAATTCTGGTTTTTTATTTCTGTAGAAGGAGTAGAGGGTATACATTACATTAAAAATGCCAAACTATCAGAGAAAACAGAGTACAATAAAATCATTCATTTCCTTCAGTTGGAGTGGGAATGCTCACCTGATTATCAGTGTGGCTAAAGGTTGCCAGCGGTACAAGTAGAGAAGACCTGTTGTTCTTCATGCCATTTGTTCCTTTAATAAATGCCCTGATGCAACAAAAACTGTAGTCCTTAAGCATAAAATAAGGAGATGCACATCTGGCATTATCTGATCAATGCAATCAAT
The DNA here is from genome assembly GCF_040182565.1 of Anser cygnoides. Lineage (NCBI taxonomy): Eukaryota > Metazoa > Chordata > Aves > Anseriformes > Anatidae > Anser > Anser cygnoides. Next base: position 145,331,684 of record NC_089874.1, on the reverse strand, counting down.
GTGGTAGCAGCAGCAACGGGAGGGAAGCTTGTAATTAAAATATTTAGTTTTGTATGCTTTCTTTAGCTACCCTATTTTCTTAACTCAGAGATGGTTTTGCATATTTGTCTTCTAATGCAGCAATTCGTAATGCTGCAGCTTAGGTTTTTCATCATTTTGAGGTTTTATCAGTTCTGAGGTTCTTCAGGTGGGATCTTTATATCTCTGGTTGTCATATGTACACAAAGTCTCCCATATAAAACACATCCATAAGGTCTGCAGATTCTGTTTAGTAATTGCAGTGATTTTATTGGTGGCTGTAACTAGTTTCTTTCTCAGTCTTCTTCAGTCTTTTGTTTTTTGAACACAGTGTTATGAAAATAATACTACAAAGAGAAGCATCTAAGTGCAAAGGCTGTAAGAAAAATAAACTCCGCGAACATGCACTTTATCCTAAATATGTTTGATTATAAATATTTGTGTGCTGCTAAAGAGAAGAAACATTGGGTGTAGCTAAAGGAACTGCTTAAATACAACTCAAAAGCTCACTGCCACGCTGATTCACTCCCCTGCAGATAACAGCCCTACAGCCTGTAGAAAAGACTCTGAACCCTTGAAAAAGGAAATGGGCACAGACCTGGGAGGAAACTGCTTTCTGTCTTCTCTGTGTTGAGTTATATCGTGATGTTGATGTGAATGGAAAGGATGAAAAGTAAACAAAAGCCGTGCGTTGGACAGCACTGCTTCAGTCAGTGTGAACGTGGGCTGAAATGGATGGGCAGGAAGCCTTACGAACAGTCTTCTCTTTGCCATTATTTCTCTAGGACCTAATTCTGAACCGCAGAAGTCGGTAGCAAGATGCCAAAAGGAGCTGCTTGAGGGCTTAACTGTGCTGGAGGAATGAAATACAATTAAGCAGGATGAGGTGTTCGCACCGTTACTCACCTTTGTGCCTGGGGAGCTCATTCTCAGAATAGGCTTGGCTCCTCCTGTGGCTGGCATCTTTTGTGGCAGCTTGTATGGGTGTGGGCAGCAATACCTCCGAGTGCTGGCTGCTCTTCCGTGCTGCTGCGTGTTACAGGCACTGGACAGGCAGCTCTTCTGGGTAACCTGCCTAGTGCTGGGGGCACAACATGGAGAGAAGGGGGGCAGAACATTTCAGTGGGTGAAGGCAGAGAGGTCAGACACCATGGAAACTCCTTCACATGGAAGGATGCAGACGTTTTACTGTACTGAGGGAGCGATAGTTAATCGTAGGAAAAGCTTCTCTTTGCTGGGGAGGGGTCTGGGGGGGCGTTAGACTTTTTTTTTTCTAACCTCATAAACGTACAGTCACAGGCTGACTAAAATAGTCTGCCCATGCAAAGCTCGTTGCAAGATCAGGCTTGACCTAAATTAGGAACAGGATGGAAGTGGTAGGTGCAATATGGTCATGCAAATTACAGGTACTTCTTTGAGTTTCATGTTAGACAAAGGTAATGCACTGGGAACTGAGTGCAATTGCATTAGTAAGATGGCAGCTTTCATTTTGTCCTGGGAAAGAACAAACGATTACATTGCTCAAGGAGGGTGAATATTCATGGCTTCCCAGTGTCAGGGTAGCGTGTTTGTTTTTGTTGTCTTTCTCTAAAACCACCGTGACTTTTACAAGAGATGTGATTATTCAAGAGGGATTTAGGTGAAGGCCAGGGGTGGGGGTTGATGTGTGGATTTCATCTCGACTCTGACATTTTACTTTGCATTTCATTGTTAAGAGCTGCAGTGTTTGTATTTCTGGAGATCAGAAAAGCTGCTCTGTTCCAAACAGTGATTGCTGGTGTTCCCAGCATGGGTGTTCCCTCAGAAGAATTCTGCTTTAAACAAAAGCAGTCTGTGTGTAATGCACCCTTTTCAGAAAGAGGTAACAACACACATCCACTCGTTAAGAATGAAGGAGCGCTGTGATCATGCTCACTTTAAAAGAAATAATAATAATAAAAAAACATTTATTAATTCCAGTTAAATGAAAATCTTGACTTTGTACATACAGACAGATAGTTCTAGATAGTTCATGTAGACCTATAGTTCTATCAGTAGATCTTCCTCTTGTTCAGATAGGAACATACCTTGAAGGAACATGTATGGCCCATGCTTGCTTGTCATGCAGTGTGCACACAGTGATACAAGCCATTCTCATGTCTTACGGACATTTCTTAATGTTCATGTCACAGTATTCCCTATCCTCGATGAGTCAAAAGAATTTATCTTAGATATTGGTTTTTATTGTGTAGCCCCTGATTTTTATCAGGCTTGGTGAAACAAGCACTCACCATTTCAGACCACCATAAGGTATCCAAAATTTTTAAACAAATGGGAGAAACTAATAGCTTCTCAGCAGATTTCAGAGCCAAGGTTAGATGTAACAAGTAAGACTGTAAATAGTTGTAGCCCATTTTTTTATATATATTTTTTTTTCATTTTGCCAGCTTCATGTACTTACTAGTTAGAAATTCTGATGTTTCTCCTTTTCTCTTTAGATGACACTGGCTGTCCTAGTAGCCAGTCAGTATCTCCAGTTAAGACTCCTTCTGATGCTGGACACAGTCCAATCAGTTTTTGCACTGGTAGTGATGGAGACTTCTCCAGGAAGAAATTCAATTCAGGGACAATGAGTGAAGGAAACACACAGCTGACTCGATGTAAGAAGGAGACAAAGACAAGCCTTGTAAAGCCTGGTAAGTATAGCATAGTTCCTTTCACTTCTTTAATTACACTCTCTAATTGAATAGTACATCTACAGGTGTCCAGATGCTTTGTATTGTGCTGCCTGTGATACAACTATTGCTGATAATAAATAGAAAAGATAATTGGGTTCTTTCTTATGGAACCACCTGCAAGATTTGAAAACACTATGGGTATTAGCTTCTTCATGGAAGTAAAATTAATTGATGTCTTCACTTTCTTTTATGAGGGTGGATGATGATGTCAAATAACAACTGAAATGGATTTTATCCTATTCCATGGTAATTGCACTCATATTTCACCGGCCAAAGATAAATTACTCTTTCTGTTGAAACAAAGAATTTTAGTCTTCTAATGTTGGTAGATTGATGGCTAGACCCTGCCTGAAGTTCATGCCATCAGGCTGTGATAACTCTCAGGGTACAACTTGTCAAATCGAGGCAGGATAATGGGCAGTATATATGTGGGAGTTATGCAGATGTAGCTCCGTAGTGCATTGTCTGAGTCAAGAGCATGTCTCCCATTGCCTCAAGCTAATGGGCTACCTTAGACCACCAATTAAATCAGCACCTGCTTGTCACACATCCAAGACTAAATATCCTGGTGTGTCACAGACGGCAGTAACTTTAATGAGTGGATATAAAATATTTTTGTGATTCATGTAGAAGCAGCTCTTGATTACAAATGGCCAGGATATTTGTACTGTTATTTAATTAATCATGGAGACAGAGAGGGTGTTTTGACCCTGTGAAGAACCAGCTGCAGAACTGACATGGTTTATGAGCTCAGGTACCTCATGGCTGTATTGTTTCCAGAGTCATTTTACCTCTGGAAGCAGTTTAGACACTTTCAAGAGGAGTCATTCACATTTTCTAGCACCATATTTCAGCAATTAGAAGCAGTAGAGAATCTGTTGCAAAAACTCTTCGCTGGCTTGATCACTGAAAGGGGTGATTAAATCTGATTTATCAATATCCTTGCAAAGTTCTTCAAATCATTTCATAGCACCCATATTACTTGTGTGTTCTCAGTCTTGCATGATGGTAGATTATATTTTTTCAAGGTTTCTTTTCCACTAAAATAAAGGAATTTAATGCAGGTAGAATGTGGTGAATATTATATATGTCAGTCAAACCTGCAGCCATGGCTGTCACATCCATTTTATATGTGAATACAGATGTAGCTTGAGAAAATGTGGATAAAGAATTTTAAAAGTTTATTATACTGAGGAGTCCTATGCACATGGAAAAGAGTTATGCACTTGTTTCAATAAATTACTTCATTGTTTTCAATTCTTACACTTAAACAATAATAGTGAGTTAATAGCCTTTCCATTAATAGTCAGAAGTCATCTTTGTTTTCCTTGATGGTACTATTTCAAATCTCTGAACTGACTTAGCGTAGATATTTTTAAAAATATCTTCTTTAGACTACTTTTGTTTGAAATATTAGGCTTATCATAGATTCATCTAGGTTGGAAAAGATCTTCAAGATCACCAAGTCCAACCATCAACCTGACCTACTGAGTCCCATCACTAAAGCATGTGCCATGTGTCTCTTAAACACCTCTAGCAATGGGGACTCCACCACTTTGCTGGGCAGCCCGTTCCAGTTCTTGACCACCCTCAACAGCAAAAAATTATTCCTAATGTCCAATCTAAACCTTCTCTGGGGACCATTTCCTTGCTTCCTATCACTTGTTACCTAAGGAAAGAGACTGACACCATCTTAGTTGCAACCTCTTTTGAGGTAGTTACAGAGAGCAAGTAGGTCTGCTCTCAACCTCCTCTTCGGACTGAACATCCCAAGTTCCCTCAGCCACTCCTCAGAAGTCTTGTTTTCTAGTCGCTTCACCAGCTTTAGTTATTCTTTTCTGCACATGTAGTCATGCTTGCCTGTGCCTCCTCTCTTACCTCCATCATCACTAAGTTGTGTTTTTTTTTTTTACTTCCTGAACAGGCTTAGCTAATTTTTTGAAAAAGAGTAGGAGAATCAGTAAGGTTGTACAAATGGCTAAAAGGCTGAAAGGATGAAACAAAAGCAATCCGTGTAGAATTTTAATATGCCTAAGGTAAAAAAAAAATAGTGAAGAGGAGTCAAAAGCAACTTGCTTTATTATTTTACTGCTTGTGGAACTGCCTTTAATGCTCTTTTGGGCACAGACAGATATACTGACACCCTCACCCATTCATTTGAAGCTCATAACTTGTCATCTTTGTAGCTTCCTCTTTATTTGGCTGTTCTTGTAGGTAGACTATTCAGTAGGCATCAGTATCTTTTCATTGATTAATCTCTAACGTTGGAAACTGATCTCTGGAGTTCAGGCCTGTCATTCCTGGGATCCATCAAAACCCTCTGAGCAGGAAGCTGGTTCCACCACTATCTCTTGGTTTCAAGTGGATCCAGTCCATTCCTGGTGACCTTTCTGTGCATGAATTCCTGGCAACTCAGGAAGACAGAGCCCATGTACAAAGAGAAGGCATTGTCTTGTAGCAAAACGCACAGGGAGTAACAGGAGCAGTACAAGGAAAGTAAGCTGTGGAAGGAGAATAACAGCAATATACCCATGTCATACATAACCTGGTTCTATATACAGCTAGATCGCTCAAAGTACAGTGCAAAAAGTCATGCATAATATCTTTCCCTCTACCTTGAGTCCTTACTGATTTATGAAGATAATCTGTATGTAGTATTTATCTGAAATGCCTTGTGATAATGGGTACATAGCAGGAGCCAGATGTAAGATACAAAAATCCGGTCTACTAATATCTTATGGACCATGTCCTCTGCTACATTTCCGTAAGCAAGTACATCAGTCAGTGTGCATCTTCAAAATGCCTTGCCATTTTGCCTAATTTATCTGTTTCTAGGACTGTCTTCTTGGAACATGCTGAATCTCAGAAGTAACACTCACACAAATATTTGGATAATTCAGGAAATGTCGGAGTGGGATAGCACTGAGAATGAACTCTTGGGACTTTTTTTTGGCTATTCCCAAGCTCCAGTGCTTTTCTTTTACGCTAGCAGTATCACTTCATCTCTCTCTTCTACACTTCAGAATATGAAATACAACATAGCTTTCTTTTCTCTAACAGCCTCAGACATTGTTATGTGGATCTAAGTCATACTCAGCTCTTGAAGTATTAACAAACTAGGTTTGGATATCATTCATAATTTATGTTGTTCACATAGTGAACCGTATTTAATCCTGGAATGCATTATCGCTGCATCTTGCTAAACCTCTGAAAGATTTATAATCATAAAAATGTTGTTCATTGGGGATAGTTGCTAATGTTTTTCATGTGCATTAAAACTGAATCATAGCAGTGTTATAGGTGAATTTGGCTTAAAATCTGTGACTGCTTTCCGAGGAAAGGACAGAGAGCACAGGTAAATTAAGGAACACATAAGTGGACACACAACATCCACTCCAGGAGGAAGTTACAAGCCTTTTAATTTGAAGATTTTAGAAGTTTTTCCCTGTTTTGGATGTGATTCATTTTTGCAATACTAAATACTAAGAAAATGCATTGCAGAAAATGAACCAGCAAAACGACACGGTAAGATTAATTAACACTAGTCCTAGTTTTGTATCATGATGCTGCGCTGAACCTACAGCTTCTGTAATAGAATAAACAGCAGCATAAGCATTTCTACATGTTCACATTCTTGTTCTACTTACCCTGTGAAGATCCATCCTGAATTCCTGTACCTCATGTCCAGATCTTGTTAAGAATAGTGGGAACTATTTTGTTTTCTTTGACAGTCTTTCTCATCTCATCTCTTGACCTCCATATGAATACTTAGTACAAGGATTCAAAATCTGGACCTGCAAGCTGGAAAGTCATGATAAACTTCCAAGGACATGTGGATAAAGAAAGGAATCATGAGCAAGAGTTGTGTCAATAGCTTTTTCAAGCCTTCTATGTTTAAAGTAACACAAAGCTGTACTAACCTGCATTTCAGTGTCCATGAGCATCATAGTTTGAGAATGGCATCAGATCAGCTGACTGTGTGCAGTGTTTCTGGTGAAAGTTCTGATCTTCACGTGCTTCTGGTGCCATGGGCAACCCTGATCCAGCCTACTGAATGAGCTAAGGTGGTTGTTGGAGCTGTCTCTGAGATCCCATAGAAGCGCTGAAGGTTCACGTGAAATTATTAGGATTTAAGATAAAACATTAAGACTTCCGCACACCTGTGCCTTTTGTACCTTTAGGAGCCTGCACAGATTTGTGCACAGCTGCACGAAAGGGGTCCTGGGTGAGCAGCAGTCAGGGTCAGCTTCCGAATCTCGTAAAGGCTGGCTGTTCATCATTCACAGCTCGGTTCAGTAATAACCACTCCAAGTAGCAGCAGACTATACAAAAAGCTTTTCTCTTTCACTGCTGATAAAATATTTGGCCGTTTATTACTGGCTTTGGCTAAAACAGCAGTATTTTGGATTGTGCTGCAGTTGAACTGCAATGGATTGTATTTGAAGAAAGGTCGTCATTTAGAATTCAGGCATTAAAACTTCATTCTATCCAAATTAATGGGAAAATCTCAGAGGTTTCTACCACTTAGAGCACCTACCTTTGTCGGACAATAGGCAAAGAGCACACATTAAAAAAAGTAGAACTTCATCTGAGCACAAGGAAACACTGTTTTTACTGTGACACTGGTCAGACAGTTTGCCCAGAGATGTTGTGGAGTGTCCATCTATGGAGGTATTCAAAACTCAGCTGGACACAGTCCTGTGCAGCCTGTTCCAGCTAAACTCGTGTGAGCAGGGGGTTGAACCTCAAGAGTTGGATCTCAAGAGATCTCTTCCAACCCCAGTGATTCTGTGTTGTGCAGACTCTTTTTCTTTTAAATAGTGCATCACCCAGATCTTTAGCTAAGTCATTGCAAGGCACAGTTTGTGCTTTTCCTACCCTTTCACATCTGTGTACTACCATTCTGCTTATAATGAGTTCGCAGAAATGAAAGAATACATAAAAGCAGTTTTAACAATCAAAATTGAATTACAATGTCATTTAACTTTGAGCAATAGTAAGTAACGTTGTACTCAGCATATGTTGTCATTATGATCTTTCCTGCTTCTTCACAGTAAATTTGTCGAGTCACAAGTAAATGAGACTTGAGACAGGATGTCCTGGTCTCAACAGATTAATCTCAGAAGGTTTTAGGACTATTAGGATTTTCAGAAGGGACAGATGGAGCAGGCTATATTGGCCTTAAATTGGTTGTGAGTACTGAGTAGGTTTGCAGATGCTTTTTTAATCAGCATTAGAGCTGATCATAGTTAACAAAAAGGAGACAAGGGATATGACCAATGGCATTCGGGAACATTACAGTTAGAGTTAAATAACCCAAACAGATGAGACAGGAAATGCAAGTCTTGCTGTTAAAGCATCATGCTCTTCCTGCTGATCTTTTTATGTTGTCTGGTGTGTGAACATTAGATTCCCAGGATACTAAATGTGCAGGAACTTATTCTTGGGGTCATTCTGTGCAAGAAAGGCAAGCTAATCCAATAATGTAAAATTAACAGGTAAGTTTATCCATATTGCTGCTCTATTTCCATGCGTATTTGTATGCTAAAAGCAGAGTCACTTTGGTAGTTTTAAAAGCAAAACATAAAGGGTCTGATTAAGCTTAATGTTACTGAAATCTGGGTGTGTGGTTTTACAAATCTTTTGTCAGCTCTCTCCCTCACTTCAGTAATAAGGTGGGAATAATAATGTCTGACTCCAACATGTTATACGTGCTTTACCTTGAAAACAGATTAGTTGGTGTATGAGTTCTGCAAGAATTTTTTCTTAGAGGCAGTTCTGGAAATCTGCTTCATTCTGAAGCACTTTACATTTCTGATTGCAGAAAGATGTAATGATAGGACTTCTCTGTGTTGTATCTTAGGAAGACTGATGAAATATTAGAAATACATGTTTTACTGATGCATTTATCCAACAACATTTTATTTTGTATATGTGTGGGTTTTGCTCATTCTCTGTATCAAATTTGTGCAAGCAGTGGGAAAAAGAATGGTTATGCCCATTGTTCAGGAGCAAAGGTACAGAATACAAAAACAAAGTTAGAGAATGGGCTAACTAGAATAGATCCTATGTCATGCAGAGAGATTCATTGTTCTTTGTAGCTGAGTTGTACTTTCACCTCTCATATAGAAATACTTTTTAAAATGCTGCTGGTCAACTGTGCATTCTAACGCAAAGCCACCCTGTTTGGTTGTTTCAAAAATAAAATAACAAAAAACCTGTATGTGGAGGTAGGAATTTGCCTTAACTGATTCCTCAAAATAAGTTGCTGTACCTCATTGTAAAAGCAGGATCACACAAAGGTGGGAGCAATGAGGAGACTGGTGGCCTCACTGTAATGTATATCTATTTATGTTGTGATTTATTTACCGATATTTCATAACCACATTTCAGTACTGCACTTTTTCTAAAGGGGGGAATAAGTAAGAACAAGAGGATGAAAGAAGAACATTTAATTCAAAGAACATTTAATTCAGTCACAAATGCTGGATTTAATCAGAGTACACTGTGCTACCATCCTGCAGTCAGTCATAACTTTGCTTGTGCAGGGAAGATGAGCAGAACCATTCTTCCATGCCTGGGAATATTCAAATAGTTCAATATATGGCTGGTGTCAAGCATATAAAAATACTGAATCAGGAAATGATCTACACCTGATTCAGTGTAATTTAAATAACTGGTTGTAGAACAAAAAAAATGTTCTGAAGACAGGCTGAGTGAAGTAAGTTGATACCAAATGATGGAGCATTTTTCATACACTTGTTTTTTTTCTTTCTCCATGAAGTATTTGATTTAATAATAAACAGTCTTTTGATGTGGCCATGCTTATTTACATGTGTAAAACATAAATTCTCTGAAGTGTGCAGAGGAGCTTCCAAGTGAGAAGAGGAAGAGCAAAAGCTCAGGTTCCTTGAGTCACGTAAACCTGACGAGGATGGCTTTCACATGAGCATTAGATTTTTAAGCAGCTCAGTATTTGGCAAAGAACAGATACACAGTGGTCGATTACTTGCTTTTCTGGGAGGCTTTTCATCTGCTTTTAAAAACGTGGCTTTGGCAATAAAATGGAGCAGGCACTTGAGCACATGTTGCCTTTCTCAGATGTTAGTACATGCTTTGATTACTTCACTTCTGTGCCGTACCTGAGAGCAGACAGCGTAACCTCACATTCAGACCTACCGGTGTGAAACATTTATTTGCTGTAGAATTTTGATCTCGGCCTTCTCCCTTTTTTTGTATGTCAACTTCATCATTTGATTTGGGACAATAAAGTTCCTGAGACATTTGCTGACCCAGAATCTGACAGAAACAGTTGTGGCAGCTTCTGGCCCAATTCCTTTCCTTCATTTACTTTTGCTTTTCTTTGGTCTCTTAGCATCTTGTTTGGGCCTACACGAAGTAGCTACTGCTGATTTCTTTAAACAAAGTGTTTCCAGCTAATAATTCTGTATGCACAGAGCCCTTCTGCATATTTTACTGATGGGATCCACTTTAATTTCACGTCTGTTGCTATGGAGCTGTGTAGATTTGCTTACTTGACCTGCTAGCACAGGGAGTTATTAAAGACTTCATCTCCATGGATACAGCAGTACCCGAGTATACTTCGCAGGGAGATTAAAATACACATCTCTGCCTTCAAAAGCCTGCGCTAGCCTCACGTCCAGCGTCCCAGAGCTCAGCCCGGGGAGGCTCTGTGCCTCACAGCCATGGGCTGTGGGCAGGAGCTGCTCCTGGGGTCGCACCGCCATGTCACCGTCACATCACACACCCCCTGGCCCATGTCACCATCGCATCACGCCCCCCGCCCGTGTGTTTCAGAATCGTCGCCGTGGCGATTTCTGAACGGTCCCTCAGTTGGAGCGGTTGATCCAGCGGAGCCGGCAGATCCTGTTGGAGCTACTCTTTCTTGCTTAAATCCCTGAATATTTGTGAGTCAGGAAAGGTGAGGAGTCAATGTGCGTGCCTCCCTTGGTTACTCTCAGATGCCCTGGGCTGTAGATGGGGACGGAGACTTCCACTGGTCCAGTTGTGTGTAGGAAGTGGAGCAGCTTTCACAGCTCACACTGTCATTTGCTCTCCTTCCTGTGGTTATAAAAGTGGTTTTGGAGGTGAGGGAGATGTGAATTCATGGTCTTGAGCCAAACTGGATGGAGTGGTGATGGGCTGCAATTTATCTGTAGTTGCGGCTGTAATCATCCCTGCCTACCCGAGTTGACAAAAGTCCTATTTGGTGTTGAAGGAGATATAATTAATAAAATGAGTGAATTTAGCGTGCGGGTTTTCTGACCAGAAACAAGTACTTACTTTAGGATAAGATAAACAGTGCTTTAAAATCACCAGTTATACTGACTAACTCTGCACTGACTGAAAATGGGACCTAAGCTGTCTCAGACATAGGTGTCTAGAGACATTTAGGTTTCCCCTATTCCAGATGAGGTCTCTTACAACTCTGCTGTTAGCCTTTATTGAAGCCAAGTGAAGTCTCTTTTCTCTTTCTTTTTTTGTTTAACAGAATGCAAAGTCAGTCTTAGTCATATAGTTGCAGAAGAAGGTTTATGACTGAAGATCGTGCTTGGAAGCTAATGGCTACTCAACATAGGTCAGTAGGTCTGATTAGATGCCTTTTGCTCTTCTGTTCATCCCTGATAAGCTTAGGCTGTTTGTCCTGTTTCTGAGGACCACTGCCTCAGGAGCCTAGCATTATACAGGGAGATCCTGTATGTTATTTTGCACTGCAAATTTCATTAGCCAGCAGGAATGAAGCATTTTTAGAGCACAGGCTAAATAAATTGCACTGAAGTGAAAAAATGCTCTATAACTTCTGATAGCTAATATTAGAATATAATTAGAGTATACATTTTTGAGCAGAAGACTCTTAACAAGTTAGATAATTATTAGCATATCAGTTATTTTTAGTTTGCAACTATAATTTAAACAAACTTACTTGAATTAATGTTGAAAACATGTTCAAATAGCCAAGTAGTTATTTGAAATGAGAATAAGGAAAGTAGTAGCTACAGAAAGTGTTTTGACTTCAAAGTGTTTCATATTTTTGAACCCAAATCTACAAGTTCCAATTAAAGTGTCCTAGAAAAACAGTCTTTTAATTTTGTATTATAAGTTTTATGATCCCCATCTTCTGAAAACATAATTTAGAAATTGCTTAGTAGAGATGAAGGCAATTACTGGTTGTGTTGTGGACTCTCAAGATGTGTATCTCTCACTGTTCAGAAGACTCTCAGGTTGTGCCAAGGGCCCAGATGCTGCGGTGAAAGTGGAGTATCCAAAAGAGAAGTTGACAAGACGCAGAGGAAGATATGGCAAGTAAAGGGCAAAGGCCCAAATCGCACATATCAAAGATAATTACCTGCCCAACTCTGGGCTGGCAGCACAGACCAACAATTAAGGGTCCTGGGCACAATTTTTCTGCAGTTAGGTAGTTAAGTCCTTTCTCAGGAGAAAAGGGAGGAGATCCCTGTTAAGTAGTCAAGTGAAGGGAAAAGCTTAGATCTGTGTGTGCATCTTTGGAAGGATGGACTTGAGCACATATGAGAAGAGAGCCCTTGCAGCAGACTGCAGGGTAGGGTGAGGGGATTCAGAGTCTTCTCCCAGGGAAGCTGTTCTACTTCAGATAATTTAGTAACTGTTTTATTGGGTATTTGAAGCAGAGTTCCCAGCAGGCACACCGTAACTCCTTTCTCTCTGGCCCATTTATCCCAGTATCACTCATGATTTAGGAAAAGTGGGACATCCACCTTCAAAGGGAGATTCTCTCTCTAAGATGCTCTGCAGGCTGGTACCTAAAGTTGCTCTCTGCCCATAAAAACTCTGGGCTGATGGTCGTGCAGAGACCTGTGCCAGCCAGGTCATCTTTTAGCTCCAAATGCCTTTTGACAGAGATACAGATCTCAGGGGAAAGGAGGGACACGTGCTTCTCATGTTCCTCACACAAGAAAGGCACTGGGGTTTAGAGGTCAGAGTTGAGGCAGGCGTGGAAGATGACAGTAGCTGTAACCTTTATTCAGGCAGGTTTTCCATCCCCTCTGGTAATCCAGAATGGAGTATGAGCCAAAAAAAGAGAAACTGATGCTATACACACTATACGTTCCTAAGTATTTATTTTAAACTATGCGTGAGGTCAAGCTGGAACATGATTTGCAATTTGTGAATGTACTGCAGCAAATTTTCTGCTCCTTCTGGCTGTTTTCTGTGGCTTCCAGCCTGCTTCACCTCCACAGAATAAAATACTGTGCATATGAAAGAGGCCATTATGAATCTTCCCTTTGGAGATTTTTTTTGTGCTCTGCTTTTAAATTACGATCTGTATTATTTATGTCAACGTTTTAAAATAGCTTTCTGATTCCCCAGTTATAGTAAAAGTATTCTGAGTCAACTCCAGCTAAATTTTACTATGCACAACTCCCACTAACCATCAGTTTTTGTTTCAAGTCATTATTCGTAAAATATCACACATCACAGCCAGAATCCTGTGTTGCTGTGACATTCTTTATGGTTTTCCAGCTGTATTCCTCCTCCCCATGATAAACAGTGTTGCCAGTATTTCTTTTTATCTTTGAATACACAAATTGCGTTTCCTTAATCTCCCTTCATAAACAGTGCCCTGTAATCCTATTATCATTATTGTTGACCTTTTTTGGAATTCCTCCAGGTTATTAATGCCTTTTTAATGAGGATCCTGGGATTTAAACAGTTTTATGAGCAATGTTTACTTAAAAAATGATAGATTATTTCCTTTTTTATTCTCCTTTATTTCCACTATTTCTTTTTTGTATGTCATCTTACTGTGTTCAAAGTGGAACGATGCAAATAGCTGATTTGGAGTGTTGCTGCCAAATCAAAACATTAAACAAAATCTTTGTTTCATACTGAACAAAGATGATATTAAATCTAAAATATGTAGAATATTTGGGGAGATACTTTAATGTTTTTAACCCCTTTTAAAAGCAGAAAGAAATCTGATCATTTTCAAAATTTAAACACCATTTCAAACAGAAAATTGAAGTTTCTGATTTGCCTTTTTTTGGCCGTGTTTGACCTCGAATCATAGTTTCAGTGTTCTCTGAACTTTGTGTTTTGGTAAGTAAATTACTCCCTTAAAAGTTTTGTTTATGTCTATATATTCCTTGTGTTTGTATATCTGTATTCATCCATAGGCATGGAAAGCTAAGGGAATGTCTTTAATTTAGTCCTGCAAATCTCACTTACTTGATTTCACTGTGGTGTAAAGACATCAGCTAAGTTGGTGATTACTGGGCTCAGAAGTGGAAGCTCAGCCATAAACAACTAAGCAAGTTTTTGCAGATAGCTTTGGCATTTTGAACACTTGGCCTGTTTAAGCACTGGTATTTTACTTCCTTTTATGTTCATAGATATCTAAATCCTGGTGAAGTTACGTTTTAGATGCCTACACTGTGTTGTGGTTCTCATTCGAAGTTACTATGGTGAGCTGAGGAAGAGCCTAGGAGAAATGCATTTCCAGTCCCCTATTCCAACAAATAAACCAAAAGTACATAAATAAATAATAGAAAAGCAGCTGGAAGAGCAACTAGATAGCGGTTGCCCAACTTTGCCCAAAACTTCAGATTGTAGAACTTAATTTTCTCAGGTCTGTTCCTCTGTGCAATGTGTCTGTGATATCCCACAGAAAGTTCAACAACTGTGATGGAAATCATAGAATCATTAAGGTTGGAAAAGACCTTCAAGATCATCTGGTCCAATCATCACCCTACTGCCAATGTCACCCACTAACCCATGTCCCTAAGCACCCCAGTGTCCCTAAGCCAGGCACAGGGAACCATGTGAGACATGGGCCAGGTTTTGAGCTGTTGAGCACTTTTAAAGCTGACCCACTTCTCGGTGTACCCAGAAAGGGCTTCACACATCTGAGAAGTTTTGGTGACTGCAACAGAGAGATTAACTGGCGGGAGGTATTCCCAGGGTGAGTGGCAGGGAGCACTTTTTCTGAAATTCCCCCTTTGGAGCTGGAGACCTGATGTTTCATCAGTCTCGTCTCCAGTTGTTGCAAGGTGGATATCACTTTCCCAAGAAGCTTGGGTTGTTACCACCTTCAATGTGACGTTACTGGATGTGGTGCTTAGGGACATGGTTTAGTGGGAAATATTGGTGGTTGGTGGACGGTTGGACCATATGATCCTGGAGGTCTTTTTCAGCCTTAATAATTCCATGATTCTATCACCAAAAAGTGAACCTACTTTATAATAGGGTATCTATATCACTTCTGAAATTCTTCAGGTAATACCATGTTGTTATCTTTCTGAACCCAGGAGCTCATCAGGCTGTGTCTGTTTGCTAGAACTGGCAGAACACAGTGTGACCATAAACCCTCAGGGATTAATAAGCTGAAAAGCACAGGCTTCATGTCTGTAATTAGTGCTTCTCAATAATAAGTGCTATTGGGGGGGGGGGGGGGGGGGGGACACTTTGAACAGCAAGTGACAGCAGTCATAACTTGTAATGTATTGCCCTCAGAACTGGTGTAGCTTTATTACTATAAAAACAGTAGTTTAGGCAACTAGTTGATATACAGGGTAGGGTTTTAGTGTTCTTGTCAGTCAATGACACTTGAACTCAATTAGTTTTTGTAATGATTTCAATGTGTGTGTTATGGTAATGTTTTATTGGATTATGATGAATTTTGCTTTTCATCCTTGGGACCTCAGGGTTGTTTAGATGGTTACCTCCCAGATACGTTTCTTGTTCCCGTGTTTTTCTCTTCCCAGTTGAAAACATGTCAAACTGATTTAAATTGTTTTGTTTACATTGTAATGAAAACCATATGTTTTATATTAAGGGAGACTGTGCAAAAACTTTCAGCTGAATCAAGTTTAGCATGTCAGCCCATACATTTGCATATATACTGTGGACGCGTGCCTGTACAATTAATTGCTGTACACGAGGCAGCCTCTCTCTTCCTGGTGTGTTGGAACCAGATTTAGCAGACGTGAAGAAGGGGCCTCTGAAAGCCCTTTGTTAAACTTCTGCCACCAACGTGACAGGAGGGCTGGGATGTTTTCCCAGTCTGTGATGGAGTTCGCTCCCTTTCTGTGTACTGCTAAGTCATCCTGCCAAAGATGACATTTTCCAGCTCCTAAAAATACATCTGACCAGCCTGTCTATTTCCCTTGAAACAGAACAAATAGCACTGCTAGGTACAGAGCAAAAAAATCTCCTGAGGTGACAGCACACATTTACTTGTAAAGGATACTTGTATATTGGTGCATTTGCACATACATTGTATAAAACTGTCAAATGCAAGTTGAATACCAGGTTATATCACTATCAGTATATTTTTCAGACATCCAGTTTCAATGTTTCTAGTGAAGTTGGTGTAGCAAAGTGGCATTCTTCCTCCTCTGATCCCAAGAGCCTGTTTGTCTGTCTGAACAGGAAGGTAGGCTCCCCAGACTCTTCCCTTCTGCCCTGTGAACATGTTCCCCTGCCAAGGGGCTGAGCAGAAAAGTTTGTGGGAGCCACTTCTAAGTTATTGTCAGACCAGCTCAAACTGCTTATAACAGTACAAAAAATAATTGGGTCAGGCAGATTTCTGTGTGAAGGATCTCCTTAAGTTATATATAGCAGAAAAAATAATTTACATGAAATGCCTTTTATCTGTTCCAACATCCACTTGTAGCTGCTCTACAAGAGCATGAATTAAAAACAGTTAAGAAAAACAAGCTTAGATCATAGTGATATGCAGAATATACATGATGGCTCTCTGCCAGCATCAGTAATTAGTTTGTAGTGACTGTGATTTTAGAGAGGAGCTTGATTGATTGTGGTTTCACAGCATACACAAGTCACATTCTGTATTCATTTTGAGATGTGCAGTCTTTAGAATTTGCATTAATACAGTTCAGATTACTACCCAAACTATAGTACTTGGATGAGATCAGAAAACTGCTTAATGAGATAAATTTTGATTATATTGTTTGATAACAAATCTTCTTCCAAAGTAAGAGGAGTAAGCAAGCAAGATGAGCAAAAATCAAGAGGAATAAATAGTTCAGATCACACAGCCAGCAGACTGAATGGAAAGGATCATTTATAAAATCAAGTTTAGATTCAAACACTGGGAAGCAGGATCTGCATTGCAGATCTTCCCAGAAGTCTGCTAGTTAATACTGAGCTGGAAGTCTCCTCACCCAGCAGTTCTGAATAGTTTGTGGAGGCTCACACTGACAGTTTGGCTCCACATCCCTTCTGGCTGCCCCTTTGCCAGCTGCCCAGGTTATACTGGCTGTGGCTGGAGCAGGCCATCAGCTGAGCTGGGGTTAGCAGTGCTGTGTGGGCAGCACTGCAGGCTGGCGTGGGAGTGCTGAGAAAGGTTTGGGTGGCTGTCCACCCAAGAGTAGCGAGTGGTAACTTCATTGGGCAATGCAGAGGGATAGGGGAGGGTATGCCTGTTCTCCACTTAGAATTGATGATGCCAGGCATTGCTGTGCCCAGCTTCTTCTTGTCTGGTTCTGGGAGCGCAACTCATAAGTCTGAGCTTGATGACTGAACTGCGTATAAAATGAGGAGTTTGTTAGGTACTAAAATCCAAGATTCACAGCAGAGAGCATGCCAGGCAGGAAAACACCTCCACCAGTCCATAGGAAATACCAGAGAGAAGTGCCTAGCTCCCTGACTGAGCCATCTTCTTGTAGTCCTCAGTGTGCCTCAGATTCACTCCAAACCTCCTTGCTGCAGCTAGACTGTGCCATGTCAGTTCAGACAACCAGCACGCTTCATTTCTTTGAAATATGGCCACCACTAGTGTCAGCACCATGTTTAGTGCAGCAGTTACACAAAAACAGCTTCCTTGAGCTGGAGCTCAGGCAAAAGATTTGAGTGCAGCACTCTCCTTAGACTAATGGAGTTCAAATCCACACCTCTCGTAAGAGATCCTGATCCACTGATCTCACCTTCCTCCATTTACTGTGGAGTTCATGCTGAACAAGAGTATGAGCCATGGGCAGAAGGAGAGCATGCAAGAGCAGCTTGTGTCACCCAAAAGTTAGAGCAGTCCACATGGAGGAGAGCTCCACGTCCTGTTCCTTGCGCACAGGAATATATCTGCTTTTACCTCGTTACTGTGTGGTGTAAAATAGAATAGCAAGTCCCAGATAGAACTCTCACATGTAATAAGTCAAATAAGAAATAAGTTAAAGATCAAGGAGTGCAAACAAAAGCCACTGGCAGTTATGGACCTGGCACTGAAAATTGGGCGTGTAGTCCGCTGGGAGACGTTGCCCTCGAAACAGGTTGTTTTAAGGGTGCCACCTGAAGGAAAGACTGAAACGCTGAAGCGAGACCTCATCACTTCTTTCCAGCTTCTTTTTCTTGCTTCTGTCAGCGCATGGGGATAGTGGGCTGTTCTCCCCTAGGATGCTTGTGGTGCATGAGGACCATGCGGGAGCAACCCCATGTTAAGCAGAAAGGATGCAGCGTTGGTATTGCCTGGGCACACACTGCTTGTGCTGTTAGAGATCAGAGCTAGAGAGATGAATTGAAGGTTTCAAGATAAAGGAAAGCAAATCTCTTAAAACCACAGATCCTTTCAAAAGCATGCATTACAAGGCCGTCTGCTTTTCCAGCTGTTCCTAATGGCTCTGCTGGAGTTTTTGCACAGTCAGGCCCTATCTCTTCCCCTGGGGTCTCTAAATAAAGCTGTCTACAGAGACAGCATTCCATTTATTTCTCTGTTTGCTGCTGGTGAACACGTATGCGTACTTTGGTCCCATTGCCATATAACAGGATGCTTTTAAAGGCAAGGAGGCTCAGTGAATTTAAGTGCTTTACATCTTAAGGACAAGCTGTCTCTGTCAGCCCTGTTTTATTTACAGCTCTGTTTCACTGGGTGACTATATGCAAAATGTAGCATCAAGACTGATATATATAAAGAGACTGTGTTTATGGAGTCACAAGGTAGGTAAATTCCATGGTTTATGTATGTTGGCAGCTATGAAATAATAATCAAATTTAAAATCTGACACACAAAAAGACTAAATTTTGATAAGCTCATATGCTTCCTGAGTTTTGGGAAGCCAGTTCTGCCAATCAGCTATCAGTGTTCCTGATGCAAATGTTACTTGAACTTTTTCCATTTTTCCGTATTTTAATCTTACTTTTCATATAAAAAATGAACAATAGAATGCACACGAGAAAGTTTCATCTTTAATCTTTTGAAAGGAAAAAGATTAAATGCTAAAGTGCAAGTAAAATTTTAATACTGAGGCCAGAAGACCGTACAGCGTGGTATTTGACCACCTGTAACGGCTAGAAGCAGCAGACTGGAACGCTGTCCTCCAGGTATGCATGTGGGGTTATTGCGTGTCTGTCTGTGTAAGAAACATACATGCTGAGTCTATATGCATATATACATACAGGGTGTGGTATTTCGGTGTTTGCATACCATCCTGGTGGATCCAATGTACCTAATCTGTTCTGCCTGTAAATGCTCTGAATGTAATCTACACCCACAAATGTAGGTGGAATGGCTGTAGTGTGTGAACAGGACAAACATACAGCAGTGCCCACTGGAGGATTACCTGGCCATGCACAGGCATCATTTCCTCCTCCTTAATTTTAATTAAGTTTGCAATTGCATCACGCATGGGTTGGAGAATTTGGCCGTGAGTAATGAGTTGTGGCTGCCCAGCCACTTGCAGTGCTGCAGCAGGATGACTGGTCAGGACACAGATAAGTGCCATCACCCACCCAGCAGGCTTCAGCCACCCTCTTTGCAGCTGTGTGTGGTCCTGCACCCATGCACCACATGCCCCTACCACATGGGGCTGCACAGCCTGCAGTCACAGGGCTGGAGGCTCCTTTCTCCTCCTCTCTATGCCGGCCAGAGCTACGTGACAGTCACGGTGCTGTCAGGGCAGCAAGAAGGCTAAAAGGCAGCAGTGACCACGATGCTGGTGGCATCATGCTGTTAGCTCGGTGCCATTGCCCACCGAGCAGTACAGGGGCAGTGCCAGATGCTGCACAATTTTGCTCCTGCATCTCAGATACCCATTCAAGGCAAGAAGCAATTCTGGAAAATGTTACAGCAGAAGCTGGTGCTCTTCCCAGCTCATGGCTGTGCTCCGCCTTGCCTGCAGAATGCGTGTGCTGCCACTCGGGAGCCCGCTGCATGGCCGGCTGGAGCGACGGGCTGCGCCAGCATTTCTGTCAGAGCATATTCCTGTGTCAGCTCGCCTGCCAGCAGCCTATTGATGCTGTGGTGCCAGGCGGCTGCAGCATGGAAGATTATGTGAATGAATTTCAAGAGATACCTCAAAAGCTGGCAGCTCAACCTGTGGGGTCTGTTGTGGGAAAGGGTGGGTGATACAGCCCTCTTCAACAGGGGAGCCTCAGATCAGGGCAAAACAAGTGTTATGGCCATTTAGGATTTAAAAAAAAACGATGTTTTTTGAGAGATGTCAGTTGCTGTCATGGTTAATGCTGCTTCTGAGGGCTGTTCTGCTGCTTGCATTTGTGAGCTTTTGCAGCCTCATTGTCACAGCAACAGAAATAGTCAACAGGCTTCCTTGGGTTGCTGTCTGTGACAAAATGGCTGTAGGAAGGGTGAGGGCCTGCGTTCTGCTTCTGCCTGTGCTCTTTGTTAGAGCATTTGTAAGACAGAAGTAATACCCAGAATAATACCTTGCAATTTATATCATATGGGTTATTTTACGTAGAGGTACCTACCAAGTAGGAGAAAATATTTTTAGTTCTCCTAGTAACATTACTGTTGAGCTCTGTTACACGCAGAGCTAGCTTGAACATAACTAACACACTTGGAAACATTACAGACAGCGGCCCCTTTAATTTATAAAACGTTCTGGAAGATGCTATAAATATACATATGCTTCATTTTGAGCATGAGTATTCTCCTGTGCTCAGTGTTAAGCTTGTATATAGCAGTTATCAGAATTGGGGCCAGAAAGGTTAATTCTTGCTCTGCAGAAGCAGTTCCTGGTTTCAAATGCACTTCAGTCTTTCAGAAATCTCAGCATTTGAGGTGGTTGCATTTCCAGGCTCTGCTAAATCACATCTGCAGTACCTAGCTTGGCAGCCCTTCCCAGCACTACGTTGCAAGCCAAACAGGTCAGGGAGAGGCTATTATTAAGCCTTGCTTCCTTGAAATGCTTTCAATAACAAGATCTGATTATGATGTGGTCTGCTTAATCATAGATGAGCCCTGGCCAGGGCTCGTTTCTCTGTGTAGCAGCCAGTGCTGGGCTTTGGAAAGCTGTTGGCGTCTTGCAAGGGCACGAATGCTTTGGGGGCCTGAACATCGGAGGTATGAAATCCGTGCGACGTGTTTACCTGTTCGGGTCTTGTTTGTAAAAGTAGATTTGTGTGGTTCCGAGGCAGTGTTGTTTGTACTGTAATCTCTTAGATGAGAGTGCTTTGTTTACCAGGAAAACTGCTGCAGCTTCAGATATTACGTCCCACGGTCATTTCACTTCCCCAAGGAGAGGGTCACTGACATCTGCATTTGTAGACACGATATAAATATTCTATGGAACAAAGCAGAGTTGTCGCTCTGCCTCCCCGCCCTTCCCTGCCTCTGCATGTGGTTTCGATTTGCTTAGAGCCGTAGCGACTTGGGTCACCCCGGGTCTGGTTATCAGGGATGTCGAACTGGATTTGGGATTGGCTGGGGGCGATAAAACTGGGTCCCTGGCACAGCTTTTTTGAGAACTAAGCTATGAATTTCCATGCTTTGAAATCAGACCCTGGAGTGGGGTGGGCTGGGCCGAATGGAGAAACAGGGAGTGATGCCTACAGCTGGCTGCGTGCCCATGAAGGCCCCGGCTGCCCTCACACGCCTGCCGCTGCGGCCCCACGCCTTGCGTCACCCTCCTGTGAGGGACGCTTGGCCCCGAGGGCCGCCGGCAGCCCTGGCACACACCAGCCATCAGTGAGATGGTGGAGGCTGTTTCAGAACAAACTCCTCTTGTAAAACTCCTGTCCTCTATGATTTAGTGGTCCGCAGGTTTTGCTAGTTAGGAGGCACGGTTACATTTCTGTCACAGACTTCTCGCTCAGCCCCTAGCGGAGTCAGGGCCAGCTGCATTGCTGCCCCCACTCCTGGCTGCCTGCTCCCTCTCCCCATAACTGTGGCTTGGAGCTGTCTTCTGTGGGGAGCAGAAGACATGTTCCTTGAATACTCCATTTATTGGAACTCTACAGTGTGAAAACAGCCAAGATACTGAAATGTTTTTCCCCTCTGTGGTGGACTTCTGCCCTGTCATCACAAGGGACCCCATTAAATGCTTGTGACTGGGCCGAGGTTGGTTTTGTGCCTGAGTGTGTGGCACTCCCTTGCTTCCACGTGTGTGACAGGTATCTAGGCTTGATCTATAGCTTGTGGCCTTGCAGCCTAAAAAAGAACAATGAAACCAGCTGGATCCTGCTGAGTCCTGCAGCGTCCAAGCAGGCGGCAAAAGAACGTCACAGGAAGGGCAGCGCTTTCCTTGCTGAAAAGCCGGAGCGCTTCTGGCCAGCTGCTATTCGAGACCGGGTGGGCAGGTCGGAGTCATGAATCATGTGAATCTTGGCGCTCAGACTGTGCAAAATTGGGAAAATACCGAGTTAAATCAGAAAACCTGTGAACTGAAGGCCACTCGGAGTGGTTGCTAAATGCTTCATCCCGTTTCAGCCTGTGTCTGTGAAGAGGTGCTCTGACGGTGCCTTCTTCCAAGCACATTACAGGAGCATAAGATTTGCCTGTCAGCTTTGTTAAAGGTTGAAGGATCTGTGAACTTAAAGGCTTATTTGCCATGGTGGGGATCACAGCAGCTGTAGCTGCATCTCCCCCTCGTGGAAACGTGGCTTATAGCAAAAATGAGTTCTCTGCTCAGTCCTCAGCTGCTGAGTGGGGCAGGTGGCTGTGGTGGGGGCACCGAGGGCCAGTACCCGCAGGGCCCTGTCATCAGCCTGCAGGAGGGCTCCAGCAGGAGGCTTCTCCCGAGCCTTGCCACCACCCACAGCCATCCCCATGCTGATTTGGGAGGGCACCAGGGCACCCACTGGCCTCTGCTCCGTCCTGGGTGGTGTGAGGAAGCAGCGGCTGCGAGGTGCCTACCAGTTCTCGGGGGGCAGGTGCTGGATGATCACGGTGTGCCTTCCTGCTGAGCAGCTGTTCTTAAAGACCTCAAAAAGTTATTTCCATTCCCTCAAATAAAGCTATTATCTGTCATTGCAACCCTGCAGCGTTAGACTTGGAAGTGGCTTGGTACAATGGCATTTTGAGCAACAAACAAATCCTAACATCAGGGTTTTCTTCCACATGGTAAGACTGTGTTAATACATTTATCCACTACTGACCTTAGCAATATGAGATCAGTTGTTTCATATTTAACAGCACCTGGGATACACAGGCTGTAATCTATAGGAAGTCAGTAATCAGATAGGTGGCTTAACACCCAAGAAGCACTTGAGAGCCAGGCATTATTATTAAGGGATTATTTTAAAGCTGTTAGAACTGCCTTACTATGCTTCTGTGCCACATGGAAACCTGCATATATAGAGACAGATAAATATATATATTGCCTGTTAGCCTATATACATTTATACATACATATACACGTACATCAGCTCAGAAACCAACCTAGAAGCAGCTTTCCTCTCAGCAGATACTATTTTCATATGGTTTGAAACAAGAGAAATGTAGTTACAGTTGGATGCTTTTAATCACCATGCTCTTGAAGGAGCCATGTCAGCAGCTTCATTCATATACTGATAGCTGTGAAAAAGCAAACAGGTTGTCATAACAAATGTTTCTAGCCTGGTTCTAAAATGGCTTCTGTAGAGTGCGGTGTATGGTGTCCAAATTTTTTTTGTGCTCTTGTTGAAGTTCCAGTTCTGAAGAAGTGTTGAAAATCTGGAACATATCCAGTGCTTGTCCTTGGGGATGTTTGAAAATTCATGTAACTTCTAAGATTCACACAATGCAGACAAAGGAAGGATGCTTGTGATTCATTGTTATTTTGCAAGCAGTCTTTGAGTTATAATTTCCATCATATCTTTACTGTTCCCTCTTCCTTTCCAGGGAGTGAAGCTGATTTTAGCTCCTCAAGCAGCACGGGCAGTGTTTCAGTTCCTGAAGTCCGTATGTCTGTTGCTGGAAACAAAAGATTTTCTTTTTCTCGCAAGTAAGCAAACTAAATTTTTCTGTATATTTCAAGTGTCGCTAGTGCAAAGACTGCAGTGTAAGATCTTGCGATTAATGCTTACAATATCAGTACTTCCAGGTTATGACCTTATTTTCTGTAGGAAGAAGTTGACAATATTGCCTTTAATGTTCTTTTCTGAAACACCCTCGTCCAGCCTTTATATAACTAAAATTATATGCAAATAAAAAAGATGATCATAGTCATCTACCTCAATGAACCTTTCATTGAAAGATTTCAGTAAGTTTTCTCCATATCATCTGTGAACTGCAGATCTAGACAGCTTGTGAATACTGGGGTGTTTGGATGAAGCAGTGCACATTGTGCTCTGCCCACGCAATCCCTGCTGGTACATTTTTTTGAGTAGGTGGAAAGAGTTCAAGTTGACAAGACTTGTTTCCTGCCCTTTGTGGAGTCACGAGAGAGGAGTTGGCAGGCAGACTGGGACCAGCAGCAGGATACCCATATGCTGAAGTCACACAGACTTCTTCAGTGTGGCCCAGTGTACAGAGATCAGCAGAATGATGCTTAACGAACAATTTCCTATCTGTATCATGAGACTGTTAGAAAAATAAGGATCAGTTAAGCTCTCTCTGGATTAAATCTAACAATATAAGGTTACTACTTGTGGAAAAAAACTAGGTGTAATATGAAGCCCTAAAATGACAAGAACGTGTAATTTCATTTATTATTGTGTATTTAAATATAAACATAAATATTAGACTATACTGACCTACTTAATTGGATAGAAGTCCTCTGTAATAATGCTCCTTCAAATGCATTGCTGTGTTATTACACAAAAGTCGATGCTGTACTGTACAAAGTGGAAAGAGATGTCTCCTTTGTAACACGTTCTTTTTTAACTGATTGTTTTAACTCACTATGAAACATTTCAGTGTTGTCACAAACCACAGTCCTGCACTTTATTGTAAAATAATTGTAAATTCACCCAAACCACAGCACTGTGATGAAGGCTTGCAGCATAGCCAGTCAGCCATCTGTTCCTGATAAACTGTTCCATTTTCAGAGAAGGGAGGAAACCAATTCAGACAATTTTAAGAAGAGATTTCTCTTCATAATTCTGTGGTATTTTAATTTTTATGTTTGAGCCTTCTCTTTTGCTGGCTAGATTTGCCTTTTTCCATATTTTTTGAAACCTGCCCTTTCATTAGAGTTTAGAAGAACAACTTCCAGTAGAGACTGAAGGTAGCAGCACAGTAGTGTAGGAAAGCATATCAGCTGAACAAATGAAGAGTGCACCTCTAAAAGCTGTCCCCAGTGCCCCAGTTCTTTGGTGCTCTTGGACAGTGCAGATATGAATTGCATTCAAGCACACACAATGAACAAGTTAGTTAATAAAGATAGGGAAAAGAAAGGTAGGTATGTACAAGAGAAACTGTAAGGAAGAAGAAACTGTGCTTTTCTTCGTCTATTTTAATACCATTTCAGCCTGCTCTCAAGGTTCAAACTATATCTAAGCAAATAAATAGCTGACAGTGACAGCTGAAGCACCCAGTTTGCCAAAGGCACAAAAGAACAGTGGCTCAAACAAAATCTGTTTTCACTTCACACGGTGATCCCTCAGGCTGCTTGCTGAGGAATCTGACAGAGGTCTTACAACAAGCCTCTGTCAGCCTCCAAGGCTGGGCATCTCTTTGCAGGCCTGGCAGGGGAAAGCTGAAATGCGGTTCTTTTGGAACTAGTCGGGTTTGTAGCCCTCTAATTACTTAATGGAGTCAGGGGTTCAGAGAACGTGGATGATCTGATGGAGTCGCTGGGAACTGTAATGTAAACAGAGAAATGTGAAAATGAATGCCAGAGGTTTCCTAGATCATATAGTTCAAACTAAGACCCTCACAGTCAATGAAAAAACATGCAGTGGCTGATGACATCTAGGCTCTTTTTCCAGCTGCTCACAGTCACTTATCTGTTCCAGTGGTATCTCATGGACAATTTTGGATGTAAAGTAAGACATAACGGGTTGTGTGGCAAGGATAACCCAATATGCTTTAACCATTTTGGTTCCTCTCCAGTCGTGGCCCTTATGGTCGGAATAGTGGATCGTCATCCTACAAGTCTGCAGCCAGCCCACCTGCTCTCCGTGAAAAGGACCTTTTGTCTACCCTGTGCAGAAATCAGCAGAATCCTCTTAGCATCCAACAACTTTATGGGGCTTCTCCCCCTAGCAGTAACTCAGGAAGTAACAAAGGAAGTGACAGCAGCCCAATAATGAGGCAAGTGTTTATTTCATCATCCCAGTGTTCAGTGCTCTGCACTGGAATGTGGGAACAGCCAAGTAAGTCATCTTGCTCCTCAGCGTAGGTGTGACTCCTCATACTGGTGGCTTGACAGTCAGCAGGGTGCTCCAACCCATATTTTCCTACCACTGCAAAAGCTTTTTTGTTTCAGCACTGTAAAATTAAAGGTTACTCTCAGTCAAAGGCCTCTTGTAGTTGGTTTTCACTTCAAGGCAGGCTCTTTCATGTGGTTTCATGCCATCAGTTCCCATGTGGATTTACTGGTTCTTTCGCATAAGGGTCCTTTTGCTTTGGAGAGAGTTGGGTGTGGTACTATAGAAAATACTATACACTCAGGCAAAAATTCACCCTGCCTAGCCTTAGGCACCTACCCAAGGAGTGCAGTTTCCTGTAGAGGGAAGAAAACAGATGCCTGCCAGAGGATGCAACACATAGTGCAGAGACTAAATTGCTACCATGCTGCTGCTGTTTCTGTATCTCCCTTTCTCTCTCAGACAGCTCAGCAGTCCAGCATGTCAGATACACTCCTGAAGCTAGACAGGGTGAATCTAGGTTTCAGTGTGCACAACTTTATAATTCATATGCGGATCTAAACTCAGTTCTTACATTAACTTACTTAGCCTGTCTGCTCTTGAACACTCCACCCGTTTTAGGTGAGGGGATGTCTTGTTATTTTAAAGATAAATGTCTCTTTTGGTGTAATTGCACTGAGACCAAGTGCTATAAATAGGAAATGTTTCACTATAGCCACATATCAGCAGTTCCCTCAGGTATTTTGACTTACCAGAGTGAGTCACTTGTGCTGACACTGAGAAGCCCCAGATGAGTCAAGTGTAAACTCAGTTTTGTGTCAGTCAATATGGTATTTTTATTTTTGCCAAAGCTGAAGAACTGTAGGAGTGATGTTATGTGACGGTTTGTTTGTCTTTCCTTCTTTTCAGGCGATCAGGGAGATACCTGTCTTGTGGTGAGAACCGTAGCATTAAGCCACTAAATCCGGAACAGTATTTGACTCCTCTACAGCAGAAGGAAGTCACAGTACGACATTTAAAAACAAAGCTGAAGGAATCTGAGAGCAAGCTTAAAGAAAGGTATATTTCGTTTCAGAAATCAGAGTTGTAAAGGTTTTTTCAAGAACATATAGGGATGGGACTCCTGAATGTTTTACTAATTTCTTCACCTCGTAAAGTTGTAACTAAGAAATTTAAAATATAATCAGACTGGTTAAGTTGTTTTCAAGGTATTGCAGGTTTCATCTGCTCAGTAAATACATACCATGCAGTTTATTTATGCATAAAACTGGCTCTTTTCCCTTTGAACTTGCCTAATATTAGGCAATTTTATTAAAAATAAAGGGTATTTTTTATCAGTCTGATTTAGCACCAAGAATTTTTATACATAAAAGTTTTATCCCTGCAAACTTGTATTACTTTAGTCTTCTTTCTACCTCTGTTGGTGAAATACGACTTCAAAATGCACTCCTTACTCCCTAATGAAAGAAAAGCTGTTACACAGACCAGTGAGTCCGCTTGTGTTTTTGTTGCTTATATTGAATTTTTCACAATAGCCCTCTGTATTGGTGCTGAGCAAAGACGTGACGATGTGCATTACACAGCGACAGATGTCATTTCTTTGACTGAGAATGGGCTTTGAGAGCTGGGTCTCCAGCACACACAACGCAAGCAGGCATGAAGGGCGTTTGAGTGTCCTCCCGAGGCAGAGTCCCGGGGACCCCAGGGTGCAGCTGAGGCCAGCCCAGCCTCTGCATCTATCAGGTCTGGAGCTCGCCTGCCGCGTGAGATCAGCGTTACCCTGGCTGCAGGCACAGAGCTGCTTGCGGGCGTGGGCAACGTGTAGCGTGTGCTCTCCAGGCAGACATTTCTCCGTTCCTCCAGGGCAAGGCAGTAGGTGAGGTGCAAGTGCTGTACTGATTGGATCCAACCTACAGGCCACCACTTGCACCTCCAAATGTCAGGGGTCGTGGCACAAGCCTCAAAAGTGCCACAAGACTGCTGACTGCGTGGTGAGGTTGGTGACTCCAGTTAGCGGTCAGCCAGCGTGTCTTGGCAGCCGCCTTACAGCTCTGCTGACTCTCTCAGCAGTGTCAGCAAGTGGCGCGTGGAGGAATTTGCCTCCTCCGTGGAGCATCTCCTCTGCCTAGCCATCCCGGTGCAGTGGAGCCTTTTGTTGACTCTAGCTGGCCAGTCAGCAGAAGTGTTACAACATTTTTCTTTTGCTACAGGGAGACAGAAATAGAAGAGCTGAAAACTCAGCTGGAACGCATGAGAGAAGACTGGATTGAAGAGGAGTGTTGCCGTGTGGAGGCACAGCTGGCCTTAAAGGAAGCAAAAAAGGAAATTAAACAACTCAAGCAGGTTATTGAAACCATGAAGAACAACTTGGCAGATAAAGACAAAGGCATTCAGAAATATTTCATAGACATAAACGTTCAAAACAAGAAACTGGAATCTTTGCTGCACAGCATGGAGATGGCTCACAGCGGCTCTCTGAGCGATGAGTATGTGTCTGACTCCCCAGGGAAGCCGTTAGCACTGTACGTCAAGACACCAGAAAGCCTCATAGCAGAGGACCAAGCTTCGGAGGAGACGGGCGATAACGAAGCATTGAGGAGTGAGGACACTGAGGACACAAGTAACACAAGTAACGAGAGCGATTCGTCTAGGGAGAGTTCAACCACTGCAAGTTCTGAAGCGAGTGATCCATCTTCCTCCAGTTCTGTTGTGGATCGAGAGACACAGGAAAATGTTTCTGATGAAAAACTGTCTTCTTCTGAGAAAGAGGAGGAAAGCATCAACATGACAGCGGAACGGTCCATTCAGACCGACATGCCACGTGACCTAAATGTGGAGTGGTTCATTCAAAATATCTTCATATCTCGAGATTCCCTTCCAAGCCCACCTTCCTCAGTGAAGGAACTGAGTGAGTTTTCTTCTGGAACCTACACTGTGGATTCTGGTATGGTGGTGGACATAACTCCGAACAGTCCAAACTCTGCCATCTTGTTGCCTTCTGTGGAGTCTCCACACAGAAACGTGGATTGTGAAGTTGAGAACCGGGTCATGAAAGAACTGGATTTTACAGAGCCATGTGATGAAGAGTTTTGGTATGTGAATACTTGCCCTCAGACAGGAATAACGAAGAAGCACTGGAACAGCAGCTTCCTTGTAGATCTCCTGGCGGTAGCAGCCCCCATCATACCCACTGTCATGTGGGCCTTCAGCACTCAGAGAGGAGGAGTAGACCCCATGTACAACATCGGATCACTGCTTCGTGGGTGCTGCCTGGTGGCCCTGCACTCACTGCGTCGTACACCCTTCAACATCAAAACCTAATTTCTGCTCGGTCACGGGGCACCAGGGGGCAGGGGGGAGGATAAGAGAAATACTGTATGTTCTGGCAGACTACATTGTTTTGCTCTTGACTATTTGATTTGCACTATAACTTGGTTCGAAAACATCTTCCTTGTTTCAAAATGACAAAGCTGAACCCTGCAGTTTCTCAAAATGTTTGTAACTGGCGTAGGACTGTATTGCTGCCTACAGAAATAGTCCTCCTGTGCCCAGTCACCGGGTCCCTCCCCTCTGCTGGCGTCTTTCTTGCATCAGCGCGTCTGCCCAGTGAACAGGGTCAGGGGCAGCAAGCAGAATTACAGCTAGCACTGCTTCGGGTTTGCTTGCTGAGTTAGTTTAAGCTCAGTTTCCCTGCCCGCTTCACTGAGCAAATGCACTGGCTGAAGGGCAGCATGTGATGCATACGTGAACAAACGGCAAGAGGAAGTTGGGGTATTTCCTTAGGCAGCACTAACTTAAAACACTTGTGAAACTGCAGCGTTAAGTAAGATGGAGGCTCTTTTCCCATAAGTGTATCACACGTGTACTCTAGAAAGCATGCTAGCGCTTTCCATGTGTTGTCTGAAACGTCAATTCAATTTAAAAAAAATAATAATAATCCATATTTCCCAGGCAGCTTCCAGCACATCATTCATGCCTGTCTCGTGTAGTGCTCTTCCAAACCTGCAATTGCTCGAGCATTCCACTGGTCTTGTGCGTATGAGGGGACTGTAACCAAAAATGTTAAGTGGGTGGGAGTCTTGAAACGTGTTACAATGGTAAATATAGGGGTGGATAGACTTTAAAACAACATTAATATTCAAAGTCTTAATGTATTGGGACGTGATAGTCATTCGAGCCATGTGAAATACCATCTATAAATGTACTGGGTTTTAACTTATTGTTTATTTAATAGCTTTATTATAAATTACCTTTATAACTACAAGTTCATTAAAGCATGTTAGAAAACTTACAACTGTACGAGTGTCTTATTTTGGCAAAGCTATTAAAAAATGCTCCGTTTCAGATGAGGTATCACATACATAGCCAGAAGAGGCTCCATGTGAGGGCATAAGGAATCGTCAGGACCCTCAGAAGAGAGTTAGGTTGAGGAACAACTAATTACAGCACCCAGTGGAAGCGCTCCGCAGGAGGAGGCTCCGCTTGGTCTGCAGATGCACCCGCCACGCGCTCAGCTGCACCCACGCTGTACTAACAGAAGCAGGTAGCCTCGTTCTTACCCCATCATTCCTAAATGTCTCCTGTTGTGAATGAAAAAAAAAAGTCACGGAGATTGCATTATTCCTATTTTAAAATGTCTGTTCAAGGCAAATGGACCGATTCCCTAGCCCCAGTGTTAGCATCTTTATTACAATCGTGGGTTGCGCTGTTACATCTGCTGTTGTTTAAGTGCTCTTCACTTCGAGTGGTGGGGAAATGGAGCATAACTTAGAGCAGAAAGTGACCTCCAGTTCCAGGAGAGACACTCACCTGTGACTACCCAGGTTTCTTTTGTAGCAAGCGGGGAAAAAAGCACAAACCTCGCCACATGTAAAATTTCAACAGGCTCAACTCACCTCTCACCCTGTTTTGGGCAGGCTCCATATAGCAGCAGTGTTTTAAAACAGGTTGTTTAAAAGGTAGGAGGCACGAACATTAGAATAATATCAAAGTTGCTTCCTGCCCTTAAAAAAGTCTTTGCTCAGCTCAGAAAGCATTCAGCTATGCTCAGCGAGAGGCTGCAGAGTTCCCATCACCTACCTGAAGAAAATCCTTGCTGCGCTCTCCGCCCAAAATTCAGCTCGCTTCCAAGTCTCCATCTTTCCTCTGCCGTGCCACCAGGAGATGAACAGCTCATGGTGCCTTTTGTAAGAGGCCTGCAGTACCAAGATAAATGCTGTAATCCCAGACCGGGGAAATGGCCATTGTTACCCTATCCACAGGGGACAGGGCAGCTGAGCTGCAGACATGCCGTCTTCATTTGCTTTCCCCTCTAATACTCGGCTTTGATCTTTGACATGTCTGAGCTGCGTTCCCCTGGTGCTGCACAGAGCAGCTAGGAGGACCATCAGCCTGCAGACAGGTCACTGCAAACTCCTTTTGTCCTCAGTTAGAAAGAATTCGCGCCCATACCAGTACAGCAAAGGGCTGTTAGGCAGTGCAATGGGCTGCCCAGGGAAGTGGTTGAGTCACTGTCCCTGGAGGTCTTTAAAAGACGTTTAGATTTAGAGCTTAGCGATATGGTTTAGTGGAGGACTTGTTAGTGTTAGGTCAGAGGTTGGACTGGGTGATCTTGGAGGTCTCTTCCGACGTCGACGATTCTGTGATCTTTGCCTCAAATCACACACCTGGGGAGGACAAGCAGCTCACCAGCAAGAGGTAAAGCAGCAGGGGGCTGCCCAGCTTCAGGCTCTCAGGATAGCACGGGAACAGCAGCTCCTTCTCAGGCTGAAGGGACACCTGCTGATAACCCCATCACACACTTTCCTTCCTAACCCAAGAAGAGGTAAGCCTTTCTTTAACGTCCAGCTGAGAGGCACCTGCCCTGCCCCTAAACTGCACTCTTACTGTGCCTGCACTCACGAGGCTGTTCTTAGCTCCTGACCATCCAGTTGTTTCTCTCCTTCCCCCCCCAAGCAGCCACCTCCTCCAAATTCCAGACTGCAGCAATACACTCAAATCAAAGTCCTGCTTTAGTTGTGTCGTGTCCCACACGAGCAAACAAGTATTTTGTTCCAAAACCCTTCAGGCAAACGAACACGTGGCATTTCAGATACGAACACTACAGCAGAGCCAAGGAAAGGAGGATTTTCCAGCCCTCCCAGCAGGTCAGTCCTCCAGAGTCAACAGTAACAGGGAAAGCTCGGCTCCCAGCGACAGGAAAATAAAGGGCATGGCCAAGAGGCTGCGTGGAGGGGAAGGAGGAGCCTATGGCAGCCAGAGGGAAAGAAACCGAGCACATCTAGAGGGCGTCTCACAGCTCCGTTCTGGGAGGTGTGAAAAAGTTACGACACTTACGGCCTCGCTTCACCAGCGTGGTTAAAAGTACAGACACGGGGTTTTTATTAAATCTTATTCCCAGCCGTTCCCGTTATCTCCCATTCGCCAGCCAGGTGCTTTACCAGTGCTTGCTCTAAGATTTACTTGCCACGCGGCTGTTTAGTCTGCGGAGCACGTAGCCGTCTGTTCTGCTCCAGCCAGAGCACTTGTACAGAAAAAATGAGCATGAAAGTGAATATTGTTGCCTTCTAAAATGCATTTTGAAATTGGACAGTTCCCAAGGACTTACTTCACATTTGAGATTTCTGTCAAATCAGTCAACTTGTGCAAGACTTTAAGGAACACAACAAGCAGAATAAACATTTTTGTAAAGAACTTTCCAGTCACTAAGGCCTTACCACCTTGCTATCTTAATTATCTTTCAAGCAAAACCCGTGTCAGAACCTGCAACTTAGTTAGAAATTCTGTTTTTCTGAGCACACCATAGGCAAACCCCCAACCAGTCCCATTCTTTTACAACTTCCTTGTTCCCTGTATGTGTGGGGAACAAGCCTCAGGCACGGAAGTGAGAATTCACTTACCTGTCACAAGATAAAAACCCATACACCTGAACCATGAGTTCAGAGATAACAGCGTAGGATCACAGAACGGTTTGGGTTGGAAGGGACCATAAAGATCAATCCAGTTCCACCCCCCTGCCATGGGCAGGGACACCTCCCACCAGACCAGGCTGCCCAAAGCCCCATCCAGCCTGGCCCTGAGCACCTCCAGGGATGGGGCAGCCACAGCTTCTCTGGGCAGCCTGTGCCAGGGCCACCTACCACTGAAGTCTACCTGTACATAAATGGAATCCAAGGAGTGCTGGTAACTGAACTGAGGATTTCTAAACTAAATTTATTAATATGAAGATTTTTTTTCAACTATACTATACTACCTATGCAATGGATAGGAAATGTCAGGATTTTTTTCCTAACTGTAGGAAGTAACAGTTTATGCAAGAAATACAAATTTACCAATACAAAGAAACAATTAAATCACTCCCCTGCACTCAGTAAGCAGAACACGCCCCTGTTGTGCAGCGATACGGTTGCCTGTAGCCACCGCAGTGTTGTAAATGGGTGCGGTAACCCAGGAAGCTGCAAGAGACGAAGTGATGAGAAACCCAGCGAAGCGTTCAGCTGTAAGCTGTCCTCTACCACAGCACACCAGGAGTACACGTAGAGCCACAGGTCGCCCATAACAAGTCATCTTCTTCTGCATGATGTTGTGCTGGGTCTGGCTGGGATGGAGTCACCTTTCCCTGCAGCAGCCCGTACAGTGCTGTGCTCTGCACGTGTAGCTAGAACAGCAGTGGTATCACAGCGGGGTTGTGTCTGCTGCTGCACAATACTGGCACCGCATCAGGACTCCCTCCAAAACCTCTCCAACGGAAAACTCTGAGGTATTTATAGATACTTTTATAAAAAGGCAAAAGCAGACATTTTGATATCAGGTAGGAAGCAAAGGGTTATTTAAAACTGTTTAATTACATGTTTCAGGTAAGCACAGACAATACAGTAGGTTCCCCACCACTGAATATTTACATTCTTTTTGCTAGGCTTGAGCTGTTCATTAGGAGTCTCTCTCAATCAACATCTTGCTCAATCACTTTTGCTGCAAAGAAGGGTACTGGAATAGAACTATTGTAGGAAACTTCATTTCACCAAGGCATGATTTTGTGTGTGTTTTGTTTTTTGTGATTTTTTTTCCTCCTTAAAGAATCATCTACTAGCAGTTCAAGATACTTTGGGAGAATTCTGGCTTCCAAGAATGACCTGAAGAATGCATTGAAATTGAGCAGTGTGTTGAAGTCCTGGAAATACTTAAATCAATACCAATACGCATGTTGTAGAGCTGGAATTCTCTTTTCCCACTGGCACTGCCATCGATGCGTCGTTTCTGTTAGGACAGTTTTACACCAATTTTGTTTTGTTCTTTTTTCATTAGCCTTTGGGCCTCTTTCTCCATCTTCTTTCGCTGTTGTTCTGCTGCTCTTTTTTCCCTTTCTGCTATCTTCTGTTGCCTGTAATTAGAGAAAAAATGAACTGCTTAAAAAAACAGGAGTCCAATTTTCAGCATAGTCAATAACTAGCTTATTATAACTAACAGAAAACAGAGCCTCAGTCGACTGTAGTTAGGTTCAGAACAGTTACTCTTTGGTCATGCTAAAGGTCTTTTCTCAGGTTAATCTAGTCTTAGGCAGTAATATTCCTTCAAATATCAGAGATTCATAAAGGTTGGAAAAGACCTCCAAGATCATCTGGTCCAACCACCCCCTAAGATTTACAATCTGAAAGTCACTCAGTTCTCAAAGATTCAGGATAATTAGTGCAAGTATTGGGCAATTGTAAGGCCCAACACTAATTAGAAAAAAAAATAATCTAGTGCTACAACAACAAGATGACCTGTCTGTTCAAATTCAGACCAACACAATTTGACTCATCTAGAACACGGAGTTCTGCCCCTCCTTTTCCTCAGCAGAGGCATCAGTAGCTGTCCTCCTTATAATGCAAGTGCTCTGAACATTTTCCATGTAACCAAGTGAGATGGTAACTTTTAACATTCCTTTTCACTTGCTCAGGATCCGTGCTGTACTCTATTGCTCAGGGACACATTATAGTGCTCATATTCCAAGTGACACATGGCAGCTCGCTCCTGTACTTCATAATCAGCAATAGAAAAGTGTTCAGAGGCCACTCCTGCTTTGCATTCAGCTTACTAGGTATTTAAAAAAAAATTGCCATGCTGCCTGCAAGCTGACTTAAAAATAAAAAATGGAGCCTCATTAATTTGAAAAGGAGAAATTTAACAGGTTCAGTAAGAATAAAGAATAGCTCATTATAAGAGAATAAAGAAGTCTAATTGGCAAGAGAATAAGGAGTTAACTTTCAACACATGTTATTTGTGCATGTCCACTCGAGTCTGTAAAACATTCAGAATTAAAAACTATCATAGAATCATAAAGGTTGGAAAAGACCTCCAAGATCACCTGGTCCAACCATCCCCCTACCACCAACATCACCCACCAAACCACGTCCCTAAGCACCACGTCCAACCTTTCCTTGAACACCCCCAGGGACGGTGACTCCACCACCACCCTGGGCAACCTGTCCCAATGCCTGACTGCTCTTTCTGAGAAGAAATGTCTCCTCATTTCCACCTGAACCTCCCCTGAAAAAGAATCCTCACCTGAGGCAACTTTCTTTGGTAAATTGTCAACTATGGGCAAACTGTGCACATAAAGCAAAATATTTGAGGTACAAGACTACACATTATCTTTGTATTGGACGGTGGTAGGAGATGAACTGTACTTAATACCTCCACAGTTTCATTTGACAGATTATTAATGGCTAGAAGTTTCGCTATCCTCTAATACACCGCTCTGCTGTCATGGAAGAATGAAATCAATCATTTACATCAGAATCTACCTCCCATTTCTACTGAAGTTAATGGAAGCCCAAATTTATTTTATTTTGTACTTTTTTTTTTTTCCCATACCTCTGAACTGACGCAGAAGAGGGTAAAAAGCACAGAGAGACAGTGCAGTTCCAAAAAGATTCAGTGGAGTTAAAAAAAAAAAAAGGCCACAAGAGGTGTTAAGCAATTTTGCTATTCACTTGCTATTGTGAAATAAGGAAATTTATAGCAGATCATGTTTCTTCCCCCTGTATAAGCTGTACAACACAGAACACTGCACAGTGAAGATTCCTGTAAGTGGTTTCCATGCCCTCTACTGGCTGAGTGATTTTATTGGACATAAGTCCAAATGAGAAGAGATCTTTGTGTCATCTCAGACAGAGGTACTGAAGTCACCAGAAAATACATACAAGTAGCTCACCACAGAAGTGATTACCTTTTACTGCTCTTTTACTTGGTCATTCTTCAAAACACTGGTATCTATTCCAAACTTTTTACTTATTTTCAATATAAAGTTACTACAACCTTTCGAGCTCAGAAAGGTTCAATTTCTCAATAAAGAGCCTATGACAAACTACAGCCACATCTGACTCACTTATTCTGGGCTCCAACGCAAGGAGTTCAGCAGAGTTTGGATGGAACGATACCAGTCATTTAAACCAGAAAAGTATTCATTATTGATGCCAGTCTTGCTTTGCACTGCTAACACTAGTTACGTCCAAAAAAACCTAAACCTCTCTCATTGGTTAGCAGAACACTAATTATAACCAGAACAGTTAGCAGACATTCCACTGGTTGTGTGTGTTTGTTTTTTTCTTACTGTATGCATTTTGAAAAACTATGAAGAATGATTTCATTTCACTTTTTTTTTTTAATTTCCTTCAACACAGTTAAAGAGTACAAAAAATACTCTCACACACTGGATATTTTACACTTAGCTACTTACTAAAGCAAGGACCATTTATGTTAACTGTTCCCATTGGGGAAAAAAAAAAAACCCGAACACTTCATTGGTATTAGAAAGTCTAAAGGTACATACAGGTATCTACAATTTGCAGCAGCGAAGTTCTACCTAACTTCAATTAATTGTAAAGAAAAATGAAAATCCAGCTTTCATCCACCAGGCTGATTTGTCACTGACTGGAAGATTTCAGCGCTACCAGCCCAGAACTTGCTGGGGAGCGGGCAAGAAACAGACTCCAGGAACTGCTCAGACAACGGTGGCTTACTCCTCAGCACTGTCTTCCAGCACGCTTGGATTTCCAGGAAGCATTTGGCTTACTACACATGCTTATTTCAACTGTTGTGGTGAACATTAAGTCACCAGGGAGAACACAGGATACAGTCTGCCCTGCTATTAAGAGGCCACAGCCCGTTTTTGCATGATTGAGCAGCACTCCATTGCTACAGAAAAATTATTCCAGTCTGAGACACTGCTGAATACTGACTGAGCACCAACAGGTACCCAGACACAGCTGGCTGAGGGAGATTCTTACTTTTTCTACACACACCATCCTCAGTAAGCGCTGCTGGAGCAGAATCAGCATCAGCATTCTGGAGAATCAGGGAGGCTGCCCACCAACTAGCATCTGAAATCTTCAGATTATTTTGTAGATCATGCTGCAGTCTCTACAGCACTAAGAACAGACACCAGATCACTCCCTTACTACACAATCTGCTGAAAAAACAGAGCCAGGCCTATCAAGTACTATACTGAAGTTTTATGTCAAAAGTTAGATGTTAATCCCACCACAGATACCTACTGCAAGAGAGACTGTAAGCCCGGAAGGCGTTTCCTACCAATCTTGCTAAGTATCAGCCAGCATTTTCCACAGTTAAAGAAAACCACTGTAATTTGATGCGTCCTGAATAAAACAAAGGTTTTACTTCACACAGCTGGGGTACAACTCAGACAATGATCAGTTGTGCTGAGGTTGCCATTCATAGTAGGCCAAGAGATATGTAATACAGACAGTTACAGTTCTAACCGTGCTCTGTTCACTTGAAATATTTGGACACATTCATCCCTACTAAAGCAAGTAAAGTTCAACACTTTTTAGTGGGGCAGAGGAGGAAGCCTCTGAAAATTAACCGCTTGAGCTGAAGTCTTTCCATAGTAAAAATATGTCAGGCCAAAAGCTTCAGAACAGCTTCTACCAAATAAGATAATTTGAAAAACAGAGCTGAAGGAAAACTCCACTGCTATTCCTATGTAAGTGACTCCTCTCACTAAGTATTCTAAAGCACAAAACTGACAATTGGCAGAAAATATACCTTTGACCATCCCAAGAAAATCCACTGCACAGGCAATTTCACACTCCAGAAATAAACATACATGCACTCCCTAGATTACTACTACCTAATTTCTGTAAGACAAGTCCACGCTCGGGAAAGCTTCAGTACTTGTTTTTATAGTCTTAAAAACAAGATCTTTAATGGAATGTGGTAAGGGTTCAGTAAAACACAATGCAGCCTCTGCAGTTAGCAAAAGCAGTGGCATTTCCCAATTCAAAATAAGCAGGATTTTTCATTGTCTTTCATTTTCTTTGTCTGGTGCATCACAGGTTGAATCTCAATAGATTGCACTTCTGAGATTAAAGATCTTACTGAGTCTACTGATGTTCTTTAAAGGCACTATCCTTGGAACAAAAACAACCCAAAGAAACAACATTCAGATATATCACATAGCTTCTGTGATACAGACTTGAAACAGTTTCAGTAATAACGCTAAAAACAAAAAACAACTAATCAGATATTAACCAGAATGTCAATGTAAGTTTGACAGCATTAGTATTGGTTGAATTTATCATCCACCACTAACGCATCAAAATTATGCTTCTGATGTATGACTTCCCTCTTGTCTTACTCTACTGTTGGAAAGTACATTTTCCCAAATAATGGTACAATAAATAGCTCTACAGAATCTCCTTTCTGGAAAAAAATACCTTTTTTCTTTAAAGAATTCACAGGCTTAGAATGATTTTTAAAAACGTCATGTCTTTATTTCCCACTGTCACTATTGTCTCACTGAAGCCATAGATTTGTGATTTTCTGAGTAGAATGAGAGCAGGTTAGGAAGCTGGAGCAATCTGAGGCAGGTTATCTGATCATGCAGCAAGCACCTAAAGTTTGATAAAACCTTGAAATGAAACAGGTTAACGTAAGTCACTGCCAACTCAAATCATTGCATGCAATTAGCTTCAACTCAACCAGCACCTTGCTACCATTTGTACTTCTTCAACTTCTTAAAATGAAAAAGAAGAACAAAACAGATGAGGTATTCACACTAATTTTGTGAGGCACTGAGAATGACAGAAGTGCTACAGGAAACAAACCTGCACTTGATTCTTTTGCATAAAAGTTTTTGTAGTGCTACGTTATTTTCATTTACCTAAGAACTTCTTCTGCCTGCCAGGCAGCATCTTCTTCTTCTTCCCAGGCATTAGTATTTTCTTGCCAAGTATCCAAGTCTCCCAGTTCAGGCTGGAACAAAACAAGAAAAACTCTACTCATGTGGAAAAAAAAAATAGATAAAAACACTTATTTTTAACCCTGGTACTTCAGACTTCCAGAAACATCTGAGATATGACAGTACTTCTCAGTTTATTGTTCATGTTCTAATACTGACTTTTTGCCTTTATATTGTTAGTATAGATTTTCAAATCCTGTTGCTGGAGAACAAAGGAAAGAAGGAAGTACTACAGTGCATTTTTAGGAAGGAGAAGACAAGCCGAGCAGGTGAACTGAGTAGACTGTATTAAAAATTTCTGGAAGTAGCATGGACAGACCAACGTTATTCCCTGAATGCTGTTTTTACTCACTAGAGCCCTTTCCCAAATTATTTTCATTATGACAGTCTAAGGAAGTGTTATGACCATTCTGTACTGCTCTCTGCCTAGACCACTTTGTGCAGTACATTAAACAAAGCACCGTTAAAGAAGGCAAAAAGGAAGAAAAAATTAGCATCTCCCTCTAACAGCCAGGCTGTTGCATAGCCAGGCAATTTAGCAAGGACTAAAGAGCAAAAATTAGGAGACTCTTAGAAGACAAGCTCTATGCAAAGAGGAGGGAGAAGCAGAAAGTTAAATATGGGTTCAAGATTACAAAGCAAAGAAAACCCACAGACTTCCTAGAAAAAAAACAAAAAAAAACTTTTGTTAGGAACTTACTGTGTAGAGTCCAAAACACATGTAAGCCATTGGCTTACAAGATTTGCTAGTATACAGGTGCTTGGAAGCTTCCTACCTTTTAACCACTGATCTGTTAAGCTTCACAGTCAAATAAATAAACTAGAATTAGATCAATTACTTCATTACTTTGAACCACACACTCAATTTTAAAATAATTTATGTTATTCCACAACTATTGCTCTTGCTCTCCACAACATATATCTTAGGCAGATTATTCCTTCTCCTAAGGAACTCATTTATCTGTCAAATAAAGATCAATACTTAGAGCATACTTACAGACTGATGAATAAAAGGAATATCTTGTGTAGCTGCTAATCTGCTAGAGAATCCCGTGTTTCCCTCTGGAATCCCAAAATTTAAAGGTTCTCGTTTTTTAATAACTATCTGAAAATATTCAAAAAAGGAACAAAAAGAGAGGTCAAAGCACTGTGACAACCTATGACTGTATCAAAACACAGAAAGGGCACAAAAAATGAGAGATCCAATAGCCACATCTCCCAGTATTCACCTGAGCTACCAATTACATGAGGTATTCCTTGGAGAAACCCTGCTTCCATGAGAGGAAAGTAAGATACTACTCCTGAAGGTAGCGCTGTCTGGACAGCTGTACTGCTTTGGAACACGAGCTATTCCAGGTACTTCAACAGCACAGCTGTGCAGATAACCTAAGCTTCAGTAGTTGAAATGCAACTCACTGTCACATCAACTGATAAAGCTCTGTGCTAATTTGGCTGAAAAACGTGCACTAATACTTCTCCTGAAAGGCAAGTTAACAGGCTTAACACAGTAGCTAAGATCGTGTATCCCTTATCTGTCTTGACCTCAAGACATGAGCTTACTCAGTTGTTTTGTTTAGCCTACTTTAAGCCCCTGCTGCTTCCAAAAGACGTAGATCCCCCATTTCACTGACTGTATGAACACTAGCAGCAATGCAAAACAGCAAACAGGACTAGACCGTCTCGTTTGGCAATGGCAGGTGTGGTTATTTGACTGAAATTCCATTTGCACACACTGTAGATATGAGCAGGAACACAAAAGGATTCCACCTCAGATCTTGGAGTTCATATTGAGCCCCGACACTGTGGAACTGCAAATACAAATTTGTATTTACAGGTTGGTAACACGGCCAAGTTAGCAGCAATGGTCTTTATGGTGCCTGCAGTCAACCCTAGAGTTGTGTTTACACTAAACCAGTACAGCAGTATTCAAGCAGCACGGATTCTTCCTGAGTGTTATGCTATACCAGAAGCTCAATCCATTAAGAGAAAACGCCATTAGAAACAAAGGAGAAATCCACCTCTCCCCCAGTCCTCCTCTGCCCCCCAGATTTTGTGAGACTCTAATCCACACAATCTTGCAGACCCCAAATTTACACAAAATTGAACCCACTAACATCTCCAGTTCATAGGAGCACCAGAGAATTAAGGTTGGAAGGGGCCTCAAGGGTGTCCAGATGAATCTCTGGCTCAAAGCACAGTCAGCTCTGAGGCTGACAAAGGTACGCAGGGGTCTTGATGGAGACTGGACTACTCTGGGCAACCTGTTCCAGTCCTTGACTACTTTCATGGTGCAAAAGGTTTTCCAATCGACTCAAAGCCCTGTAGGTATCCAACTGGAATATTTCCACATGGAAACAAAACTTGCAATTACCAGAAGTTTAATTAGAAAAAGTTCACGGATTTAAAACTACTGTGGAGATACCCATCTGTTTTTTCTCCAAATATCTGATCTTTGAAAAGCAAGCTATTTTGAAATATCAGCTCCCTAATACCACTCACCCCAACACAGCTTGGTAAAACAAGTACCCACTGCTTTCTGAGGCAGCAGTGTTGCTACATCAAACATCAGTACGGGCAGGACAACGAATGTCTCTGTTCAAATAACAAAGAGGTACGAGCACAAGTGTCTTAGTGCAATGGTTCTATTTTCAGAATTAAAAGTGAGGTGAGGGTTCTCACATTTATACTTCCTAGAACATTTAGACTATGAAGTTCACCATAAATTTCCAAGAACTGTAAGACTAACGATGTAAACACGAACCAGTATCACATTTGGTAAGGTCTGAAAGTCACCATTTTAATCAGCCAGGTTAGACTAGACATCAGCATCTATTCTCATTTCAACAGGACAGCATAATTTTGCCTGAAGCACTATCTGTAGGTTGCCAATTTACTTATAACCTATATTAAAGCATAGAAAGCCCTCAGTAAGTATAGTTGAAAGCTCAATACCTACTTTTTGAGTTTTTCTTATAGTTGGTGTCATATCTTTGAAATAATCAGGTTCCATTTGTTCCAAAGGGTTTTGCTGAGCTGCCACATTACCATTGCCACCTTCAATCTTTACACTGGTGGGCGCATCCTCATCCCATGAAGACCAGTCTTCTACTTCTGGCTATAGAAGTGAATGGTACAAATTAATTTCACATAAAAATGTGTCTTACTGTATCTTGCTACGACAAGATAACTGGTATGATCACTCTGTTAAGTAATTATTAAGTTACCTACCACTGAAGCAATTACCTGTTTGGGAACAGATGAATAATCCACTGTGGTTGGCAAAGTTATTTGGTCTCCACTTAACTTTCGCCCTCTTCCAGACCTGAAAGAAAAACGTAGGATTCCTCCAAGCTCTGAAAACATGACCACTAAGTTTAAAAAAAAAAAAAAAAAGGAAGTCTGAGAACAGCACTGCTGCAAGTAGTCTGGCTAAAACATTAAGTGCTTAAACTACCTCAGCACTGTCTACTGCTAGTAAGAGAGCCTGCTAAACAAAGGACTCTCATCATGAATTTAAAGCGGGGTTCACACGAATTTCAAAGCACCATTTACTGTTCACGTTTCTTAAAGAGTTGCTCCTCCTCGGTTTCTATGCCAGTTTGAAAAGCATGAATTAAATCAGCTATTTGCATATAGTCAGTTACAGTTTTTAGATTCTCAATTCTAAAGAAGCAAACACTACCGATCTCTATTAGCTCAAAGATAACCATTTCCACTGGAAACCGAGAAATTCTGCTATTGGCCTGAGGCGTTAAGCTGCGTTTAACAAATCGTTTGTTGAGCTGTTCGATTTGAAAGCCCCTCAAAGCATTTTTCCTTTGAAGTCTAAAGAGAGGTAGCACAAGATTATGCAAGTCAACAGCTTCTGCTCAATACATGCTTCTACTTAAAGAACAGTGTTGCAGTGAAAGTGTTCCAGCAACTGTATCAATTTTAATTGAAGACAAACACTATTGCATTGCTAATAATGCAAATATTTACTTAATGACATTAAAAAAAATCACAATAACAATTAAAATATTTTTAGCTGACATTTGCTGTATCTTAAAAGCTTTTAACACAAGAGAATGAATTTGAGACTGACACTCGTGTTCTCCCCACGTCAGCTCCTATATCAAGACAGTCACCTAACTGACCTTGGACCTTGATAGCTTGGAAGAACAAAGACATGTTTATTGATACTGATGAGAATGCCACAGGGAACTGCCACTTGGAGTTCACGTCCATTATTTTTATTATTATAGAACATTCCACCACCACATCAGAACAGCTGAATTGCTTGTAATACAAGGTCCATTGCACACTGGTGAGTGACTAGGTTATTTTTTTCCTACTTTTGGCCCAAATGATACCTCCTTAGGAAAGATCAGGTGCTATCATCAAATTTTCACTTCATATAATCAACTCTAGCCCATTTAGAAACTGTTCCTTTAAAAACAACATAGTTTAGTTCACTTGCAAGAAGTCTTCAAGAGAAAGCAAATCTTAGTTGCTTCAGATTTTTAAGACTGAAACTTACAGCTGTCTAAGTCTGGAAGTCTCTACAATGTTAAGAAATTAAAATAAATGTAGCTCAGAAAAAGCTATTACTAAGTACAAGGTAACCAAGATAGGGGACAGAATTCTAAATTCTATCCTATGTAGTACATATGCATAGGTGCAATCTTCAAGCAGGTTCCGTTATAAAAGACTACTTAGGCAACCAAATTTAAGCACAATTTTCAGATTATATCCTTGAAAAAAATGAAGTCTTCATACAAAAGGTAATCTACTACTGCGGTGTCAACAATGACAAAAATGTCATTGTTGTAGGCCTGTTTGACTTACATATGCAGTCATATGAGACCTGTTTTAATCTTCCCTTCACATAAAAATATTTAACGAACTTGACGCTAGGTTCTGTAACAGGCAAAAAGAAAAACAAAGCCCCCTCAAACACATTAGAAACTTCTGATACTTGGGCTGACTAGATTTTGTTGATGTCTCTAACAGAAACCCAAGCCTGGAAACAGCTGCTTCCCAACCATCATTAGACAGACACTGATCACTGCTCTGAAGGCCAAATGTCTCAATGCTTCTTGGTTTTGTTTATCTATAATAATTAGCAGCATCCAGATTTGTCAGCAGGATGAAGGTTGTAAACGGAATGAAATTTCACCTTATTTTGTATTTATACCTGTTGTTTGCTGGAAACAGTGGATTCAAGCAGGCTGCTGTTCATCAAAAAAGAAACTTAACTGAAAAATGCCAAGTGCTATGCATAGGCTTTATGCTGACTGGAGAGATGCACAGTCTCTACAGGCACTTGTTTAAATTAAAAACTGAAATGTGTAATCCAAATAAGTACCAGCTCATATCCATCAAATTAAAATGCACATTTAATTAAATCACATTTGCTGGTTACCAAGCTTACTCATATGCAGGGGTGCATTATAAGAAAACAAAATTTATTAAACTATGCTTTGCAGCTGACATTAAAATGAAGAACTCTCTGTGGTTAACGGACCGAACTAACTTGATCAACTCACTTGCTT
Source organism: Anser cygnoides (assembly GCF_040182565.1). Classification (NCBI taxonomy): domain Eukaryota; kingdom Metazoa; phylum Chordata; class Aves; order Anseriformes; family Anatidae; genus Anser; species Anser cygnoides. The sequence continues at coordinate 145,286,691 of NC_089874.1, read as the reverse complement.
ATGTGAAAGTTTTAAAATTTTCATTCCTTCGACTAACTGTTATTAAGAGAAGAAAAATTCTCCTACTTTTTGCTCCCAACCAGTTCCTCGCCTGTTCACTGCAATGATTTAGTTCATTCAGAAATTGAAAAAGAAGAAAATTGTTTATTAGGTGCAGTGACAGTACTGTTTATAAAAGATACCTTAACACTTTGATTAAGGGTCCACATATTACAGAAACTTATATAAAAATATATATTACAGAAATCATACCAACTCAGTGTTTTGACTTCTTTAAGAACTTGAATGGCAAGTATTCTTAATTTAATTTAGTATTCAAATCACAAAACTAAAGCTGACAGCTATTAAGTTGTATGCAGCATTAAAATGCATCTTTTTAAAACTTCAACAAATGTGGAGTGAATTTACCAACAACGAACTGAAAGCTTCCTCTTATTCATACAATGAGCAAAGGTGAACAGGACAAAAAACAATTCAGATGCTATTTTGTGTCTACCACATACTCTGCATATGCTTTAATCTCAGTGGCAAGGTAGTAGTTATCATACACAAAAGAAGAATACATTTCTTCAGACTGCTAATTGTTTAAATAAAACAACATCCTGTAAGGGTGATGAGAAGAAAAAGTAGTCCAGAAGATGGCACAGTATCTGAGAAGATCAGCATCAGGTACTGTTGAATCCTACTAATATATAACCATAAATCTGGATATATAGATAGATAGATACAGATGTGTGGGGTTTTTTTGTCCTTTTTTTTTTGTAATGCTTCTGGATACTACCCCTGTGTTCATGAATTTACAACTCAAAAGAACACTGAGTGTTTTTGCTTTCTCTTGTAAGTTGTACGATGTTCATTAAAAAAAAAAAGGGAAAAAAAAGCAGTTCTCTGAAACTAATCACTGTCCTCTAAACATTTGTATGAACCTTTAGCAGGCAGAAGAACCTAGTCTCAAGCATCTCAAGCAACTGTTTCTTGACCAAGCAGGACGAGAATGAGTTATATTTACAATGAAAGCCTACTGACTGATGACTGGGTGGATGCTGCCATTAAGTGAACCTCTTAAAAACAAAATATCACTTGCCAAATCCTTTTTAAAAAAATCGTGAACAGTTTTTAGTCACTTGACAGAGGATAACGTTAAAAGGCAATTTTTAAACCCTGTCATAGCTGTTCAGAAAACAATCCCCACTAGAGCTATCATAACACAAAAATACACGGACTCACAATTGCACTACACAGACTTTTGAACTCCGCAGGAATATGCAGATTAAAGAGTGAATTTGACTTATTTTGTATCCTTCTTGATTGTTTTGCAATCAGTAGCAAAACCAGAATTAGGAAAAGAGGTGGGTATGTGTTGGGGAGAAAGAAAAAAGAGAAAAAACTTGTAATTAAACCAGAAAAGGTAACCAAATTAAGACATGTTTACCTGCATATTAACTTTTTAATAAAAGAAAGCACAGCTGCCAGGCAAGTACAGATTTTAAACAGCCGAAACTGTGTTATGGCCATGATGAGAAACCCTTCCTGCAAAAGAAAAAAAAAAAAGTTAGATGTAGAGCATCATATATCTTTATAGCCCTTAAGGCCAATTTCCTTAGTTGCTCATAAACAGGGAGCATTCTGTGAAGCTACATTCATGCAAGAAAAGAGAAGAGGTACCTGGAGCAGAGACTCTACCTGCCTACTATCTGGACATTTCACTGATGTAAAAAATGCAAGCACCTCATGTGTACAGCCTTTAAAAAAAAACAGCACATAATCATAGATAAAGACACAATTAAAAGCACTTTTAAAGTGCCAATCAGTTGTGGTGACTGATCTATTTTAGACGCTAACAATGCAAGGAGAAAGGAATTATGACCGGTAAGAAGCTCACACCTCCTTGCGCAAACCTTGCATATGCAAATTATCAATGTACATGAAATCAGCATTAAGTCAAAACCTAAAAGTGGTTGTTTGAAGTTTCCAGTGATTTTAATTGGAGATGTGTGATGAGAACCAACATTTTATTTTAGTGACCAATGTCACTGAAAGATCATCAGGGAAGAAGGATCCTGTTCACACTACGTGCGCTACAGGACAAGTTAATCCCCTGGATACATCAATGCTCCTGTGACAGCCCAGATCATGCTAACAAACCCAGATAAGCAAAAATTGATCTTCAGCTGAAACCACCAATGCTGGTTGCTATTTTTCAGCGTCAGTTAGAGAATTTAGGTAATTCATATTCAACATATCACATTTATTCCAACAGGTCCCCTCAAATAGGTACAGACCCAGTTTGAATAATAAACTGTAATTCAAGGATCCCTTTTCTTTCTTCTATAGGTGAACATCTCAGAGTAAGGAAGAAGAGGTTAGGCTTCACAACTAGCTTTTAATTATATACAGCTACACTTGTAACAACATTTTCTGATGCCAGTTTAACATACCTCCTGGTGAGAAGAGAAGGCAGCCCTGTGACATTTTCCTCAGGCCATGAGTATTCCATGGAAGGACAGCTTGATTTCAAATATGCTATGGCATTTAAATCACTTTTTATATTCCAGGCTTTAAGTTAGGAAGAGTCAGGAAGGTGGGTCATTAGGTAGGCTGCTCCAATACTGCCCTGAGGATTTTATTAAAAAGTACATCATGGGATTTGTGAGCTTCACGGAGCTTAGATTTACTTTACTGGTGCTCATTTACTAGATAACTAGTATTAAACATAGTAACATGGTGCTGGAAATACTACTTCACGTACAGTCCAGAAAAGGAATTTTTGCTACTGAAAAGTTGTGCAGGGTTACTACTAAGCAAGTGGGTCCTTTTATTGAAAAAAAAAAAAAAAAAAAAGGAAGGCTTAAGCCTTTGCATAACCACCAAAATAATTACACCAAATATATAATATAACCACCAAATTACAGGCCATGCTACCAAGCTGTAGCTCAGGAGAAAGGCCCTGTGGGACACACTTCACCTCTACCTCGATGCTGGCCTTGTCTTAATCTCATTTCACAGGAGACTCTTTGTAGAAGAGTGGGTATCAAACGGGCTTTTTACCTAACAGGAACAGGAAACAGTCAAACTTCCCACAAAAAGTAGTGACATCAGACACCAGCCAACACACTTAGCTTTCCGATTTAAAAACAGAACTATCATTTGGTATTGTACTCATGCACTTCCTCACCTTCTGGCATAAGCGATTTGGACAATATCTATGTGACAGGATAATACATCAGTCAAAAATGTGAAGGATTTAGGAACAGTGGAAGCTAGTGAAAAAAACAGCAGACGGCAACTGGATGGATAGCTCTCTATTCTAAAGGTAAAGATTACTGCAAAGGAGCACTTAATTGGCAAAAGAAATTGTTACATTAAAGAGATGCAGCTAAAAGCCATCTACCTGGGATTTCAGGAATGAAGAGCAGGTGACCTGCTGAAATAAGAATAAAGGTATGTCTTTTCTGAAAGGAAGGTTATTTAGAAGCTCATTCCATTCTTCTCCATCAGAATTCACTCTTTTATTGGCTTAGGGGTCAGAGGGAGTTAGTAGAAAGATACTCAACACTTCAAAGAATAAAGCAACTTTCCTACTTTCCTACTGTTTAGCCTACTGAACTGCCAAACCAGACAGTCCAGGCAGATCCTAAATTTAAAAACAAAACAAAACACCCTACTGATTGAAAAGATTGTTTTAGGAAGCACTATTACTCAAAAATTTCTAGACTCAATATTATTTTTCCCTAAGTTTTAAGAAAAAAGAAAAAAAACCACAATCCACAAGGACAGTCTAGCTCACAATTTCTTGAAGTTCACTGCTGACAAGTGTTTGTTAGTCACCAGAAATTATTGCATTTTCCCCAGGGCATTCCTATACCTGGCAGCACACACTTCCAATATCACCCACACGCCTGTTCAGCAGGGTTCAACAGCTCCCTTCATTCCCCACACCGCTCAGGTGACTCCTTGCTCCACTTCCTATGTGCCACGCAGGAACTGCAGCGTTATATTGAAGGAGGGCGAGACACAGCCACATGCTGCACGCGTGTGTTTGAGCTGCGTTCCACTTTAACTACGGCAGCATCAAGCCCTTCAAGACAGCAAGTATCATTTTGCTTTCTTCTGCTCTAAGCTTTGATTGTGACCTCCCCAATTAAGTTAAGCCCTGTGCTCAAAGTCGTCAGATCCGCAGCCAGAGTTTTGGCAACAGCAAGGAATCACTAGACATTGTACTGCCAGCAATCATCCAGCTTTAAAAGGTACTTTTATCAGTGTATCTAGTTTTTCTACAGCTAATTAAGATGTGAAGCAATGCATATGCATTAATTTTGGCAATATGCTAAATGTTAGGTAAAAAGAATCTTAAACCAAGTACTTGGTTCAAGATTAGGGCACGTCAAGCATTCCCTGCCAGACATCTAAAACAGCACTTGGAGCATTTGTGTTACTGCATTTTCTGAGTTTAGTGCAAACTGAATTCACCTGACAACATGACACGAGACTTGTTAGGTAAAACAAGGTGTCCCTTCTATTTCTGTTGTCAGTCCTTTTCCAGCCGAGGGAAGAAGAGATGCACAGCCACGTAGAGCACTGAGACAGAACACAGAGTGGCAGTGCTCCAGCAAGAATACTCGAACATTTCTTAACAGATGGAGGCAGAGGTGAAACACTGGACTAGAATTCAAAAAATCTGATAACCTGTCAGCCTGACACAGCTTTGCATGTATCATGCCCCATGCCTCAGCTTCCCATTTGCAACATGTAATAGTTTTCCTTCTCCCATTAACACTGCCTCAAATGTATAACATTTATCAGACTTTCTGTCAACTAACTTTTAAGCTCCATTGCAATAGATAGAAGTAAGTGAATCAGGACATGAACCCTAATTAATCTAATTTTAGCAGTCAGTGCAACAATTTTGTAAAAGTTACCACATCTAGCAAGAGTTTGACTCATGTAGCTCATCCTGCTTTCTACTGGTAAGAAGTTACGGCAATTGCTCACATGGAAGTTGTGTACCAAAAAGATTAGAGCATGGTAGCAGCAAGACATTGAACACAGAGACAAGTGAGAAGCCCAAGGCAACTTAGCCCTGGAAACATTTTATGGATCAATAAAGGAAATATAGGGAAGGCAGGGAAAGTTCAGAAATGTATTGAAACACTTTTACACTGCGCTCAGCTTGCAGCGGCGTTAGAGCTCCTGGCAACTCGGACCTCGCTGGCACCAGCCTGCAGCACACACCGACCAGCTGAGTATGTGAACTAAGGTGCAAGAGACAAAATGCTCACTGGCCATCACCGTGCAACGAGCACCTCGTCGTCTGCAGGAGCACTTCCTCTTTTATACCTAATTGCACACACAAACACTACTTAAGCAATATCTCAAGAGACAGAGCCAATTCTAAAACAAAGTCACTTTCTGGCACTCAAATGGTTTTAAAGACTTAAGTTTTTTTTCCTCTTACTGAACTCACGTCCTTCCAACAGTTAAAACGATGTCAGAAGATTAATATTAAAGGACACCTATCCTCTCCTCTGTTGCTCCCATGTTCTACTTGTAATGCTGACTGATTTGTGCTGTGTCGTTTTCTTCAGATATCATCACCTTCTGAATGGAATTTCTGTCTTGAATTACCACTGCTTTGTGAGTTGATTGCACATTCTTTCACATCAGCTCATCTGTGACTCTGCAATGAATACATGAAGACACCTTGGAAACAGTGGCTTTTCCTTGCATTAAATACAGCTAATTAAATAGCCAAGGGAAGAAGTCTAAATCAAAATTAAAAATAACTTGACTGAAACTGATCGTTTCCCCACCAACAACATGTTTACATGAGTAACCACAAAAAACCTCCTAAGGCAAAATGAGACATCCATTTCCTGGTACAGAAGACTACCGTGCCCTTTGGTACTCACACGTGTCAGCCCCAAAACTCCACAAGAGCACCAGCGAACCAGCATGTCTGCGCTAGAACAAACAGATGATAAAAATCAAAAAGCACCATATGATTAGTCCGAAGTTTAAGTGGCAACGATAAGGTTTCTTAGAAGTTCATTTTACATAAAATTTTAAACAAGCAGTGCTACCACATTAGTCTGAAGATGACCAGAGATTTACAGGGAGATGGAACCTTATGAAGATTAGTAAAAAGAGATAAAAAAAAGTGTTTCTTTACAAGCACAAAACCCCTCCTCCAAATCGTGTACATTAAAAGATGTACAAAGACATTGACTTTTTAAAACAGCAACGTAATGATTCAGGAGCAGCATTCAGCCAGGTACTGAAAGCCAAAACCAGCATCTCCTGCACTTCAGAGAGTAACCGTGATTCTGTAACCTAATGAAGATGTTCCACTCCCCTCTTCCAGTATGATTTGATCCTTCTTTATTTTTTTTAATTGCTTTACGTAGAAACATAATATTGGGAGCACTGAGGCAGGAGGAAAAAAACAACTAGGCCAACATCTTTACCATTGATTTTGATAAATGGATAGATGAAATGGCAGCATTACGACATTTTGTAGTAGCCATGCTACTACGGCATTAGAAGAGTAGAATCTGTCTACATGCGGGTGGTTACGGGGATGTCCTTAAGGAACTGTAGTTTCAACACTGATGTTCTAAGTTTCAGTGTAAGAACCCTAAATAAGACGTTACGAGGCAGCTGGGAGAAAAGACTACTTTGCCTATGACTTGCGGGAGTGAGACAAGTCATCCAAGGTGTTCAAATGCAAGAAGAGATTTTAAGACAATCTTTTGCAGAGGATGCCAAAATTTAAGAAAGAATGTATTTGTCTCTATAAGTAAACACAGAAACTAGCCCTACCTAAATCATTCCTAGACACCTAACTGTTTACAGACTGGAGCTTAAACTTTTCCTTTTTAAACCTACTATCCTGGAGTTGTAAAACTTCTAGACTAGTATCACCTCATCTCACCCCTTCCTCTCAAAGAAGCTGAGTATAGTTCCAATCTTGTTAACGCAAGCTCTTGAAGCTTTCTGTTCTGAACTAGAATGCATCCTGTCTTTTGAGGTAGTATTAGTGAAAACAGAAAATATAAGCCCACTGACTAGGTACAGTCATTCTTTGATAATTTGTTATCTATATGTGCTACTGTCTTCTAAAAACAGACACAGAATATAAAGATGGAATCTGTGCAATCCCATGATACTACACTGGTCATATAGGAAGTAACTTTGGTCATATAGGAAACCTTTGACACAGTGCACTACTTCACATATCTCCCTATGCAGCACTGGAGTTCTCAGACACAGACTTCATGATATCCCAGTTGTGCCACAGTCTTTACTGGTCATCCTGGACTTAAGTTATCTGTATTCACACTGAAAGCCATAAACATAAATTAATGTACTCTTGTTACTACCACAAAATCATCTTGCAAAATCTGGTGTCTCAACAAGCCGCAATACTTCACAGTCGTGATACACTATAGGTTGTGTTGTGTCGAGACAGCTTGAAGAAGTCCCTACACAGCTCGCCAGTATTCCCAGAGTAGCCAGGAGGACCATAAAGCAGAACGCTGTGCTATTTTTCATTAGACGTGCCACGGAGGCAGCACGAATCGCTGACCACGAAGCAGCACCCCAGCACCCCAGCACCGGCCCAGGGCTGAGCTTTCCGAGGACCGCACAGACACCAGAGGAAGCCGTCCACCTTTGGACTACAGGATCCGGACCCTTTAGAGCTGCACTGCCCAACTTCCACACGGCTCGTTATGCACGCCTGCTGTCAGCACGACCCAAGACTGCGCCCCCGACTCCTCCCGTTTGTCCCAGCCTCTAGGACCCCCCCCCCGGCCCCTTTCCCCGGCCCGGCGGTGCCCGAGGTGGAAGCGGGCACCCCTCCGCCAAATGGCGGCCCCCTCCCGCTCACCTGCCCCGGCCGGGGGGCCGCCGGGCGCCGAAGCGGCCAAAGCGCAGCCTCCGGCCGCCCCTCATTCAAAGCCTGGCGCTCGCCGCCGCCTCCCGCGCCGCCATCTCGGCCTCCTGTCACCGGGGCGACTGGGCCGCCCCTTCCGGCCGCGCCGCTTCCCCCGGCCCCGCCAACCAGCGCCGCCCGGGCCGCCCGGCTCACGCCGCCCGCGGCTGCTGGAGGAGCGGGGCGGGGCGGGGCGGGTTGACGTGGCCGCCCTGCGGCGCGGAGCCGTGGGGTTGTCCCGGCAGCCGCCCGACCTCGCGGGGTCTGCAGCCCCCTCAGGAGTTTTAGCGGGGTTTTTGTGGCGTCAGGAAGTGTGATAAATAACCCTTATCTGCGTGCCGCCTGTGTGGTCCTAGAGATAGTCCTAGGCGGTTGGCTAGGCTGCTGTAAATGTGGAAGGTGCTAAAAATTTGGCTGAAGTAGCTTCCCGCTGGGTGTTTCTTCAGCTGGCGTTAGCTCAGCTGGGTTGCTCACCTAGAGCTTCAAAAACGGTGTGTGTCTGCCAGCCTGACCCAGATGCAGTTAGTGGTTCGCTGTTGATGTGCAGGATTTGGGTGGAGGAAGATGTTGAGTAACGTAATGGGAGGTTTTCCAGAGCTCTGTGCACCTCTGGTTGTGTTATATTTGGTAGGACCAGCAGACCAGGTGAAGGGAGGCCTTGGCCCTTCTCACCAGTACAGTGTCCTTCTGGGAACACACCGCTACAAAGCACCTCCAGCCCTGAACCACACCACCCGCTTTCTTCTGCTCCCATTAAATGTCTTTCCTCACAGCCTTCCTGTTCTGCAAATAGACATAACCTGCATTTTTGCCTTTCCTTACAGCATAGGAAACACTTCAGTGATCTCTAACTAAATGCCTTCTTTGCTTCAGTCTTTACTACCAAGGCCAGCTCTCAGGAATCCTAAATGCTGGAGACGAGAGAAAGTCTGGAGAAAGAAAGACTTTGCCTTAGTTGAGGAGGATCATGTTAGAGATCATTTACACAAACTCACAGATCCGTGGGTCTACATGAGATGCACCCACGAGTGCTGAGGGAGCTGGTGGATGATATTGCTAAGACACTCTCCATCATCTTTGAAAGGTCACAGAGAGGTGCCTGAGGACTGGAAGAAAGCCAATGTCACTCCAGTCTTCAAAAAGGGTGAAAAAGAGGACCCAGGAAACTACAGGCCAGTCAGCCTCACCTCCATCCCTGGAAAGATGATGGAACAGTGCATCCTGGATGTCATCTAAGCATGTGGAGGAAAAGAAGGTGACCAGTAGTAGTCAGCATGGTTTCACCAAGGGGAAATCGTGCTTCACCAATCTGATATCCTTCTATGTTGGGATGACTGGCTGGATAGATGAGGGGAGAGCAGTGGATGTTGTCTACCTGGACTTCAGCAAGGCTTTTGACACTGCCTTCCCCCAAATCCTCATAGCTAATCTCAGGAATTGTGAGTTACTTTTGAGAACTGACTGGATGGCAGAGCTCAGAGGGTTGTGATCAGCAGCACAGTCTATTTGGAAGCCTTTAGCTAACGATGTCCCTCAGGGGTAAGTACTGGACCCAATCTTGTTCAACTTACTCATTGATGACCTGGATGAAGGGACAAAGCGCACTCTCAGCAAGTTTGCTGGTGGCACAAAATGAGGAGGGGTGGCTGATCCGCCAGAAAGCTGTGCTGCCATTCAGAGAGACCTGGACAGGCTGGGGAGTTGGGCCGAGAGGAACCTCATGAAGTTCAACAAGGGCAAGTGCAGGGTCCTGCACGTAGGGAGGAATAACCTCGTGCACCAGTACAGGCTGGGGGCTGACCTGCTGGAGAGCAGATCTGCAGAGAGGGACCTGGGAATCCTGGTGGACAGCAGGCTGACTGTGAGCCAGCAGTGTGCCCTTGTGGCCAAGAAAGCCAATGGGATCCTGGGGAGCATTAGGAAGAGTGTGGCCAGCAGGCCGAGGGAGGCGATCTTGTCCCTCTTCTCAGCCCTGGAGAGATCTTACCTGCAGTGCTGTGTCCAGGTCTGGGCTCCCCAGTACTGGAGCTCCTGGAGTGAGTCCAGTGTAGGACTGTGAAGATGGTCAGAGAATTGGAGCATCTCTTTTTGTGAGGAGAGGCTGAGAGGGCTGGGCCTGTTTAGCATGGAGAAGAGATGGCTGAGAGGGGATGTTTCCATTGTGTATATAAATATCTTAAGAGAGGGTGTTGAGATGATGGGACTGGATTTTTTTTTGGTGGTGCCCAGTGATAGGACAAGAAGCAATGGACACAAACTGAAACAAAGGTATTTCCATTTGAATATGAGGAAAAACTTCTTTACTCTGTGGGTGACAGAGCACTGGAACATGTTGCCCAGAGAGGTTGTGGAGACTGCTTCTCTGGAGATATTCAAAACCCACCTGGATGTGATCCTGTGCAACATGCTCTAGGTGACCCTGCTTGAGCAGGGCTGTTGGACTAGATGATGTCTAGAGGTCTCTTCCAATCACTGTGATTCTGTGATCTTATGCCTAACTTAGCTGACCCTGGTCAACATGCTCATTGTTATACAGACATTCAGGGATTTATCTGTCACAACCACCAGGATACCCCGCTCACCATGTGACAGTGGTTTTCACTCTTTGGCGAAGTGATTAGATTTTCAAATACTCTTTTTGAGGCATGTGGGACTAACATTTACATCACTTATCATTCTAAGCTTTTTTACCAACTCACTGTTCTCATTTGTTTACCTGAGCTCACATTTAACTTTGTAATTCTGTAGTCCAGGAGAATGTACCAAAATTGTTCTGACTCCATTCTTACAATTTTTTCATTCCAAGAACTGAATAAGTGTTCTTTTGAATGGAAAAGATCAGCTTTAAAGTTAAGAAACACTTTTATGAATCCCTGAAGCGGAGCTTGCATGAGATTGCAGAAAGACCATTCCATCAAAAAGGCTAGTTGCTGTAACATTGAGTGTTGTAACATTTAGTTGCTATCTAATCAAATCGCCGTTATTATACAGTTCTGGTGAAAATTTGGGTACTAACGAACAGGATCTTTAAAATCCTGCTAAACGTGTAATATATCAGGAAACACTGAAGCATAGTGCACTTAGAGGAAGCATTGCATCTCTTCACATTTCTTGGTCATTTGGATGATCTTGCTTTTAAAGGTAAATGAGTTCAATTCCTCATTCTGCTTGAATTTGTGTTTCCTACTTTCTGGCTAATAGCTGCAAGGCTTCAAAACATGTTCAGACCCATCTCCATGTTCTCCATATTTTCCTTTGTATGGTGTAGATCAAGACTTAGGCCAAAGAAAAAGAACGGCAGAGTATCCTAGTGTATCACTGGGGATCAGGGAGATGTGGTATTTAGTTCTTGCTGCAATCTATTTTAAACCACTCAGTAGAACTATAAAGTTATTTTCACTCACATCCTTCACCAGTAAATGTTAAAGTTTTATATTCAGAGAGGAACAGCTTCAACAGAAGTACCTGACAAGTGCTTAGTGATCAGAGGGGGAGCTACCATTTTGGTACTGCAAGGCAAAGGACAAAATTAAGTGCTCCTCTGCTGTGTACTGAGTATGTTCTCTGGTAACAGAGGTCCTCAGCAAACATGCAGCATCTCCTCTTAGTTGTTTTGTGCACTGAGGGAGGATTTATTTGCTAGATCCATGATGAGGGAGGTGTTGACCCACGCGTTGCTTGGGGAGGGGTGGATGCGTGCCCTGCTGGTTGCTTTTTCTATGCCATTGCTTCAGACAGCAAGGAGCTGGATGCAAGTGGGATGGCCTTTGTTAGGCTCCTTCATCTCCCTCCTCCCACATCGTGGCAGACATTGGAACTCCATTTCCCCAACCTTCCATCAGGGAGCAGCTCCCTGGGGGCTGAGGAGCCAAGCACAATGTGGCTGGGCAAGGCCAGCCGGGGCCCGAGCAGGGCAGGCCGGGGCCAGCACCCAGTCCTGGCTGTTGGGCAGGGTCCTGATGATGAGACCGATTCGAGGACAATCTGGGGAGTCAGTCCACTGGTCCAGGATCAGTAGAGCCTGTAGCAAGGCCTGGCACAGTGGTGGCCAAGCTGAAGAGCAGCGCTCCTGTGATAGGGACTGGGGTCATGGGCAGGGGGCTGGTGGAGGCCCCAGGTGAGGCTGGTCAGGGCCACTAAGGCCAGTTGGTGTCCTCAGGGGCCCATAACCCTTACGCCTGTAGCACCTGCATTCAGTAAAAGGTACTTAATATATGCAACACTGTGTTTAATTTAAGCACCATTTCAAAACCATTTATGTGGCAAAGATTACATCTTTCAGTATAAATTTCTGTCTAAAGAAGTAGAAGTTGGAAAGCAATCATCACCTGTGTTTACACATAAAAGCAAAACCACCAGCATGGCACACTGGGAGAGGCCAGGTTATGAAAATAGCCAATGACATTTCCTTAGAGAATATGTTCCATTTTTGAGCATTACAATTTATATACTCAATAGTGAATAAGCCACACTGAGAATGAAACATTTTGAAATATGCATATAAACGCCCACACTTAATATTAAACTGCCAGAATGGCTCACCCACACTATCCTCCTAAATGCACAACAGACCTATGTGTGACTGTTGCATTAATGGGAAAAAAAATCCCAGAAATTGGCAGACTGCTAACGAAGAATAACTGTCTTCATAAAAACATAATTATGCAACTTCAAATTCAAGAAAAATATAAACAAAACTTCATTTCTAGAATAAATGTTTGCTGGGATTAATACTTCTCAGTTCAAAAATGTCATTGACCCTTAGCTCTTTAAGTTTTTAACTAAGAAAATTCCTCTCGGTCCATTAGTTTTCCCAAAGAGATCTTGAATTTTACATATTTCATTGCCACAGCAATGTAGTATGGCTGCAGTAAACATAAAGTTTTTAAGGGAATTCAAATTAATGCTTTAATTTTATTTTTTTTAGATACTAGAGATTAAATGTACCAATCGCATCACCTGACAGTTTGCAAGATTGCTAGTGTCTCTTCTTTACATCTAAAAAGATTTCCATCACTTCATGGATGGTTGTTCCACAGCCTCTTGATAGATGCCATCCTGATACTCAACATTCATATTTACATTTAGTAGGCTCATTCTGTCTATAAAAGAGATATAGCCTCTCTTTTGGTATGAATTCTCTTTTGTATGGTGTATATGCTTTATGTACTTGTGTGCCCTCTCTCGCTCTTCAGTCATCTATTAAAGCTATGAATAGCTAGTTTTTTTTATCTCAGTGTACCTTTCCACAGTTACAGTACTGTTGAACTATGCGGTAACTCAAATTTTAAATTTGTGGAAGAGATTTTACCCTCAACAAATGCTTGATTCTAATTAGAGTTTTTATAGTTTCAAACACAGAAAATTGCAGATTTTTGCTATCAAATTCAGAAGTAAATTTCTGTACTGCTGCTATAAAATTCTGTTCTACTCTTTGAAAATTCATCATTAACTGTCTTGAAACTCTAGATGAGAAGGAGCAGTTCCATCATTACATACATTTTCCATTCCTTCGTACTACTCCTGAGCATATATTTTTGGTAAAATCTAAGTACTGTCCAAGGATTTTGCCTACGTTTAGGCAAGGGCATATTCTACTGTATTTGAAAATCAGTCCCTTTTCCGAGGCAAGTAGGCAAGTAATCATGAAAGCCTCTTTTCTTTCCTAGAGCTGAACTCTTCACTCCCTCTGCCAGCATATCTTAAATTCCTTCCGTTGTGCCTGTTAAAGCTTGATATGCCTTGTAAAGGAAATTTCTATCTTGGTAAGAGGCCTTGTTGGGAAAATTCAACAAACTTTTAACAAGCATGTGGTGTATATAAAATCATAGTTAAAACTGTAAAAAGGCACACGCACCCAAAGTTTTATTTGGAAGCAGTGGCCAAGAGAGGCCAAAGAGATGCAGTGTCTGCCCGGGTCTTCCTGAGGTTAGAGCAGGCAGGAGAAGATTAGTCTTCTGCTGAACTGGGTAGTTTTATTTGCTTCCCTGAGAAAGATCCAGGGGGTTGACTCCTTTTGGCATCTCTCTTCTTGGCCTTCAAACTGGAGCTTGACCAGCCAGCAGGACCTTCCTGGTTTTAAAGGAATATGCCCTTCAGGTTGAAAACTGTTGGTTGGTTTCAGTGCTATAAAGATCTTAAAGATTCTTTAAAGATAAAGAATGTGTGACTTTAGCCTGATGCTTAGAAATTTCCTGGAAAAAAAGATCCTGAGTTTTCTCTGTGGGTGGCACAAGCTCCTCCTTTCTTAGGATAATTCACACTTGCTGGTTTAATATACAGAATAAACGCTGGGAGTAGGTACCAGAATCCAGTTTTCTCTCTCCCTGCCAGGCAAGTGAGATAATCACTGGGCTACAGAGCCAGGCTTCCTCTTGCTCTTTCAATTAGTATTTTTTTATGGTAGTGCAGGCGAACACAAGTAACAAGTTCCACATCTCCTTCTCATGAGTTTTGACAGAAAAGACTGTAGCCTGTTGATAAGACCATTCTCCCAGAAGTTAGATTTAAAATGAGGCATTACTCACATTTTGGAGTGTCAGGAAGGGGGTGATCAATCAACCCATCTCTTCTCTTTCTCAAATAACGAATCCACCTGCTATGTAGATCTCAACCGTCATCTAATTATTAGACTCCCTGTATAAGTTATCTCAGAGGGGAGTTATTTCCTCTTCATTCTGCCACATCACAAAAGAAGCAGTGGCTGCTGCTGCTCTTTTGGCAGGAAGCAAATCTCATCAATAAATACTCCGTGTGCTGTGCTTGGGATTCAGATCTCGTGGGGATTTAAGCATTCTGTTCTGTCATCTAGGTGCCAGCTACCTCTAGGTGCCGGTTGGATGCTTCTGCATACATTTAGCTGCAGACAATGGGGTAACTCCAGCATGTACAGAGACAAAATTAGGAATAGATTTAACTCTAGAATCCATAAATGTATCTACAGTTACAATACCTAAGAAGTTCTGTAACTGCCACTTGGCTGCAGTTGAGCAGCTTTTAAATACCAAATGTGGATATTGGCGCTTAAATTCCACTTAAAATGTATTGTAGATGATTATGCTGTATATTGGCTCTAGTTTTCACTGCTGATTTTAATAGAGAAAACAGGTACATAGATCAAACTAGAAAAGAACATTAGGATTGTCAAGAAAAAAAATAATTCACTAGCTTTTTTATATTGAAAGAAAACTTATGCTTTGTATTCTTTATGGTTCTCCTATTCAACAACTGCAAATTAGGGAGAGGTTAATAGGACCTTTATACAACCAATATATCACCTCATTACTAAATAGAAACACTTTCTTTCTGTCCTGTAGTATTTAGCCATTAAGTAGCCTTGCTTGACTTACATGCACAGCCTGCCTTGCGTTTCTCGTTAAGGAAAAAAATAATTCTGTGCACACTATTCAAGTTATTTGAAGATGGATCCTAGGCATAGTGTTTGCATTTGAATTCATATCCTCTAAACACGTAATACCTAGCATGTTGCTTTATAAAGTTAGCTATGTACATGGGTACATGGGTGTGCAGGCCTGCGTGAGTATGTATGTTCCACTGATTTGCGTGTAGGGAAATAGAAGAGATATTGCATAGCATGGAAAGACAAGGTTGCAAAGCTTTCTTGGGGAGAGCAGTTAGGAAAGCAAAATATTTTAATTCTAGGGTTTGGGTTTGGGTTTTGGTTTGGGGGGGCGGTTCATGAAGGTGTTCTTTTTTTCTTCATACTTCAACATTTGGTATAAGAATTTGTACCTATTGATCAGATGCAAGTTTCTCTTCTTTTTATAAAAAATGAAACAATATTTTACTGTAATAGTAAGGAAGAGAGAATTTTACACTTTGCATACACTGGAATAGATTCATTATGACACTGGATAGTGGCAGATTATGGAAATGGGGATTTTTCCTCATGAAAATGCTGGGAAAAGTTTATGCCCTCTGCCAGATGTAATTGCATCTTTTCAATAAGAATTATTCTAGAGCTGGGGAAAGAAGTTAGCAGAAAAAAAATAATCATGAATCCTCCCTTTTCCCATTTTAAAACAAAACAATGCCATAAAAAGACCTGTGCTCATAGATCAGAAACTTCAAAACTCAGGTTCTTACCTGAGCACCAGCGTGCCAAGCCTAAGCAGCTGTTGGAAGTGTTGCGCTCCCAAAATCTGGCTAAAATCAAGGTGAGCTTCAGAAAAACTTCACTGTGTCAGTTAAATTTGAGTTGCGCTAACTAGTCCGCAGTTCTGGTGGTGGTGAGGAAACAAGTGGATTTGAATGTAACTGTGTGATCTCGTAGATGCAGGCTAGGGGAGACAGCAATCAAAGAGAGGAAAATAGGAAATGAAATAAATACATTTTTCAGTCTTTATCAAGTTTTTCTGTTTACCTCATGACAGTGAGGAAGTATTTTAAGCTATCTGTATCATTGCAGCAGTCAACGGCCAAAAACTAGGCATAGATAATACTTCTCTTTCTGATCTTTACTCAGTGGAGGGAGAAGAGACCTCTTCCATCCATTGACTATTTGCTTAACACCCTCTTGCAAAAAATATGTCAACTGGTATTTTGAAACCTAATCTGAACTACTCAAATATTAGCAATCTGATCTAGGATTGGGGCAGAAACTTATCTCAGAATGAAATGCGCTTGAAAAAGTTAACAAACAGGTTAGCTAGATGAGCGAATATTTCAATCTAAGTTAACAGAAAGATTTTGCAATGCCCAACTGCTACTGACAGTTCCGTTGTAGATTCCTAGGTCATTACATTCTACCCAATTACACCTGTATTGTGACTAACTAATTCTGCTTGTGTTCAGCTAGAGCAGTATTTCTCATTATGGAAACTGCAGTCCTTAGGATTCATTAAAGTCTGATCCTGGAAAGTGCTAGAAAATAACATTGGAGGTGCTGCTCAGCTTTTCCAGAACAGAAGAGTTGAAAAGTGAGGAAGACAAGTGAGTCTTGTCTACAAGTGAGCGAACTGCTCTGGACTTTAACTTTTTGGGGATACCTCTGTTTCTTTTGCAGGGAAGAATGAGTGTAAACATGGAATATTTCAGCTGGTTTTCCTTTCTCAGCTGAAAGAAACTGAGCTGCTGCTGGCCGCTCCAGGGAACACTCCTAGGTGAGTCCTGAACTTGCAGAAAGTTTGAGTAACTGTGGGCTAAAGCAGCTCTTCCAGAAAGGCATCTAGTATCCAGGAAAGCACTGAAAAATGAAAGCCCCACCATCTTTCTTCATAGTTTGTTCCAGTGATTAAGCAGTTGTAATTCTGCATATGCCATCTTCTTATTTTAAATTGGAATTTGTCTGACTTCTATTTCCATTTACTACCTTCTCTGTGAGATTAAAGTACCCTTTGTTTCGTATTTTCTCCCTATGGAGGTTCTGATACACCACAATGGTATTTTCTATTGGTTTTCTTTTCAACAAACTAATACTGGAAGATGTAAAAAGCTTAACTAGCAGTGCATGCCCTCAATAATTCCCTTTTCCCTTCTCAGCACTCCATTTTTTCTACTTCCTTTCAAAAATGAGAATCGTACATCATGAGTGTCAGTCTCATCCATACAGCACACAAAGATAACGTGATGTGATGCTCATCTTTGCTCAAATGTATTGAAAGATCACACAGAAGCAGATGATGAGTTTTTCACTATGATTTCCAGTATCATTGCTTTCCAGGGAATTAAGTGCTGCTTTCGCCCTCTGCAGCTAGATGTAAAAACTCAGCACCGAGTCGAATTTGTATGCAGATACTTGAGCAGAGCCAGCCAGCGGAACAGGACAGGGTGCTCTGCCCTTGTCAGCACTCCCCGACAGGTGTGCCAACTGCAGATTTTATCAGCAGCAGCTTGATACTTTACCTCCAAATCAATAATTGAATGAATGAATAACCTCTCTCCTAGTAACTCCAACAAACAGAAATCAGCAGGGATTCCCTACAGGGACTTGTTTTTGTTATGATCTACTAGTAAATCACTTAATTACTTATAAGGTAAGCGTGAAGAACATTTTGAGAGTACAGTTCAGATGCAAAATGCCACAGTAAATGTGAAATACACTAAAGTGAGTCTAGACCTTTTCTTATCCCAAGCAGAATGCTGATTAACCTATTCATTACACTAAAGCAGTGAACTATAAATTATTTATGAGGAAAGGATTTTTTTTTCTTCCTCATTTTGGGCTCCAGTCATTGCAGATTTGTCTCTGTAGCCACAGCTGTTTCTTTCAGAAACTGAATAGCTGAGAAAAACAGGCCAAGTAGAAAACAACTCTGATTTCAATTGCAAATGTTTAGAAATTTAAAGAGAGACAACAGGTAAAAGCATTGCATTCCTCATTGCTGCAGTGAAAACTCAATCACTAAATAAGTTAGAGCCAAGCAGGAAGGTGCCGCAATCACTGCAATTAAACACATTCAGCTATGTGAAAGAAAGGACGAAGGCACAGGCTAAGCAGCGTGGAGCTGTCACCCCAAAGGATCTGCCGGAAAGATCATTCTTAGCTGTCTAGTCCTGGGTGCTGCCAAAAACCTTGGTAAGGAACAGATACATTTCATGACACTGGAAATGCAGAAATTTGGGGGTAAAGAAGTTAACATATCTGTCTGTGTGTGTTATAGGCACAGAATCTTCAGCAGTGCAGGACATCTTATTTTTCAGTGAGTAAAAAAAAAAAATACAAAAAAAAACAAAAACACACATCAGGACAATAATTTTCTGTCTGAATCCTGAATGTTACCAACTGTTTTCAATATTCAACCAAATGAGTAGAAACAGATTGTGCATACAACAGTTTGCAAAACAAAGCCATCCTGTGCATCTGAGAATGAAACCTGCAATTAAAACAAAAACGGGAGGTCACTAAGGGGGGCTATTTATTTCTCAAGAAAACATCTCCCATTATCAATAGCAACCTAAACCTAACCTCATTCTTTGAAGGTCTATCAAGAAGGTATCTGACCAGTCCACTCTGGTGTGTTTTGGATTTGTACATGCAGTCAAACATGCTTTTTACCTAGGTAAGCCATAGAGGCTGCACTGTCCTGATGAACAGACCTCACTGCCGCTCTCAGTTTTGGCACCCGACAGCAGCCCCGGGGCCACCCTGAGATGAGCTGTTGATGTGTGTCTGGTCGGCAGCACTTCTCTCTTCTTCCTTCTGAATGCTCTTACATTTAAAGCCAGTCTGGGCAAAACATTACAACTTATTTTTGGAAGCATGTGAGAGAGTTATTTGTCCAGCTTTTAAGTTCAGATTGGTCAGCACAATTTTCTGAAAATTCATAGGGCGCTCAGTCTTTATTCTCTGCCAAGCGTGAGCTGCTTACAGAAGAGAACTACAGAGCACTCACAGCAGCTTACTGATGTATTTACAGAACTGCCATGTTCTAGATGAAATCTCAAATGGTTATTAATCAGACAACAAGCCTTACACAGTTGGGTAGATGAATACTTTAAGTCTGGCTCTCTCCCACTGCTGGAGATGTAAAATGAGGGAAATCAGTGGAAGCTCTGGAGCAAGTTCGAGACACACTACAGCCATTCATCAAGCAAAGACCTGTAAAGTCATGCGGAAAATATTGCAGAGCATCAGGAAAGACCTCCAAGAACAAGAGAGTAAGAATATGGAAGATATTTTACAGCCTTGCCATATATTAAACAGACACTTAGGTAGCCTGCATTCTGCTGGATTATGTAGAGAAACATTCTGTATTCTACCAGTTACCCTTGGGTAAATCAAACCTAGAATGAAAAGCTCAGAATGAATGTCCATAGATGCAATTCAAACAGAACACACTCATTGCAAATAAGCTTTTTACCAAATAAGTCCATGGACCTTTAAATAGAAGAAAGAATTTTCTTCTTTCCAGCATCTACCATTATTTAATAGTGTAGAGACAACAACCTACAGCAAGTATAATCAAGCTGGCATGATTTAAAGCAGCACAGCCCAGGGGCTTGAAAGGAGCATCTGTATCATGCAGCAGATCCCTGATCTTGGCTCATGCCACGCTCCAGTCTTGGCAGGAACGTGGTTTCATATGGAGAAAAGGCGTTTGTGGTCAGATAGATCTTGTCTCACTGAGCATCAGTATCGCCTAGCCCATACCGATTTGTGTCTAGCGCCATACTTAACCTGCAGTTTCTGGTCGATGCTGCTCTCCTGTTCACCAGTTGGTAGCTGGAGCAGGTAATTTCACTGAACACTCACACTCCAGCATTGACTGAGCCCAAACTGGGGACGCGGGTGCCACCTCCTGGGCTTCTCCTGCAACCTCTCCTCGCCAATCACTCGGAAAGAGAGGCAAAAACCCCTCTGCAAGAAGCACACTCGTCTAAGCAACTGCATGTCTAAGTAACAGCGCTGTGTGACAGCTTTCTGAGTATTCTAATCAGGAGTATCAAGATTTAGGATCAGTCAATTCATTTTTCATCGTAGCCAAGTCAGTAGCATGCAATCGCTGTTTCTGCTTATGCTTTTCTACAATTCATAACCTGTTAAGACACTTACCTCACGTTGAGGTTCCCTAGAAATAAACATTCTCACTTCAAAGCCACTTTCCAGATCCTCTATTCATTATTCTTTCCATTATTTATAGACTTGGCTGATGCTGCAGTTGCAGATATAATAGTTTAAAATCTATCATCTTGAGGCTTATGTTGCCATATTATTGTATCGCACTTAAATTTCAAAAGGCCCAAACATCCACAAAATTCCGTTACCAGTGATGTGGGCAAAGCTAGACGACATTTTTGTTGATCAGAATAGTGACTCTTTCTAATTGAAGTAAATGGGAGAAGAATTACTGATGAAAGATACAGTTGCCTTTGTTTGAATAATTCAACCTTTGACCAGTTACTGAGGGTTTGCAACACAAGTTAGAGACTTCTAACCACTCGCTCCCCAGCAACAAAGCACTACAGAGGAAGGGCACCAGGAGCTTCATACAGGCTTTTAATTTCTTCAACCTATCAGGGTACTTAGGGAAAATGAGAAAGACTATGCTCAGTAGTATGTCATATTCCGCCTTCCACCAAATTCTTTCCCTTCTGCATTTCTAGTTAACATACTTGTTGGTGGTTTTTTTTGTTTGTTTTGTTGTGTGTGTGTATGTGAGAAGAATCTGAACAGCTCAACACAACCGTATAGAATTGGATTATTAAAAACCAAAAAAACATTGAAATAGATGATACCATGTTACAGTATATTGATAAAGAGCCATAGAACCACAAGTCCACGTTTTTTTTTTTTTATTAAAATAACACCAAGAAATTGATGCAGTGCAAGGAAATTTCAACTCACACATAAAAAAAATGAATTTCAATCATTAAGCATGGAAACTGCGTTCCAATCCTGACACGACCGACATGATGCAGAAACAAATACTGTATCCAAGACGACTGCTGAAGTTAAAGGTTGGCATGCTGGGCGAGGAAGGTTCTTATTCTTTGTAAGAGTTCTTTCTTCACACTGTCTGGTACCAAGGCTGAAACACATAAAGCAAGAAGTGAAAAAGACAAAAGGGAAAATATGCTAATACCAAGCAGGTTTCTGCATGACCATAGTCGAGAAAATTGGAGAATTTGAGCAAAATGATTATTCAACAGTAAAAAGGATATAATGACCAGAAACTGCTTTGATCATCCTGGGTACTTCTTTCATTCACAAATTTAAGAGCAAAGATCTCAGCCATGATGACTGAGTGAAGGTATTAAGCACGTTATTTTGAATATCTACTTTTTAAGACTGAATGAAGTTTCACCCATTAACACCAAAGCTTATTAGAGAGTCCAAGAAAAACTATATAAACAAACATGTTTCCTGGATCTACGTCCCAGTGGAGGCTGGTGATGACTATTTGCTGTTAGCTGGTGTCCCTCAGGGGTCTGTCCTGGGACCAGTATTGATTAATATCTATCAGTGACATAGACAGTGGGATTGAGTGCACCCTCAGCAACTTTGCAGATGACACCAAGCTGAGTGGTGCAGCTGATCCACCAGAAGGAAGGGATGCCATCCAAAGGGACCTGGGCAAACTTGAGAATTGGGCCCATGAGAGACTAATGAGGTTCAACAAGGCCAAGTGCAAGGTACTGCACCTGGCTCAGGGCAATCCCAGACATAGCACAGACTGGGAGAAGAACTCATTGAGAGTTCTCATTGCAGCCTTTCAGAACTTAAACGGGACTTACACAAAAGACGAAGAGTGACTTACATTTACATAGGCAGATAGGGATAGCACAAGGGGGAATGGCTTTTAACTAAAAGAGGGGAGATTTAGATTAGATGTTACGAGAAAATTCTTTACTACGAGGGTGGTGAGACACTGGAACAGGTTGCCTTATGAAGTTGTGGATCCCCCATCTCTGGGGGTGTTCAAGGTCAAGATGGATGGGCTTTTGGGAAACCTGATCTAGTTGAAGGTGGCAGGGGGTTGGAACTAGATGATCTTTCAAGTCCCTTCCACCCTAGGCCGTTTGATGATTCCATGAAAAAAGACTGCCTTGTTTCTTTACAAGATTCCATTTGTTCTATATTTATATGCTCTGTTCTTTGCTCTCCCTACTTTCCTTTATGTTAGAACTGTTAATCCACATTTTACATCTAAGAGAGAAATTAATTTTAAAATATTTCTGCCTCATGCCCAAAGTTTTGTTGGGAGCATCAAACCAATCATAAAGATGAATACAGACTCATGACTAAATAACAATCTGCAGAAGCAGCATAAACACACAGCTCTTTACAGATTTTGAGTGGCTATTACCTCATACCCATTTATTATATGTCTTATTCATAGTTAATATCAATATATTAACATTTTTCTGTGCATCCAACCTAGACAAGTTCATAGTTTCAAAATATTCTTGCAATACAGGTAGGTATGTTCATTAACGTATTATCACATCCATTTTTGTATTTTCTTACCTCTACCTTTGGGAGTGATTTCTGCCACCAGGTCGTCAACGGTGACATGCTCTAATCCTTTTTCTTTGATGACATCTGGGGAAGACCAAGACAGACATTTGAAGTCTTAATTCTTTCAGTAGAAGACAAAACCTCTGTCAATGATTAAGATACAAAACCTGCAGGCATCGGAGAAGCCTACAGATTCTGATCTAGATGCACTACCTACTGCATTGCTCAGTGAATTTAGTCTCCAATTTGTGCCATAGGCTTCAGGATGGAAACTTACTACTACTGATGTATCTCAGTCAGCTCATAGTTTAAAATCAAATATCAGAAAGTTTATCTGAGCATTACCAGATGATGTGCATATTACTGGAGCATTTTGTAGTTTGCAAGCTAGCCTAAACATCTCTTCAAAATCATTATTTACATAATAGCGAGAAAAAGATGCAACTGGAAGAAGATTTTTACTGCACAGAGGCAGTAAACACAACTCTTCCTAAGTAGATTAAGCAACATAGCTCTATAAACTCCAGCACAGTAAAAAAGCAAGTTTGAAAGGTATAAATCTACCGCAAAATAAAAGCGGTGCTTAAGATATCCCATATACTTACCTGCATTTTAACAAATTGCCTACTTATACTGCCCATAAGGCTTCTGAAAAAATGCAAAGTCAATGCTGAAAAGCCTCAATTCAGAAGCATAAACCCAACTTATTTTGTTTAAACATATATGTTTTAACTGTATGTCAGTACATATAAGAATTGGGGAGTCCTAGTCTCCAAGGTACCAAATATGTTTTCTGAATTGACAACGCAGGAACTATTTGTCAACTAATTTTTGGGGTTAAATTCCTGTAGAAATTTATCTTGGATTGCTCAATTATTGGCCCTTATCCACAAGGGTGAGAGGTTGTGGATGCCCCCTCCCTGAAAGTATTCCAGGCCAGGTTGGACGGGACTTTGAGCAACCTGGTCTGGTGGGAGGTTCCCCTGCCTGTGGCAGGGGGGTTGGAACTGGATTGTCTTTAAGGTCACTTCCAACCCAAACCATTCCATGATCTAGATCAAGCTACCAAAACAAACAAAAACCCTCTGTCTCTTCTGTTGGAGGTTATTATGCCCTTAGTAAGGACAACTGAACTTATGTTTGCCTTCTCAGCAGCTGCAGTTACAGTTCAAAATACAAACGTAAATTCAACAATTCCAAATAACTTTACTACAGCAGATTATAAAATGTATAGTCAAAAAGGCAGATATACATTCCCTTTATTAACTGTACTATTGAAATGGGTAATCTCTGGCAGTGGCATCAGGCAGACAGTCATTTCAGCCTTCTCTGCGAATTCATCTATGAAAACAATGTCATCCATAGCCCCATAAAAACTTTGATTGATAGACTAAAATAAAAGCCCAAAGGATGTTATTTACACTAAGCAAATTTGATCATATAATAATACTTCTGGAGGCTGAAATACTATTTATAAAATAACAGTTTCATACAAGTCAGTAAATTGTAGTAACGATAGTTAATTCAACACTAGAAACGTGGGTATATAGAGGTTCATCAGCTTGTTTTCTCTCAGTTAGGCAGGTGATCTTATTGTCACAAACTGTATTCAAAAGTAGTAAAAATTCATGTTTTTCTCTCCTGTATGCAAGTGACACAATTCTTCTATATTAAGTTGTGTAAGAATTCATCTTTCTCAACACAAAAAGCCGTATGGTCATGAATATTTAAGGAACCAATCCCAATACTTTTCTCAGGAGCTTACTGAGTTTCAGATCAGAGAAGTTTCAAGATTTTTTTTTGGCAAAGATTGCAAGATGCTTTCTTGCACATGAAAACAACTGCCAGGGACATTTTCGCTTCCCTAAATACAATTTAAATTGACTGTTAGACAGTACAAGTTTTCATATGGGACCTTTATTTGGCCACAACCTCAGTTGACTACAAAGGATTATTTATTTGACCACCAATTACCTTTGCAATGTGCCTTCAACTGATCCTTCCAGCCACATTCAATTAACTTGGCTCTCAGCAAATCTTTAAGGCTATTAAGACAATAAACAAACTTATTAGGAACAGCAAACATTCCCAGCAAGCTCAAATATGCTTCAGCACGAAAAGTAAGCCCATGGCTACTACTCATAGCAGAATTTCCAGACCAGCAACAGAAATAGCTGAATGGCATGTGAATCCCATCCTGATTGAGTACCAATTTCAGTGTACAATGTTTGGACTAGGTGAAGGAGTTGGCTCAGAAGCTAATTCAATCTTTCTTAAGGTAGCACTGATGCTGCAGCCACAGAAAAGAGGTAGAAGCCCATGAGTCACATGAACTACCTGAGACTATTCTGTTCCAAATGTATGCTGACATTCAAAGCTGGAATATTTAGTTTGAAACAAGGCTTTCAACATAAATAAAGCCTTCTCCCCTCCTTTCTGAAACAAGAATTTGGTGCTACTTTTGGCTTCAGCTGTCTCCCCAGTTATGCTTTGTTTTGGGTATGTTTACTTTGTTTTGGGTGAAGAATAAGGGGAAGGAATCTTACATCTTGTAGTAGCATAGTAAGAATAAAAGAAATTTCGATGTATATAATGCAATTGCAGAAGTAGCATCTGCTTCTTTTATTTGAGAAAAGTGTTTTGGCACTTCAAATTCAAATTGGAACTGAGAAACCTGACCAATTAAACAACAGAAATCTACTTGTTATATATATATATATAAGGAATCTTTTCTACTTAATTTTATCAATTAAACTAAAACAAGCCCTGTACTGCTTCCTAAGTGTGGCTAGGAACTATATGAGTAAGAAACAATGATACACTTACTACATATATTGAAAGAGAATACTGAAGGGAAACTAAACAAGTGAAGGTTATTAATGAAAAACAGAAGATGTGAAAATGAAAGTAATAACTTCACCTTTTATTTCATCAACTAGCAAGCTGTCTTACCTTGTACCATCCTAAACTACCCTAGCAAAGCTCTTTTTTTCTGAATAAATAGACTGCAGCAAGAAGCTGAACTTGGTACTTCTAATCCTTTTTACTCCATGAATTGTGTAGAGGGAATGCAAACTGCTAAGAAAAAGCAAAATAACAATACAGGTGAAATTCACTGCTTTTGGGTATTTCTTAAGTCAAGAAATCTGAGTGCATTGTCTCTGGTCAAGTTTGTTGACAACACAGCTTTTGACATTCCATCAAAACTCTGCTTACTCTTTTCCTAGAATAAAATTGGTCCCAGCACCATCTCAAGAAAGGGGCTGGTCACAGCCAGGTGGGAAGGAGAGCACAGGCACCGTGTCAGTCTACACGAGGTTACGGTAGGTACGTGGCTGTGTAATGAATGACCTAGGAAAAAGGCTCCTTCTTATACAGGCCTAGACAATGAAGGAAATTGAGCTTTCGGGGTATGGTGTTACACCTACGCTGAAGTGAGGCGTGGAACATTAAAAGCATGCTGATGTTGCATGAATACAATGGAAACAGAACAGAGTGAGGAGACAACAAAAGGCTGAAAACCAGCTGCCACAATACACCGCATAGTTTACTTGTTGGCCTTTATTGGGCTCTGTATTATGAATTCTACGGGTGCTGTTTTATTCTACTATATATTTCTTTCCCTGGCAAAGGAAGACATAGGAACACAGAAGAAGACTCCACAAGCAGAAAAGAAAGGGTTGTCTCATAGTCTTTATCAGGAAATAAAAAGATTTTACTGCAAAAAAATGTATATTAACAAGTTGTGCATGAGCCAAGAGTTCTCCAACACAACCTACTGGACAAAGAAGCTTTGGAGTTCTCAGGCCAGCCACCCCATCCTTTATTTGAAGGGTAAAATTAGAACAGCATTCAGACGATAATGTTTTTATATAGCTTTACATACTAGATAAGACCTTCACATTGAGCCATTTAAAAAAATTGGCATTTTCTTGGTGTCCTGACTGAGGCACTGCTCACGCTTGGCAGTGCTTGAAGCCTGGCAGCAGCACCCAACGCCCACTTACCGCTCCCGCTCCCCCGTTTCTATCAGCTTCTGGTTGATGGTGGCTCTCATCTGGGCGTCCTTATTCATCTTGCAAAGCTGACCTACGAGGGGAAGAAGAAAGTTACGAGGCCACCGACAGGAACAGGGCTGAAAGAAGACACCAGAGAAGCTGTGGGCGCCCCATCCCTGAGGTACCCAAGGCCAGGCTGGATGGGGCTGGGGGCACCCTGGGCTGGCAGGAGGCGTCCCTGCCCATGGCAGGGCTGGAATTAGGGTTCAGGTCCCTTCCCACCAGGCCGTTGCGTGGCTCCACGCCCTCCCCCTGCCACCGCTCGCCCCGCGCCCCCCAGCTCCCCCCTCAGCCCTGCCGCATCCCCCCCACCCCACCTCCCCGGGCCGAGCCGAGCCGAGCCGAGCCGGGCCGGGCCGAGCCGAGCCGGGCGCTCACAACCCGCTCCCTCCTCGCAATGCCCGCCGGGAAATGTAGTTGGTGTGACCGCGCCGGGCTGGGCGCCCGCAGCTCCCAGCGTGCTCTAGGACCGAGGGCTCCTCCCGGCGGCGGCTTTTGGGGCGGAACTACAGCTCCCAGCGTGCCCCGCGGCGGCGGCGTTGGCGGGCGGTGCTGAGGGGCCCCGCGCAGCCCCGACATGGCGGCCGCCACCAGCTGCTCGCTGCGCGCCAAGCGGCTGCTGCTGGAGCCCCGCTTCGAGGGCTACAAGCTGTCCCTGGAGCCGCTGGCCTGCTACCGCCTCGGGCTGGCCGACGGTGAGCGGCAGCGCTGCGGGCGGGCATCCCTTCCCCTCCCCTCGCCTTCCCTCCCCTCCGCACTGTGACAGGGCCCCGGCATGGCGGCGGCCCCGGTCCCGCTCGCTTGGCGGACACGGAGCCTCCCAAACCCACTGGGGGCTGCGGGGAGGGCCGGTGGTGGGTGAGGCGGCTCGGGGCGGTGTGAGTCGGAGGGATCGGGGGTATTGCGTCCGGTTCTGGTTCAAGAAGGACAGGGAGCTGCTGGAGAGAGCCCAGCGCAGGGGCACGAGGGTGGTTAACGGAGTGGAGCATCTCCCTCACGGGGAGAGGCTGAGGGGGCTGGGTCTTGTAGTTTGGGGAGGAGGACACCGAGGGGTGACCTTATTAACATTTATAAATACTTAAAGGGTGACTGGCAGGAGAACAGAGCCAGGCTCTTCTCAGTGACATCCAATGACAGGACAAGGGGCAATGGGTGCAGTATAGCTGAACCTATATATAAGATGAAATGTCAGAAGGTTCTGCTTAAACGTGAGAAGAAACCTTTTCACAGTGAGGGTGACAGAGCACTGGAACAGGCTGCCCAGGGGCGCTGTGGATTCTCCTTCTCTGGAGACATTCAAAACCCACCTGGACGCGTTCCTCTGTGACCTGATCCGGGTGTTCCTGCTCTGGCAGGGGATTTGGACTAGATGGTCCTTCGAGGTCCATTCCAATCCCTAACATTCTGTGATTCAATTAGCGTAGTATTACACAATTTCCAGCAAACTGCTATTTTTCTTTGCTTGTTGTTCACAGGTGGATGTTCAGGCTGTTCACTCCACGCTCTGTTTTTTCTGCTAAGCGATATTAGCGTTTGAGGTGCTGCTCTGTTAGTGGGTTAATCACCTGAGTTCTCAAGTCACTGAGCAGTACATTAACACAGAGCCATGTGGGGTCTGGGTCCACATCCATACCCGTGCCCCCTGAAATCTCAGCATTCTAGCTTTATTGATGTGTGAAATTAGGGTCTGTTGTAAGCTAGATAAAGTAGCTGCTTTTTTTTTTCCTCTCTCTCTTTTTTTTTTTTATTAAAAGACCAGACAGCGATTATAGTATTTGGGCAAGCTGATCTATGTCTATATATGTACCAGACGATATACCTGTCTTCTGAGTTATCCGTTATTAAGCAATTCTGCTTTTACTTTTGTGTTGAGTACATTATATTAATAGCAGGGCAAAAGATGTGTTGTATATGAATTGTGTATCAAAGTATAAGGGAATGAAAGTTAGGCAATACTATATGTAGACCTATGACAGGACTGGAAAACTTAATGAGAGTGCCATTTTTGTTATGTAGCTTAGCATTTCCACTCTAAGACTTTACTGTAAGGTGGAGGTGCTGTCTTTTAAAACACCATCCAAACGTAAGACAGTGTGTGTGTGTGTTAGGAGCGTGCTACAGCTCTGTCAAAAGTAGCAACAACTAATGTAACGTAAGTACAACTTCTTAGTTTTCTGTCTTGGTTTTGAGATTAAAGTTTTGCAAAGCTGGTTTTTAAGATATTTTTGGACTGTCTCACTAAGATATGAATGTTCTTTTTGAACAAGTGAGGTGTTTCATGTAGGAATTAACTTGTCCATTTTAATTCTACGCAGCTTTATCCTTACTATGATGTTCTGTCAGTAAAAAGGTCAAGCAAGCTTTGTGGTTCTCAGATAAGTCTACTGCATACCTCTTCTAAACAGATGAGGATTACAGAATTTGATTAGAATATTTGGCTGATGTGAGTTCCTAACGGATCTCTTCACTGAGATATTTTCCATAATAGTTGCAGTAACCTGTGTGACAGAAGTCGGTGTGTCCGTGTTCTTTTCTTTATCTGCTTCCCACAGCACAAATACCCTGACTCATTTTCAGTCCAACTTATTTGGCTGTCCTACTAAATCATTAATACTAAATTGCCGTCATTAATCATTAATAATACATTCTGTTGTGTGCACATATATATAGCTATCGGTGTACTGGAGGGTAGAAAGCCATTTTCCTTCCCCCCCCCCCCCCCCCCCCCCCCCCCTTTAATTAGTAATCTGAAATCTAAACCAATCCAGGTCCTATATCTGTCTTCTAGATGTTTTGTTCATCTCTTTCAGCTTGTCCTTGGGCCATGCAGCTGGCTCTTTCTCCCTGTTGTTTTTTTCTGCTTACTTCAAGGCAGTTTTCTTATACTACAGAGGTGGCCTGTACCTGAACTTTGTATTTCCTGTTCTCTGTGGTCTCCATTTGTGTTACACTGAAGGCATCTTCCTGTAACTGGGCTTGCATGTTGGGCAGAAGTAATGGGTTGAGTTGTAGAGACCACGGGTGGCCTGTAGGCCCTGGCTTTTTCGAATCACTGCACAGGAAATTAACGCACAAATTAACGTTGTGTGAGAGGGCCAGGGAGTTTGCTTTTATTTCCTCGAATTGGGAGTGAATAATAAAAGATAACAGCTGAAGAAAATGTCAAATAATTAAGAACGCTGTCAGCATGACTAATTTATGATTTAATTTACATCTGTGCGCAAAAATGTGGCGGTAGAATCTGGAAGATTAATGGAAAAATGGATGCTGAATTTTGTCTTTGTTTTCCAGGAAACTGCTTCAGCTTGCCTCAAATGACCAGGGATTTGGAGTTCTGCCTGTGTGGCATCCCAAATTTTGTGGCAGTGAGATGAGCACGTAGGTTTCGGAGTACTTGGAATATGTGACAATAAATAGGTCTTGTTCTTAAGTAGAACTGAATTACCCCTGCTGTAGCTGACATATGTGCAATGTTATGACAAACTTGAGCATTAAACGTTACCTTCTTTGCTCATTAAAAGAAGTATTTTTTTTTATTTCTTTGCTCATAAAAAGAATGGCACATTTGTTGGTTTTTAAGTTGATCCGTTTTTGTGAATTTCACTGCCACCTTTACAATCAAATGAGAAAAAAACTTGGTGCGTGGAATCGATGCAGACTTGTACTCTTGGAACAGGTGGCCAGCAGCATGTGGTATGGCTGGGCACCTTGTAGTGTTGTCGTGCTCGTGGCTACAGCAAGCCTCAGTGTCTGACCATCGTGTCAAACTGAGTTGCAGGCAGACTGGCAGTGAATACTCTCAGGCTCTGGTTGCCATGAATGTGCTGGTCAGGTGTGCAGCTGAAGCTGAAAGAAATGTGAAAGCCCTGTTAATTTGTTGGATCTAATGGGAGAGGGCAATTTCAAAGTGAATTTCTTAAATATATGCTAACAGTGGGAAAGAATGGTGAAATTCTGTTACAGGATTTTCGCTTTTAAATACTGTGATCAGTTTGTTCTTTGTCTTCCTTACTGGCCACCCCTTCTGGCCTAGTTCATCTCAACTTTCACTGGCTGTTCTCTTTTCTCACCTCACCCTGGTAATATGTTTCAACTAGGAATGAGTCACGCAGTGGTATGCCTTTAATGCCCAACTCTTCATCCTAAATTTTGTATATTTTTCTCCTTATTCTCCTTAGTTTGTGTCCATAACTTTTATTCAGGTGCTACCCTTGCACTGAGTTTTGTAATGGCCTTCTTTTTCACTCTTCAGAAAAGGTGTTAATAAGGTACTGCCCTGCTCGCAGTCTGCTTAGACTAGAAGTTCTGTGCTTCAGTGAAAAGTAGTTCCCCATTCACTGCATTTCACTGGAAAGTACCTGCCCCTTAGTAATGCTACAAGGAAAAATGCATTTTTGTCTTCTTAAGAAGCCAAGGACAATGAGAGGTTTAAAACGTTTATAGAGATTTCCTTTTGCAGTATACTAGAAAACTGAAAAATTACATGTAGAAAGAAAAGCATCTTTTAAGTTATGTTTGGGAAATATTAAGAAAGTGCGAGGCATGACTTTTCAGGCTTTTGACAACTGTAGATCAGAAATCTAGGTTTAGATCTCAGGGACATGTAACTGTTCTTACATTGTACTTCAACTTGTTGAGACAGAGCTCACCTGTACATTATTTTTTTTTTCTGCTGTACAACTGCTGTTAATGAAAATGGCAACACCTCAATTTATAAGCTGACTTGTGCCCATTGTGAGAACCAAAGTGACACTTTGACATTTGCCTTGCTAGTTTTTGCAGCTTCTTCGGTTTTTATGTTCACTTTAGTGTGCAATAGAGCACGTACATTTCATACCTGTGTAAGCAATTTGATCTGACGAAAATACCTCCTGACATGATGCCTATAATGAAAGCATGCGTGTTTGCAGCAAGCTGTGTGTGTGTTAAACATTAAACGTGTGTGTTCTGACTCTTAGTATTTACTGCAGTAGACAAAGCAAGCCTTTTACTCAGCAACAACACAACGATGCTGCCATTAACAATAAAAACAGATTTTTTAATCTTAAAAGAAAAATAACTGATGCTGGGTTAGAAAGATCTCTGCATGCTGACCACTGATACTAGAAAATAAATTAATGGAGTATTTTCCACTAGTGTGAAGCATATATGAAATACTAAATTGCTTCCACTGGGTGGCACTGCAAAACAAAGAATGACATGGAAGCATGTAGCATTTGATGCCCCCAAAGAATATGTTAGTATAATTATTTTACATATTTTCCAGTATTTTAAAGTCATTGTGATATATTCAACAATGAACAGTGTGGATTTTTTATTTCACACATTTTCTTCACTTTTTTTCCAATTTTGCTTTATGGTGTTTGATGACAGATGCAAGACTCAAGTATTCAGATAAAGAATAAATCCTTGCTAGTGTTTTTTATTCAGAGGAGATGTTTTGCAGTGCAGAGGAATAATTATAAGGTGATTCCATTAGGTTAGGAACATCTTGCTTCTTTTGATTCTTACGAGTTGCTTTGTGTTAGTGCTTCTACTTTTAGGTAAATTAAGCCAAGATTATCATTAATATCTAATTAGTTTGGACATATTTTGAGTGAAATTACTTTTTTTAAGCATAGCGCTGGAAACATACAATGCTAGACAAGTGGTGTAATTTTCTTCATGCCAGCCCAAAGTGTCACACCTCCCTGCAGTTGTATAGTAATATTGAAAGCTGAGATTTAACGTATACATTCTGTACATTCTTTCTCATTACTGGTGTGACAATTTGAATCAATGTTCTTGGGTTTCAGCAGTGCAGATTTGTCTATCAGAAACTTGAGTAAGACTGTGTGTCATTCTGGGAATAGCTGTCATAAACTGCTGCTTGGTATTGAACCCCAAAGGCTGGAGCTACTGAACTAGTCTGTGTTCTAGATCCAGTTCCTTAGGGCTGTCTTTTTCCTATGTGACTGAATCATATGATGATCTGATTGAAATATTTATTTTCCCTTTATATTAGCTTCTATTTTGCCAGATTTTTTTTTTTTTTTAATTCTTAGTTTCTTCATTTTGTTCTTTCCTTTTGCACTCAGCTCTGTTGGCTTTCTCCTCACTTTTTCCAAGGACCATCAAGAAAAGTTGAACTTGGAAGGCCATAGAAAGGAAAGAATGTAACTTCATCCTAGTGTAAAATCTCCTATAAACTGCCTGAGCACATGGTATGTGATAGCAGATGGCATTTGTGTGCAGATTGCGCTTGATCACAGAATGAGTTTCAATTAATTAAGGGCAGGATAGTTGCTCTAATTATTTCTTCTTGGCGTAGGGATGTATACACAGGGTACATGCTGTGAGCATTTGGTAACTGTATTTGAAGCGTTACATGACAGTACAGTACACGCTTGATTTCCTGGTTTAAAATCACACATTGTATAGTTTCTGACTTGTATTTATGAAGAATTAATTACATAATGCATCTTAAGGGATTTGGATCTCATTTAACTGACGCCTTTATTCAGGGCTTGTCAGAACTGCAGCTGGAAAACTTCATCTTCTTTCAGCTTTTACAAAGCTTCTCACTTACCATCAGCTAATCAATGGTACATTGTTCCAAATTTTTTTTGAAAGTTACACATTTGTTTAGGAAGCTTCCAGTTTGGACTGTCTTCAACATTAGTGTATATTTTAGTTAAAATTCTGCCCATAGCAATGTGCTAAGGGGGGTGGAGGGGAGAAGCGGGGAAACATTTTCTGTAAAGTTCTTTACAAAGTGAGCCAATTTTAGTTTTTCTGCTAAACACGCTGAACGCTTTACATGCTTCAGCGTGTGAATTGTAATTTCAGAAGATCAGGAAATGGATCTACATAGAAAGTAGATGATACCTACTTGGCTTCACCGAAAATAATTGTCTTGGGTTAGGTTTGTTTTTGTCTTTAATTGTTTACAGAATATTCACGTCACCTCTCGTCGTGCTGGGAAAAATATCTCTGTGATAAAGCTTGATTGTCCAAACAGCTTTAAAACGCATTTTCAAAATGCAGCCTTTTAATTTCTTTTACTGTGTAATTTACGGTGAAATATTCTAATTAGTTAAAGTAGAAATCGGAATGGGTAACATCTTCCCCATTATGACGGGTATGTTTTCTTCCCGCTCCTTTTTTGCTATTCTGGCTCTTTGTGGAGGGCCGTGCTTCGTGGAACAGCAATCTATTAATTGCAGAGGTGCTGAAATCTCTCTGGCATGCTGGATGTGAATAACGATGTGAGCTGAGTGGAATTAATGCTGTCGGTTTGCAAATATCAGCAGTGATTAGGAAACTAATTTTAGGAAACGTCATTTTACAAACGTTTTATATGCTATGACTGGATTTTTTTTTTTTTTTAATCAAGCAGGATATCTTGCATGGTTTCCTATGAAAAGAATACTGCTTCTTCAGTAGGTTTTAAATAGATGCTAAAGAATAGTGTAAGAAATCATAGTGTAAAAAGTGTAAGATGAGGACTGCTGGATGGAGTTGTGAATGGTCCTTGCTATGGTAAAGAAACACTTTACCATAGCAACGATAAATTTACAATTGCCAGAAACACTGGCAATTTCTTTGGTCTGTTTCTGAGCAGAAAAGAAGAAAGTATGGAAGCTGGAAAAGTAGAAACTAGAATAACTATTGGGATGAGAAGGTCGCTTTGTTAGCCTTGAGGTGCTCTTCCCGTGCTGGGGGTTTGAAGCCATCTCATCAGGTTGACAGAGTTTCCTTCTCCTAACTTTCTGAAGGACTTTTCTTTGCTTATGCAGTGTGAGAGAAACTTCCCGCAGGGAAATGGAGGATCCTGGGCTGACTCTGGGGGTGGCTGAGTAGCTGCAATCTGTCTGAGACTATTTGAGAAGGATGGGCTAGACGCTTGCTGATGTCTTTGCTAGAACTTGAAGATTTTCTGCACTTGGATACAATGGGACCAGAGCTGTTCAGTTTCTGTATAGTCGTGGGATAGCAGGAAGGAGCTGCAGCTAGTTTAAACAACTTGTTTAGTCTTGCAAAGATAATTCCAGCTGAGATTACTCTCAGCTGAGGGGAGGTTTCTAGTTGGAAACATTTTGATCAAGGATGATTTAAAGTAGCACAATTCCTGTCCGGAAGGAGGCATTGTCATTAGTGAGCAGCCGTTCTTTGCAGCCTCCTTCAGACAAAACTTACACCGTAATTTTGGTGGTGGTATCCTGGAGATTTCTGAAGATTTCTTCAACCTCAGTGGAAGTGCTAGAAACATATTTTTTCAGTAATGACCATGTACTAATTCTGCTTTGTACTGTCCTAATCTTTTGCTTTGCAACTGTTGATAGCGTGGTTCAGAATTTGAGATTATAAAATTCACATAGGTGGATGGGTTTTATGTTCAGTGATTTCTTTGAGTTACAGTAGAGCAGAATTGTTTTACTTTACTGTAATACCACGTGTTCATCAAGAATGATTTTTCCTCTTTACAAGTAGACTTAAAAGTGAGTTTCACTTGGTTTCTTGCGTGTTTCCATGTTGTGAAGGTTATTGACAAATTGGAGAGGTCTCAACACATGTTGGAATAGGCAGTATGGGACACCTTGAGTGGTGGTAGTTGATCCATTATCACGGTGAGTGATTGTGGTGACCTTCGGTGTGGAAGGCTTGCTTTCCAAATTTATGGTGAAATTTTAAACTATGTCTACATAATGTATTTGTCTTCCAATAAACCAGGCCTGTGGGCTAAGGATGGACAAATTATTTTAAAATTCTTAATTTGAACTTTATTAAATTATAAATTTAAAAATATTGTTGTTCTTTTTTCTCAGCTGTAGCAGAAGTGAAACTCCGTGATGATCAATATACCCTTGACCACATGCGTGCTTTTGGCATGTATAATTACCTTCACCTTGACTCCTGGTCCCAGGATAATGTCTACTATGTTGATCAGTCTGGAAGGGTTATGAATTTGTCAGTGACTCTGGTAAGAACAAACTTCTTTTTAAAATAACTGAATTTGAAAAGGTAGGGGTAGAAAAATAAAGTAGAAAATAGGTCGAGGAGGATCTGGATGCAAAATCAGAGGGGAAGCTATTGCCAGAAAGAAGTAGATTTGACAAGAATGGTGTTTACCAGGGAGGATGAAGGGGTTTAAGTGAAATGTCTGACATCTTTCATTAACGGTACTTTACTAGCACTGCGCTGCGTTGATATTGCAGTCGTACGGCATC
This sequence comes from Anser cygnoides, assembly GCF_040182565.1. Taxonomy (NCBI): domain Eukaryota; kingdom Metazoa; phylum Chordata; class Aves; order Anseriformes; family Anatidae; genus Anser; species Anser cygnoides. The sequence continues at coordinate 145,250,571 of NC_089874.1, read as the reverse complement.
TTACTCCGTGATGGGGAAGGCAGACATATGGTGACAAGCTGAAGAAGAGAGCAGACGCTGCTTTTCCAGTTGCCAGCTGTTCTTCCTCTATTTTGTTTGATGTTTGTCTGTCTGCTAATTTGAAAATCCAATCGTTGTAGATATAATTCTAAACTGCACAGCTTCTTTCTCCCGTTATAAATGAAAGCGTGCATAGGCTAATAACTTGATCTGGGCATCACTTGTTGCAAGCAAAAAGATGCCAGTGGCTCTGGGTAAACTTGAAATAGAGTGTAAGCTAGACCAAGTCTGGAAAACATGACAGTTCTCTGTTCTTATACTGATGTTCTTACACAGTTGTAAGTTGTTTTCTATTTCTTTTGAGGCATTTTGATGCATAGATGTGCTAATTGCTACTGCAAAGCCATTCTTTATTCTGAAGGGGAAGGAACATGGATGTATGGACACTAGGTTTCTGGTATGTGCAGTTGTAGTACTTGTTTGTGAAGGAATAAGAGACTTACTGGTGGTAATTTTGCAGCTATCACAAGGTCTCCTTAGCTTTGAGTGTATAATTTAGAGTAAGATTGTATCTCTGATAATTATGACTTGTACCCCGTTGAGAAATAAAGGTGTGCTTACAGTTTTTCACTACAAAGTAGGGTTTTGTTTGGTTTTGTGATGACTTTGACTCAATCCTTCTGACTCATCAAGTATAGTTTCTTAAATGTTCATCTATGCAGAAAGGGAAGTAAGAAGTCCATAATTGTAGACACTTGTTAGCCAATTTAAATAACAATATTTCATTCATCACCAGTTATTTGGTTAACATTTTATGTTGAGAAAGCTCATAACATGTAGGTACTTCATTCTCATCCTAAGATGTGTTCTGGCACTAATTGATTCAGAGCTGCTGTTTGATTTTTTTTTTTTTTTTTAAAAAAAGCTAATTTTATATAACAAGTCAGTTGAGATCTGCTGTGGGTTTAATATAATTCTAGAAAATACAGCATGCATCACATTAGTACTCCCCTCCTTCGTACAGCTGTTCCTGTTCCATTCATGTACGTTGGCGTGGCAGCCTCTTCCAGTTTCTGTATTCTGACTTTTGGAATCACGTTAGTTGACATAAAGTTAAATAGATTGAGAGAGTGTCAAATAGAAGGTATCTTTGCATTAGTTAGGAGGAAGAGAACACATTTAACCTCTTGTTAATCAAATTACTCGTGGTAGCTGTATACTGCTGTGTTATTTAAAGTTTGTGGAGTCTGTTCATGTGGTTCTCTCTAGACTCTACAGAACAGTTTGCTTTGAGTCCTGGCCTAAGCTTACTTCCTTGCTGTAGTTGGCTATATGTAATTTTCACATTTGAAAAAATATCCATTGTCATGCTACCAAGGAGTTTGAGTGTAACTCTGTGGGACAAAAGAAAACACATGGTGCTGCCTGGTTTTTAAGAGAACGGGGCTTGTTCTGTGCAGGGTTCTAGGGGAAGAATGACAAGGTCAAGGCTAAGCTGAGAGAAATCCTGAAATGGTGGTTGTAGAGTTGCTGGGAAATACAGATCTCCGGAATATGGTAGGCTGAGAACTGGAGCTGCAAAATAGCTCCTTCACTTTTCAGAGAATGTACAAGCAGTTTGTGTGTTTGGCAGACTCTCATTGAGATAAAATAATCTGTGACTTTTTCCAAATCTTTGGAAATCATCTGGATTCCCAGCAGGAACATCCAAAAGAAAGAAGCTTATCAGGGAAAGCCTCCTGTGATCGGTGCCTTATCACAATCTCATTTTTCCTGCTTTTTTCCATGTGGTTGGCTAACCTTGTCTGCCTGCCATGTGCCCACTGCACTACCCTCTCACTTCTCAGCAGGTCAGGGGGAGAAAGTAAGGTGGAAAAGCTCATCGGTTGTTGGGCTTCACGGGCTGCAGGGGGAGAGCCTGCTTCACCGTGGTCTCCTCCACGGGCTGCGTGGGCATCTGTGCTCTGGTGCCTGGAGCACCTGCTCTCCCTTCCTCAGTGACCTGCAGGGCTGTTTCACGATGTTCTCACTCCTCTCTCACTGCTGCTGTGCAACACTTTTTACCAATTCCTAAGTATGTTTTCCCAGAGATGCCCCCAGCCTGGGTGATGGGCTCAGCTGTGTCCTGTGGGGGTCTGTTACAGAGGCAGCTGGAACCCGCTGTCCCTGACATGGGGCAGCCACTGGCCTCTTCTCACAGAGACCACTCCTCGTGCTGCCAACACCTGCACGTATAAACCCAACACATCCCGTTATTAGGAGGGAACTGCATCTGTGCATTTCATTCTTAGCACATAAAACCAGGTAAAGGATTTTACAACAGGCAACAACTTGCATTTCTTTGTGTAATACCTTTAAATAGACATTCTTGCAGCTAGAAATCCCTTGGACTGGAGGGTCCCTTGAAGTCTTCAAGAAAATGGCGTTTTGTTAATGTACTATTGCAGGTTTTAGTTATAGCAGACTGTCAAATAAATTGCCACTGTCTTTTGTCCTAATATGCAGCGAAGTGCTGTTTTGCAGAGGATATGTATCTGCGTATGTATAAAGAGGAACTTGTGTTCAGAAACATCAACAAGGTCTCTCATTACAAATGTGCCTGCCCATATATTAGTCAAATGTGTATCATAAATATCGTTACAGCCAAGCGTAGCTTACAAGTTAGCGAAGGCCACAATTCAACTGAATTTCAGTATTCTCTTTAACAGAAGATTCACCGTGTTAGCACGCTTATCCTAAATCCTAACCCAAAGAACGCGTGGGCTCTTTTAACAAGTAATTATTTATAGTTCTGATTGCTATTTCTGTTGCAACTTCGGTTTTTGTTTGGAGGCGTGTTGCAGTTACCCTTAGATGACAAATTATCCCTGCAACTGAAGTATTTAGAAAGATGTCATCCCTGAATGCAGGAGGTACAGATAAGACTGTCACTTGCTCAGAATCAAACATAAATTGAAAAAGAAAAGTGAGGAACATGAGCAGATTTCGTAAGTTGATGAATGAGTATTCAGATGTTATTTATATCAAGTTGAGAAAGTTGTTACCCTAACTCAGCTAGAAATGTATTGCTAGCGTTAACGCTCATCTGTTCCAGCTATCAGACTTTCACTCAGTAAGCCAGTATTGATGCTTTGATTTAAAGACCTAATGGCTAGTGCAGTGACAGAATTATTGGGCTTGGGGAGGTTTGTTCGTTTTTGTTAGCTTTTTTGTTTGTTTTTGCATCTGACTTTGCAAACATCACACAACTTAAAAAGTAATACTGGAATTGAACTGGAAAATAATTCAGAGTTTTCTCCTATAGCAGGCAAATATTTGGAGTTGTTTTCTTGACTGTCAGGTCTTCTTGCAAAGAAGACTTTCTTTCTATATCAATATAATGGAATTGAGATATTGTAGCAACAGTAACTCGTAATGGCACCATTAATCATAGGATCACAGAATGGTTTGGGTTGGAAGGCACCTTAAAACCCACCCAGTTCCAACCCCTTGCCATGGGCAGGGACACCTCCCACCAGACCAGGTTGCCCAAAGCCCCATCCAGCCTGGCCTTGAGCACCTCCAGGGATGGGGCATCCACAGCTTCTCTGCGCAGCCTGTGCCACTGCCTCACCACCCTCTGAGTGAAGAATTTCCACCTAATATCTATTCCCCCTTCTCTTGTCACTCCACCCCCTGACATAGAGTCCCTCCCCAGCTTTCCTCTAGCTCCGTTTAGGTACTGGAAGGCCGCTGCAAGGTCTACCTGGAGCCTTCTCTTCACGCTGAACAGCCCCAACTCCCTCAGCCTGTCTTCATAAGAGAGGTGCTCCAGCCCCTTGATCATCTTCATGGCCTCTTCTGGACCCACTCCAACAGGCCCATGTCCTTCTTGTGCTGGGGGCCCCAGAGCTGAGCGCAGCACGCCAGGCGGGGTCTCACAAGAGCAGAGCAGAGGGGGAGAATCGCAATATAACTCATGGCTGATTTTTTTTCACTTTTTTTTTATGTCTTGTCTCTTCTCATTCCTGTTCTACTCCTTGGAAAAAAACATTCTTATTTTAAATTTCTTATGTAATATTGTTTATTTTTACATTACGGAAACTGTTGGTAACAATGCAACTTCTTCATAAAACTTACAGAATTTAAATCTTACAGGCACGCTGAAGAACGTACGTAAAATTTCACTGCGTGACTGTATGAGCTGGCATATGCTCACTTAAGCGGAGACTGGGTGGGGAGGTGTCAGGAAGAGTAGAGGGAATTTTTAAGCTTTTATTTTATAGTTCTTTCTTAAAGGAACTGTGGTTTTTTTTTTGTTTTTGTCATTTAAATCTAATTCCAGTGAGTACATCTGACTGTAGTATCTCAGCATCCCCTTGTACTTCTGAAGCAGGGAATCGCTGTTAGTCCCTGTTGGTCACTTGGTGCACAGAGAAACAGCGAGGCAGAAGGCAAAGCTGATACCGAAAGGCTTTAAGGACGGGTTTTGATTCAACTTCAAACAAGGCAATTCAATTCATTGTCAGACTAAAGTTAGAGGCTCTTCTAATAAATTGCTAAATTTAAATTGCTGAACAGCAAATGAAGAATATTCTAAGAGCATTTGCTTTCATGCCTTCTGAGGGGAGGCTTTGTGATTTAGATTTTTTTAATATTTTTTTTTATTTTCCAGATATATTGAGTCCTGACATTCTTCCTCAGTGCTGATAACCTAACGTGGGCTTTAGAGGATTAAATGGCTGATAGCCAATAGTTTTTAAAAACAGAATTGCATCCAGAACTATTTGAAGCTTATTGTCCTGATTCCCTTGAAGGCTGACAAAAGCATGGTCCTCTGTAATGTTATATAGTACAGCCCTGTAAATCACTGTCCAGGGCTGATGCTTTTTCTTTCTCTGATTTAAGTTTCTTTTTCCTAGACGCAGTAGTCATACAACTTGTTAGTTACAGTGGAACACTTCTATTGCAGAAAATACTGCCTTTCAGTAAAACCTTTAAGAAATTGAGTAAAAGATGAGGACGCCAAGAGGCTTTGTTCCTAGTGTTTGGGTTTGGGGTAGCTTTTGTTTGTTTATTTTTAATTTTCATCCTCTCCTCCTGAATGTGTTCTAAATTAGTCAAATAATTGAAGGAGTATTGTGATGCAACTGAATCCAGAGGGTGAACCTGAATGCTTCTGGTCATTAAAAATCTAATTTGCATCTTTTCCATTGCAGGTTTCATAATTGCCCTTGTGCCTTCTTGTAGTGCAACTGTAATCTCTAATATGAATTCAAGTAGGCGCAAAAGGCAAGCAGGCTATCGGTTTGTCATCTGGTCTTTTTTGCTCTTGCTTATTAAAGTGGTACTTACCCAAATCTAATTTATCTTGCCTACTTTTGGACATGTTCTAAATGCACATCTGATTTTAAATACACCTGGAAAAATATGAAGGATTTGAAGTTGTCTTAAATACAGTATTATCAAAAAATGAGGCTGTGTCGTGATTGTACATGCAAATGTGCTCTTTCTGTGTTACATATACACGCACAAGTGCAAAGAACTATTCTAAAGATGTTGCTTTGTATTTTTCCGTGCCTTATTTCATGTACCAGGAGTGGGTTTCTTTTACTAGAAGTAGACATGTATATGCATGATCTCCCCCCCACCTCTATTGTGTGCTGCCCATTGCTTGAGTGAACATTTTGTGGCTGAAATGCCAGGGTCTGTAACGAGACAACGTTTTAATCTGATGCTTTTACACTGCTATTTCTTAGTCCCGTTCTCACACTTACTCTAATAGAAGGTGCATTTGGTATGGCACATAATAGGTAGGTAGTTGGTTCCCTTCCCAGGTTTTCAATATTGGCATAAAAGACAAAAATAAGGTTTCAGTGTGCCACTGACATGGTATGCTAAATAAATGTATCTATCCTGATACATAGTGTAATCATAATGCGATAGAAAAGTTATTTGCAAATATGATGTGAATACAGCTTTTTAGGATTTTTTGCTAGCTAATCACAGTCATTATATCCCTAATTTTCTGAGTGAACTAACCACTCTAGGAAAGCTTAGAAATGTTTTATCAACTTGAATGTGCCAGTTGAGTAAGAGAGTGGGGTAAAATTTGTTTTAATTAGAAGTGAGTGTAAATGAACAATTCTCTGGTTTTCATTTCACTTACAGTCTTCAGGATTTGAATGGGGCTGGAATTGAGGTAAACGTTTGATTATACAGGAATGCTTGGGGAGAAGAAGTGAAAAATCTTTTTTAATGCAAAACATAACTAGTGCTATAAAATTGAAGGAAAAAAATGGAATGCTGAAATATCAATTACAAAACACTTCTGTTTTCAGTAAACAAACTAAATCAGTACGGAAATTCCCTTACGTTTTCCACATATGTGGATGTGGTTCTTGCTACCCACTGATTTTGAAATACGCTCAACTGCACAAAGAAATAGGTGAATTGCCATTGAGATTTGTTAGGCTTAACTTGTAATACTTACTAGAATTAATAAGTACTTCCTAAAGTCTTGATACATGACTTTGCTTGTAGGACACTGCTCTACAAAAGCCACGAGAAGTTTTCAGGCTCCCTGCAGACTTGACAGCTTGTGATAATCGCCTTTGTGCCTCCATATACTTCCCATCTTCCACGTGGGTTACCCTTTCTGATGGAACAGGAAGACTCTATTTAATCAAAACAGGCAAGCGTGGAGACAGTGCATCAGAAAAGTGGGAGGTAAGTCTTACAGTAACATTTTTTGAATTGTACATATACAAAATAATTCTTATTCCTGCCTTTCTTATGGTAATTGCACATATATGCAATTATGAAAAATTAAGCTTTAAATCTGAACTCTGTTATGTTGATATATGGTTGTGCCAAGCATAAAATGATTTTAATGATTTCTTTATGTGTAAAATATCTATAAAATTCAAATGGTTGAATGGAAATAGCTTCTTGATTGAAAGAGAATCTGTCTAAATAAAAGTGAGTGTTTCTAAATTGGTGGCTAAGCTCTTGTCAAGCTGAACTTCCAAGAACTGTTTCCCCTTTGCAGTTTGTATGGATCTGCCTAGGTTTTTTTTCCCACCATCATTTATTGTTTGTTCTTTCAACTGACTTGTGGAATAATATATATTTTTTTAAAAGTCCAAAATTATCATCAGTCAAGCTAATAGCTGCTTTTGTTTTTAAGTTAAGAGACTTCTGAATTGCTTGTGCTGATGTAATTCTGCTTGAAATATTCACCATTTAATTTGCCCCATCTTAAAAGTGTGTCCAGGGAGACTAGAATAAACCTTAAACAAAATTGCTCATTAAAAAGCTTTGATAAGTAGCCCTGAGGGTTACCTGCAGAGTAGACAGAGTGTAAACAGTAGTATTTCCACATCTCTGGTAGAGAAAATCTTCACATTGTGCACTTAGTTCTGGCAAATATCGGTGCTTAATATTTTTTACTTAAAATTGTTGGTTGTAACTGAAGTTTGTTTTTGTGTTTCTCATGATGAAATAGTTTACAAAACAGATTATTTTAAACAGCCTTGATAAGAACCCTTTTTGGTATCCACATCACTGTGGTGTTACAATACTAATATTGGTATCGGTTATCTTGCTTGGACACCACAAACGTAGTTGTTAAATTTCTACCTCAGCTGCTGTGAGCTTATTAGTCTGTCTTCTCTTAGTGTGAGAATATTGATCCATAAATAAGTTACATCAGAGTTGTCAGTGTACCAAAACATCCAATTTCTATGCTGAGAGTTTGCCACCATTTAAATTCACCTTTTGAGTGTTTAGACCACCCTGTGGTTTACAGTGACTTTAACATCTCAACCTTACAAATCCTCAAACATTATCAGGTTTCAGTAACAGCGAGAGTGAGCCTATGCTCATTTATCCACTGCAGCATAAATTCATTTTCCTTTATTCTCTGTGGCTGGCTGAATGGCAGAGCTCAGAAGGTTGTGATCAGCGGCGCAGTCTGTTTGGAAGTCTTTAGCTAGTGGTGTCCCTCAGGGGTCAGTAGTGGGCCCAGTCTTGTTCAACTTACTCTTCAGTGACCTGTTTGAAAGGGCACAGCGCACCCTCAGCAAGTTTGCTGACGACACTAAACCGGGAGGAGTGGCTGATCCACCAGAAAGCTGTGCTGCCATTCAGAGAGACCTGGACAGGCTGGGAAGTTGGGCCAAGAGGAACCTCATGAAGTTCAACAAGGGCAAGTGCAGGGTCCTGCACGTAGGGAGGAATAACCTCGTGCACCAGTACAGGCTGGGGGCTGACCTGCTGGAGAGCAGATCTGCAGAGAGGGACCTGGGAATCCTGGTGGACAGCAGGCTGACCATGAGCCAGCAATGTGCCATTGTGGCCAAGAAGGCCAATGAGATCCTGGGGAGCATTAGGAAGAGTGTGGCCAGCAGGTTGAGGGAGGCGATCTTGTCCCTCTTCTCAGCCCTGGAGAAATCTTACCTGCAGTGCTGCGTCCAGGTCTGGGCTCCCCAGTGCAAGACAGACCTGGAGCTCCTGGGGCGAGTCCAGTGTGGGGCTGCGAAGATGATCAGGGGACTGGAGCATCTCTTTTTGTGAGCAGAGGCTGAGAGGGCTGGGTGTGTTTAGGTGATCCTGCTTGAGCAGGGCGGTTGGACTAGATGATCCCTAGAGGTCTCTTCTAATGTCAACCACTCTGTGACTATGACTTTGATTTTAATGTATTAATGTTCTAGAAAATAATGTTTTATTTCTTATTTGTTGTTTGGATTTATTTTGTTTTTCACCTTCTTATGATTTATGCTGAATAAGCACCTTTTTATGAAAAGCTGTAACACACAGTCTCTAGAATTAAAACTTCCCGCTGTAGGTAGCTACTTCTATATGTCTCAACTTTCAAGATACACAGGCTTTCGGTATGGCATTATTTCATGTTTACAGTGATCCTGCCTAGTCACATAAAAATATGGATGGACTTTGCCAAACCCTATATACAAAAAGTCAGAAGGTTCTGACCCAACCTCCTCCTAAATGTGAATTTAATACTCCTTCATTTAAGCGTAGATTCTCTGTTTCTTAATTCCTATTAGAGAATATTCCTATTAGAGAATATGAAGTGAGTCTCTTGTAAAGATAGTAGTCAAATAAAGAGAACCCCCTCTCTCTCAGCTTGGGTTGATGATGCAACGCTGATAGCAATGTACTGGATCTTTTATCTTCTTGTTTGCATGTGCCAAGGTCCACAGTGATTTTTGGGATCTTGGGTTGCCTCAGAGAGTAGTGAGGGTATTGGTGAAATGCCTTCATTTTCATCTTGTGTGAGACTCTCTTCCCCAGTTGGTGTGCGGTGCTTATGGATCCTGTTCTGTATGCGTATTTACTTTAGTACTAAACAGCTACAGTGTAGACATTTTTGTAGATCTTTGTGCTTTGTCTAATGGGCCATTTCTGTGATCCTGTAATAGAAACAATAATAATTAAAAACATTTCAGAATGGTTTCTTGATAGCCAAAGAAGGAAAGCCAGAAATATAACAGAATAGAATAGTTCAGTTGGAAGGGACCTTCAAGGATCATCTAGTCCAACTGCCTGACCGCTTCAGGGCTAACCAAAAGTTAAAGCAGTTTGTGGCAAGCAAAAATTAACTGATTTGACATTCGCTGTAGCCTTTCACTGCTTTCTGAGACTTTGAGTTTTAACTGACTGACTTTTTGCCAACATTGTGTCTTCTAGATTGTGTTTAATGAAGAACTAGGCAGTCCATTTATTGTAGCACACAGTGTTTCATTTGTAAAATCTGGTACTCATTCAGTAGCTGTGCTGCTGCTTAGGGTAGAAAAAGATGAATTGGACACAAAAGGAAGTGGATTTCATGTTACCTTGGAATGGGTTACAATTGCAGAGATGAGCAAAGAGGGTAAGTGTTTTACATTTATGTTACTAGTGGGTAAGGAAAACTAAAACAAACAAAATCTATATATATATATAAAAAAAAGGCAAAACCAGCTATCATGCTTTTATTCTTTGTCTTAGAAGTTTATTTTTCCTCAGTTTCTGATATTTCCTTCCCACAAAAACTCTACTCAGATTTTACATAGGTCATTTTCTTCCATTTTCAGATCAAGTTCTCAGTTGTAGACCTTAATTATGACAAATATTTGGAAGATAGGAAGAAGTAAACTTCTACATGTGTGGTTAAAGTGATTAGAAAACAAGCTAAGAACTTTGTGTCATTATGAAATGAAGTTCCTTTAGCTTGGTCCAGTAAAATCAAGGTTCAAGATATCTATTTCTAATAAATATCTGTTGTACTTTTCATAAAGTTGTATGAGTGATTACCTTCCCGGTACAGCACTCTCTTTGGTCATCTGTATAGTCTGAGGTGATCTGTTAAAGCATGCTCCCTAGTTGCCTGGGGTTTTCTGACTGTGTAGGTCTCTGACTCTGCTTCTGATTTAAATGGCTATGTCTCTTCTATTAATACCCCTCTGCCCACGCTCAAAAAAGGAGGGAGGGGGGCTTTAATTAACACGCCCAAGTACCAGAATTACATTGTAGTCTGGTTATTTTTCTTTATTCCACTTCTGAACTAACTTTTAGCAAGTATGATAACTAGTTAAGGGGATCCAAATTCGATTCCAAAATCTGTTACTCTCTGTATTCTGTGACTGTGTTTCCCTAAACTTAGCACTGATGTCAACCAGGAACACGTTACACTGGAGTGGTATAGATGATTTTTACCTTCATGATCTGGTCTTGTCTAACATCTCTGCTAATAAGTTCTCTTTTTTTTTGGCTTGTTTCAAGTAAAGTTGTAGTTGCAAATACACCGATTTCTTTTAATGAAGAGGTGAAGCATAGATGTGAAAAACTAAACAATTCTTGAGGATAATTTTATCAACTGTGAGAATTTTATTAAGTTACTGGTAAATTCCTAAAAATCCACTTGCACTATCTGTTATTATTCAGAAGTCAATCAAATACTTAGGCATCTGAGTCCAGGTAGATTTAAATGGAGGAAGAACACTCTAGAATGTATCACCTTACCTGTATTTTAATTCATCATTACTCATGTGTTTGGGAATGGCGTGTTCCTTGATGCCAGTAGTTAACAACTAGGACCTCCTCAACTCGTGTAAAACTCTGGCCTTCAAAAGGGAAGGTAGGCATTTTCCATTATGAATTGTTATCGCAAGCTATTTCATTGTTACTCAAACTTTTTTAGCACCTCAGAAATGTTTGGAAGATTTATTTGTACGGAGACTGAGAGTGGTTTTCTGAATTGGCAGGCTAGCTTTGATCAAAGAAATCATCATAAGGAAAAAAGAGCAATGTTAGATTAATTTTAGGATCTACGTGTGTAATAAAATCATTGAAAAACAAAAGAGAAATTTCCTTTTAATCCACAGTACTGTTATTTAACCAGTAGGATTGTGTAGTATTTTTAAATGTAATGAGGTTCTTGAATGAGATTTTGTGCTCTAGAAAAATAGTACTGCTCAGATTTTTTTTTTTTTCATTTTACAGGTGATCATCAATATGAAATCTGCAGAAAGAGAGTTTTACAAGGAAAATCAGTCCCCCATTATGCAGCAATAGAGCCGAATGGGGATGGTCTAATGATTCTTTCCTACAAACCATTCAAATCTGTACAAGAAGAAGAAAAAAAGTTAGCAGGAAATGATGATGCAAAAACAGCAAATGAAAAGAAAGGTAAAACTTAACTGTCAGGTCATGACAGACTGCTCTTTGTTTTGTCAAAGAAAAGAACTTGTCAGTTTAGAATCTGTTTGGAAACTCCAGCAGTAAATGTTGGTCTTAATATCTACCATCAGATTTTTTTTTATAAGGCCAGATATGCTTTTTTTTTTTTTTTAACATATTTGTTTTCTTCCTAGGAAGTTGTGTTGGGCATAAACCTATATGACAAGTCTTTTTAGATAGGAAGCACTTAAAGAATTTCCTTGTCTCAAGGAAAAGAATATTCTGCAAACAGAACTGTACTCATTATTTGCTAACGGTTGAGTTAAGACAACAGTTGCCTAAATGCAGGCATCTAGCTGAAGTGTTCAAACTGAGAAGCTAGTCTTAGGTGAGAGAAGGGAGCATGGCACCCAAACAGTTGTTCAGCAGAAAGATCTCTCTGATATGGAAATCACTCCTGCCTTTCAAACAACAAAGGTTTTGTTTTTTTTTTTTTTTTTTTTTTTTTAAGAATGAGAATCTAGTAAAAGACTCCCCTAAGAAAGTAGTTTAGAGGAAAAAGAATCAACTTCATCAAAAGACACTCATACTTTTCTTCTAGGAGATCAAAGCAAAATGAAGTATATGAACCCCTACTAAGTATTAATCCTAAATGTCACCGAGTTCATAATATGTATATTTATGTAGCTATATTGTGTTATTTCAGATTTGATTTTTGCTTCTGCATATGAGAGAGATGTTAATGAGCCTATCTTAACTGAATGATACTAACACAATTTTTTCAGTTGTGCAGAAATCTATTAGCCTAACCTAGGCTATAATTTTGGTTGCATGGCTATATAAAATTGCAGGCGTAGCAGATACCAAATAGCAAAACAAGATGTGCTGGCAGTAATACTCTAATTTTTATAGAGATTACAACAATACATGAGGAAATATTAAGGTGGTTATGTTGCTTATTGGTATTTTGGCTTTTTCTTTGTCCTTTCAGATTCTGCTCCATACATACTTGACAGCTAATAAGGTAGTCTAGAAGATAGTGTAGAAAAGAAGGGCCTAAGGTATTTTTTGGTCTCTTTCTGTTATCTTACAAATTAAGACTTTAATATCAGATACAGTCTGTGTCAAAATTTAGAATTTTGATGGCTGTTGCATCTCATATAATAATAGTTTCTGGGAAGTGTATTTGTAGTATCTGTGACTGATCCTGTAGCAAACAGGAAACTCATGGTACTAGGCAACAGTGTAAGAGTCCTTCCAGAGTTGCAGTTGCTGAGATGATCAGCTAAGTCTTGTACTACGACACCTTGAGAGCTTTCAAAACGTTCCAGAGAATGAGTCAGTCCATGCTTTGCTTTCCCTCTAACTAGGAAGGTAACATGTAAAAGAAAATGAATACATCTGTAGTTATGTTTTCTGTGACCAACTGTGAACGACCCAGTCTTCCTGTCATAGCCTTTAGAATGTTTTAGCTTTATATTCTCTCCTTTTAGAGTAGAATAGTTTCAGTTGGAAGGGACCTACAAAGATCAAGTCCAACTGTCAAGACTACCTTGGGTCCGACACAAAGTTAGAACATACAGTAAAGAGCATTATCCAAATGCCTCTTAAACACTAACAGATGTGGGCCACCAACTACCTCTACGAAGCTCTGGTGGTTTTATCCTGCTGGGCAACCAAACTCTACCACAACGGTTCTCTCACTCCCTCTCCTCAAAGGTAAAAGGGGAGAAAATGTGATGAAAAGGGCTCAAGGGTTGAGATAAGGACAGGGAGATCACAACAGTTACTGGCACAGGCAAAACAGACTCAGCATAGGGAGATTAAAATAATTCATTGCCTATCACTAGCAGACTAGACCAGTGAGAAACTAAAAGCAAACCAAAACCACCTTCCCCCCCATCGACCCTCTTCTGCTGCCTCCCCTCAAGCGGTGCTGGGCAATGGGGGCTGCGGTCAGTCCCTGATGCTTCATCTCCGCCGCTCCCTCACGGTCCCTCTCTGCCCCTGCTCCCCGTGGGGTCCCTCCCACAGGATGCCGTCCTTCCCGAACTGAGCCTGGGGGGCTGCCCACAGGCAGCAGCTCTTCAAGCACCGCTCCCACACGGCTCCGTACCACGGGGTCCATCCCCCAGGAGCAAACTGCTCCAGCACGGGTCCCCCACGGGCGGCAGCTCCCCCCAGACCCCCTGCTCCTGCGTGGGCTCCTCTCCACGGGCTGCAGCTCCGGCCCGGGGCCTGCTCCTGCGGGGGCTCTCCATGGGCCGCAGCCTCCTCCAGGCCACATCCACCTGCTCCACCGGGGGCTCCTCCACGGGCTGCAGCGTGGAGATCTGCTCCGTGTGGGACCCGTGGGCTGCAGGGGGACAGCCTGCTCCACCTGGGCCCTCTCCACAGGCCGCAGGGGAACTGCTGCTCTGTGCCTGGAGCACCTCCTGCTGCATGGACCTGGGGGTCTGCAGGGCTGCTTCTCACTCCTCTCTCTCCCAGTTGCTGCTGCACAGTGGTTTTCCCTTTCTTCAGAGGCCCAACCAGTATCACTCACTGGCTCGGCTCTGGCCAGCAGCAGGTCCCTTTTGGAGCTGACTCTGCTCTGACATGGGGCTGCTGCTGGGTTCTGCTCACAGAGTCCACAACTGCAGGCCCTGCTACTAAAACCTTTCCATGTAAAGCCGGTACAGAAGCTTGTCCGAAGGTTTAACTACCATCTCAGTAACAAGCTTATTCTGATGTCCAGTCTGAACTTACCCTGTCACAGATTTGAGCCGCTCCCACATGTCCTGTCACAAGATGAACACCTCACTCCCAGCTTGTCATCCTCAGATAGCTTGTAGAGAGCAGTAAGGTCACCCCTCAACCTCCTTTTCTCCAAGTTTAACAAACTTATTGTCCTCATCTGCTCCTCACAGGACATGCCTTCTAGCCCTTTAACCAGCTTTGTTGCCATCCTCTGTATAAGTATTTCTTATGGAAGGACAGCAGTTTAATAGAGATCGGTATGAGGAAGATTCTAGGCCCAGGAGCAAAAGTCAAATGTTACCCCTTGGCAGGCAGTTTTATTTCATCTCTGTCATCTAAGGCAGATGAAGACTACTTGGTCTTTTAAAACCGTTTCTGTTGAATAGTCAGTGTAAGTGCTAACAAAATAGATTAGGGGAAAATGTTCACTTTTCTGAACGGCATATAGTTCAGAGTATGGAGTTGCTTATCATAACCACTGTACCTGGTGTCTGTTTAACCAAGTTACTGATCATTAATGGTTCAGTGCATTTGAATGTCCTGGAGCATGCCCAGAGAAGGGCTACAAAGCTGGTGAAGGGCCTGGAGCACAAGTCCTGTGAGGAGCGGCTGAGGGAACTGAGGGTTTTTAGTATGGAGAAGAGGAGGCTCAGGGGAGACCTTATTGCTCTCTACGACTACCTGAAAGGAAGGTGTGGGGAGCTGGGGGTCGGCCTCTTCTCACAGATAACTAGTGATAGGACTAGAGGGAATGGCCTCAAGTTGCACCAGGGGAGGTTCAGGTTGGAAATTAGGAGACATTTCTTCTCAAGAAGAGCAGTCAGGCATTGGGACGGGCTGCCCAGGGAGGTGGTGGAGTCACCGTCCCTGGGGGTGTTCAAGGAAAGGTTGGACGTGGTGCTTAGGGACATGGTTTAGTGGATGACGTTGGTGGTAGGGCGACGGTTGGACCAGATGATCTTGGAGGTCTTTTCCAACCTTAATGATTCTATGATTAATACATTTTGGCTATCCATTCCATAATATCTTTCACAATAAGTTTCCCAATTAACTTTAGAGTACTATTTAATGCCCATTGGATAACTCCATCAGCATATTTGAGTATAGATATGAATATAAGATGTTTTCCAACAGAGGGACACAAAATCAACTTAATTGCTTAAAAAAAAAAAAATGTTTCTCTATTTTGTGATCAGAATATATTTTAAGTAAGTTGTTTAGAGTAGAAGCTTATTTTCACCTTCCCCCAGCCCTGACTCCCAGCAGCATTACATACCGTGGAATCCAGGACAGCTTTTTTAAAATCTAGTTGATATTTTTCTGTACGTTTTCAATTGTAGACCCTCTCTATTACTGGCAGCAGACTGAAGATGATGTGACAATAACAATTCACATTCCTCAAGACATCACTAAGGATGACATAAAAGTACACTTTTCCCCTGAGAACATATGTGTTACACTGAAAGACCAGCCTCCTTTGATGGAAGGAAAACTACATTCTTCTGTGGACCATGAAAGCTGCACATGGATAATTAAAGAGAACAAAAGGTGTTGTATATGGTTTTTAGATTTACTACTGCTGGGAATTGATTTCAAATGCGTATTATATCTGACTTTTGGGCCCTCTGGGAATGCACTCCTCCTTACAAGGTTGTATCTCCTCTGCTGAAAAGAGCTCACTGGCTTCTGCAATTCTGTCTTACAGTACTGTTTCTTTAACTAATTGCGAAAGTAGTTCCCTCTTCTTACAGTTACTTGCTTATGAGGTTACATGGCAAGCTATTTTCTACAATGACATAGAACAGCCTTTTCAAGCTAAAAATTACTTTTTCACAAAAAAAAAAAAAAAAAAAAATGTACTGACAGATATACCTGTGTCAGACCAGGAAATTCAAGGTTTTCCACTACTGTGCTGTGAAGCAGAATTCTTCACAGTGTTAGAATACATCGATGCTCATAATGTTAGCCTTCTCACTATTTTCGTGTGCTTTGCCTGTGCTTATTGGCAACCATAGATAAAGTGATGTTTTAAAATCTTTGGTTGCCTTTCTATACTGAAATGTAACCCATGCATGGCTGCGTTTTTTTTATTCTCTTTGAGAATAATCTTGTCCGTTCACTTCTAGTTGATCACAATGCAAAAGTGAAAAGGTAAACTATTAAATGATTCTCACAAAGACTGTTTATAATAAAATTGTGAAACTTTTGGTGATAAATTCAGTAAGGAAATTTAGAAGTACTAAAATGTCCAGGAAAAAAAAAAGTATTAAAATATAAAAAATTACCTTGTGAGCAAAGTAAGCTTAATTGATTCAACATTTTTTTTTTCTTCTCATGACAATTCAGGATTGATTAACTTGACTCTGTTTTTCACAAACAGAAACTTACTTTTTTTTGTAATAACAAGGAATTCTTCAGTCTAGTTTGATTTATAAGTTCTTTATTGCATTTTTCTAATCCATTATACATCATGTATACTATGCTAGTAGAGCCTTTGGAGGGTCCTTCAGAGCAGAGCCCTAAACTGATCTCCAAGTCTCCTTGACGGAATGTGTTTGTTCCATCATTGGTTTAGGTTTTTTGGTGGGTGCATATTGGCTATGATATTTGCATTTGCACCAGCAAAATGT
Organism: Anser cygnoides; assembly: GCF_040182565.1. Lineage (NCBI taxonomy): Eukaryota > Metazoa > Chordata > Aves > Anseriformes > Anatidae > Anser > Anser cygnoides. The sequence goes on along the minus strand of NC_089874.1, from coordinate 145,233,541 downwards.
ACTTCATAACTGGAAGCTGACACGAGTATTCAGATTTATTTCCACATGTGTTTCTGCACATGTAAAAGTAAGCCTGAAATCCCTGTGTATTTGGAAGTGTACCCTTTTGCATTTTCTGTTTGAGACTCCAAGCTGACTGCTCATGTTATAGGTCGCTTTCTTTGTTGCAGTTAACACGTGCAGCGGACCCTTATATACACCATTTTGCCCTGCCACGTATGGTAGGACATGAACTGAAAGATTTGGATGCTTAAATACTGTTAGACGTACTACAGGTTCTTCCAGTATTCTTTTTGCATTATTTGTGAATCTAGGGGGGGGGCGAGGGAATGCCAGAAAGTGAGTCAATAAGTAAAACTGTTTTAAATTTCATTGCTCAGATGTGGTTCATAATAGAATTTGTCTTGGATCTTCAACAAGTATAAGAAAAGTAACGAACTCTGACAGTATATCGTATATATTTGGACATTTATTACTTTTGCTCTTAGGATAAAGTAATGAGCCACTATGTATTGAAACGAGCAGGTTTGGTTTAATGGTTTCTTAAAGAGTAATTTCCATGTATGGTATCATCAGGTGAAAAAGAAAAAAAAAAAAAGAAAGTTGTTTCGAGGAAAACAGTTCTTTCCTTTAAATAAGGCAAAATGAAGTTTTTTCACTGGAACGGTTTTGCAAGTAAGGTTCCCAGACTTGATGATACAGAAAATAGGAACTGATGTTTGAGAAGACTGAATTCTTGCCATTATAATGCTTTAAAATACTAAATGAAAGATGATATGCTAGGAACAATAATGCCTTCTAGGTGCTTGGACAAGCTTGACGTTAATCTTGATGCATTGTGTGAATTTGTGTGTGTAGTATATAGGTCTCTACTGTGTGAGAATTGGTTGTAATAGGAAAAGTAGAATGATGTTTTCTGCAAGACATTCCCAGTTAGTTTTTTTTTTTTCAGTTTCATTTGATAAGTGTGTTTTCCTTGAGTTTTCTCTCATAAAAATCTTTGCTTTTTTCCCAAAAGGTAGCTATGAAAGTTTATTTAATTCTTCTGGAGAATAACTAAAGGACTAATATTTGTATGCAGATTATGCTAATGCTGTATACTAAAATGTGAGTTTGCAGCTGTTGATTATTAGGCAAATAGCTAAATGACTCAAGTTTGAGTTAATTATCAAGTGGTTAATATTGCATGACTCTCAGGTTTCTGTTTTAATAAGAAATAGTATTTACACATTTGAATGTCATAAGTTGCACTTGATTTTTAATAGTGACACTACAATACCACTTGAAATTTTTTGATTTAAAAACCTCACTCCCAATTATCTTGTGCAAAATAATTGTGTTTCTGATAACCAGTGTAGTGGTTTCAGTTGTAAAATGAAGATAATTCAGGGGTCACCAAATACTTCTTGCTCTGATGCAGTACTTAGTAACTTAGAAAGTTTTCTTGTTGTGTCATGTAAACAAATGACATTCTAGACCTTGTAGGTGTGTCTAAAAAGCATGTTTATTGAAACTGTTTTTGTTGTTCTACCCATGTATAATTAAATAGAAATGCGCTGCTGATGCATCAGGCTCTCGTAATTATTTACTTATATATTTATTCATTCCTTATGCCAAGTTCTTTTTTTTTTTTCCTCACAAGTTACAGTAATTGTATCTTTTGACATAGAATTTTATATAGACAGTGTAGGTAACTGTGTTGTACTGTTTCTGAGGCTTATAAAATACAAATATTTTTGTTCTACATGTTATACAAAGGTAGTGTGTGCTTAAGTGGTGGTATTTAGCACGTGTTAGGTTTCAGATAAACTTCTGTAGTGAAATTTTCTCTCTCTGAATTGATTTATTTATAGGTGATCTCCTGCAGTATTTAAAAACTTTTATAAAACTACTTCAGAGGAAACCACATTTGAATTGAAAACTCTGAGGACACTTCCATGAATACATTTTATTCATTCTTAGGCTTTTAGAAATCACTTGTCTTTCATCTGATTTTCTTTGGGATATTTTCCATTAGAATAGTTTATTTTATAAGTTGATTCCTAATGGTTTCTGTTATGAGGTTTTCATTATCACTTCAGTTTAGAGAGGAGAAGCTCTCAAATCTATATTTAGAGCTTTCTGACTATCATCTTAAAAAAGGATGCAGTGTATTCATCTATTACTCGTTGTCTTCTATTTGCATTTTAGCTTGGAAATTTCTCTAATTAAGAAAAATGAGGGACTCCGGTGGCCAGAGCTAATAATTGGCGACACAAACGGGGAACTCATTATGGACCCTTCCCAAGCCACTGAAATAAGTGAATGTCTGATGCATCTGACCTCTGAAGAAATGGTAAGAAGTTGAAAAATAAAATATTTAACATTCTTGCACATTTGTATGTTGTCTTTTCTTGATACGCTAATTCACACATCATTGACAGACGTCTTCAGTTCATTTACTGTTCAGAATCCTAACACCAAACTCAGTGTTGTCTGAAATTGATGACAAACTAATGGCATTAGAGTTCTGAACATGTTTTGAACTGTACTATCTTCATGTGGGACTGAATTTAGCTTACATGATAGTGTCTGTGCAACAAAACAGAAATCTGATTAATTTGAAAAATAGATTTTGTTCCCATGATGGGCCAATTTTAAAGCAGTTGATTGAAGTGAATTTTTAGTATGTCCATTGCTTGTTTATCAGTAGGTTAGCAACAATTTTATGCTGTCTTTTTAGGGTTGCTGTACTTGGCTTCTATTGGCTGTGAGTGTTAATGAAATGGTTTCCTAGGCTTGCCTTTTAAAATAAGCATGACTCATGAACTTTCTGGCATTATTGTTATACAGGGAGTCTTTACTTGAAATGTAATTTTAAAGTACTGTTTGCTTGATACTTCACCTTTTGGTTTGATTAGAAAGTGGTATCTCATCTAAAACTTGTGAAATATGACTCCCTATGGATCTTAATATATTAGTTGTGGCTTACTACTTTTTTGAAGAGCGCTGAAGAAAGTTATACTGAAATAAATTCTGGTTAGTGCTTAAAATTGATTTCACTCCTCTCTTCCCCCACTGTTCATGGGCAAGATATTGTAGTCCATCTTCTAAACATACTTTCATTGGGAACTTCAAATGTCTTTGCTTTTGCAACTCATACTGAGGATAAGGTGATTTTTTGTCACAAGTTTTCAGTTCTTGTGCAGTAATTATCATGATGATAATTAGGGCTACTTAGACAATAAGTTAATCCATTTTTTTCTAGCATTTTCAATAGCAATCTGAAAGAATTTCACAGTGATGTAAATTTACTTTTACCTACTTAGGTTTTCAGGATCATATACTCTTGCTACTTATGGAGGGGAAATATTGTCCGTGTTTTACTGGCTTATGTACCTTTCCTTAAACTGAAATATATTTTGTTGTATCTGCCACCCATGCTGTCTTCCACAACAGAATTGGTGGCTTTCATTTTGATCAGGTACATAATAATTTGATCTTTAAGTATAAAAGAATATGCAAATGATTCTTACAGTTTTTGTTTTAGAAAGGGATTGATATATATACAGTTGTATATAAAGCTCAGTTCTTCAGAGGTTTCATTGTCTTTCTGTTTCAGAATCCAAACCCTGAAAAGGAAAACCCACCTTGTAATGCACAAGAATTAGAAGAATGTGATGCTTTTCTTGAAGATAGTGCAACTTTATGCAGATTTGATGGCGATACCCTACAGGTCACTCACATAGTAAGTGCTGTAACTTATTACAGAAATATTTTTAAATATTCTTTTTCTGATATGAAAGTTGAATTCTGTTATCAGAACAAAAATCTGTACAAGTCCTTGAAACCACATACATTTCTTCCATAACATAAAATCATGGTAACAATAAACATCTGCATGTGTCCTTCAGTAGCATTTTGATGTAAAAGTAATGCTGCTCTTATCTTGATTTTACATGTATATGTGTGTGTGTGTGTATATGCATTTAAATCTGTATATATCTCTATAGATCTATGTAGATACATAGATACATACACTCGCTCAAAGTGAGACGTTTGAAAAAGTGAAGGTATGTCAGAATAATGACATGAAGGGAGTCTTCTTCAGGGACATAACATTTTTGTAGGTTCCGTAGCTTTTATTTTTTTTCAGTAACTTTTCAGATAGCCTGGTAGGAAGTTGCACCTTTTTTACTACAAAAATAGAGCATAGATCCATTTTTTTATGATCACTCTTGGTCAGTCACGCTGGAAATAACAGTGAGCAGAATGCTTAATCTAGATTTTGAGCAATGTCCTCCACTAGCAGTAAGTTAGAACTTGATCTGGTCTATTCCCTACAGGAACAAACAAACAAAATAATCATCTGAGAGCATCACAGATTGTTGTTGTCTTTTTTTTTATTATTATTTATGCATTTTTTTTCAAGATGTCTCTACTAAGCTTGTAATAAATGTTGGTGTTCTACCTGATCAGTACTTTGTGTCACTCAGAGCACATTTAGAACAACCTTTGTTGTGCAGAAAAATGTTGTGGTTACAGAGTAAGATTCTGGATCCTAATTTCCCATTTCCTTAGAAAAGCTCTAGAAAAAGTCTTGAGGATATATCTTTCAGATTGTGGTTTATTGTCTGTTTAGGTAGTGTTCATCCACTTCTAGACCTCAAAAAGATATGTGCTCACTACTTTATTATATATGAGAATGTATAAAGTTCAACACGCTAGTACATTGTAGAGCTTTTATTTTCACTTGCAAAACCAGTTATTGCAGCAAGCTCAGTATCTTTTAAAACTAGTTTTACTCTTTCATGATAGCAAATTCCAAAATTTCTACATGCTTGGAAAGCAATTTATTTTTATTAATTAATAACATTAAATGCAAAAGCTGTTTTTTTTTTTTTTTTTTTAAATAATTTGCTTCTGTACATGTAAGAGATTTTGAATTGTGGGCTGGGAAGGCAGAATATCGTGGTATTCAGGCTGAACGTGGGGTCTCCCAAATCTGCTTTTTGGTAAGCAGTTTACTATAAAGGTTGTCTGTGTCACAGAGATGGAACTTTTGTTTCTTTGATCATTCACTGATATAAGTTTTTATTTATTCTGAAGGTAATTGGGATAGGCAGGATATGCCTGTCTCACTTTTCTTAAGATCATTCCTGGTGAATAGAAGTGGTCATTGAATGTTTTTGGTGATCTAGACATATTTGATGAATAGAGTGCTGGTCTGGAACTTAGTAATTACTTCATTGTGAGAAAATACAAAACTGCTGACATTTCATCATTTTAGTATTCTAAATAATCCTTTTCCCAGTGCTTACCAACTTTTTTTTTGCATATGGACAGTATTTCCTTCCCTATTGGCACGGCAGAAAAACAGCTGTAATTTTTTAAGTAGAGAGAATCTTTTCCTAACATCAGACATTGTAGATTAGGATCCTCCATCCTAGAAAGTCATTTCTATACAAAAGCATTTATTCCTGTGTGCTCATGTAATGGGCATAATCTTTCCCTAAATATTATCCCAAGAAACTAAATTGCACGTGTTTGAAATGTGTAAGCCACCTGTTGCGTATTGAGCTGTTCATCATCATAATGTGTTCAAATATTTTATCACCTAACATTAATCTGTTAAACATCTAACTGTGGCAGCATGTGACAGAGTCTGCTATTTGTGCTTTGTATCAATATTTTGTATTTCTTTTTGATTTCAGATTAATCTTGGAAGCAACCAGTATCTTTTCTCGGTTGTAGTGGATCCCAGAGAAATGCCTTGCTTCTGCCTGAGGCATGATGTTGATGCTCTTCTTTGGCAGCCCCACCCTGACCAGCCAGAAAACATGTGGGAACACATTGCAACTTTTAATGCTTTAGGTAGGAAATAGACTTCTGTGTCACACTTCTGAGACATTCCTGCCTGAATACTTTCAGTATGGCTTCTGTTGATATTTCACTTAAATAAATTTGAATTGAAAGGCACTATAGTTCTGTTGGTAACAGAATGCCAGTTTAATTCTAGAAATACTAGAACATGAGAGATAAGATGTTTACACCTTGAGAAAAATGAACCTGTTCAGACTATATACATGACGCAAGCACAGTATTGCACAGTAAAAAGGAGAGTTCATTGGATAAGTGAACTAGATTTAAAGACTTCTAAAAGCACAGTAAACACCTTAAGAGACAGAAAAAAAGCAGGGCAACTGATGACGTTCGTGTCTAATTTTGTATGTGCTTATGGTAAGATATTTTAGTAAGAGACAATATTAAAAATATTTTAGTAAGAGACCATTAAACTTTTCCTATCTTGTTGTCCCAGGTGGCAGGTCTGAGGAACTGGAAATGATTGTTCAATACTTATTCTGTTATAAGAGCTAGCAACATCAAATTACGTTGGGACATAATAGGTTCAAAAGAAACTAAAAGAAATACTTAGCATAGGCATATTTGTGCTGTGGAACCTTCTTGCATAAAATCTTGTGGATGGGAAAAGTTTTAATGAATTTACAATAAAGAAACAAACATGACAGGAAAAATAAAGAGCATAACTGTGCCAGCTCTGGCTACAGAAGCCCCTTTACCTCTGAGATTAGACTGCCAGAAATGTAGGAAAATGTGACCCTTAGTTACTGCTGTATTCTTGCACTGAAGTGTAGGATTTTTTTTAGTGAAAGTTGGGAGCAGAATTCATAAGCTCAGAAGCAGAAAATACTTCAAATAAACAGATACAAGAGTAAGTAAGAATCGCTATATCAGATAAAGCAGAATGGTCTACATAGCACAGTGTTGTACCTGTTACTTAATAAAGATAAATCAGGTTTCGTTTAATCTAGTGCAATATTTACTTCTGCTCTGGCAACTGTAGTGTTCATGTTCTCTAAGTGTGGTCCGGACCCACTCCTTTAATAGTGCCATGTGACAATTTATTCCCTCTGTTCCCTAAATACATTTGTTTGACCATACCACTCTGTCTGCATACGAAATGAAAGAGAAGGTATAAGCTGTTTTATAGAGCTCACGTAGGTTTCCATAATGCATAATTGATTTTGGTCTGGATTTTTGCAGTTTATTTGGTTTTGTATGTGAATGCTCTTTTTTTATAGCCTGTTATTTTCACTTATAGTCATATTAAGCTGTAAGTATCTTAAAGTTCTCTAACAAAAGAGATTAATTCCACAATTTGTTCTTTACTCGTTTCAAATTTCATTATACCAGGAAAAAAATGGATGATGAGGATTAAGGCGATTTTTTCAAATTATTGCTAATTTCAGTTTCTATGCTGACTTTGTAGTACTGTTTTTATAATGTGTTTCAATTGTTTTGAAAATAACAGGAAGGAAATTGGGATATCTTTGAGCTTTTTGTACCTATGGTGATAAAACAAAATGTTTCTCCAATTCTTTCTCCCTATAGTCCTATAATTTTACAATATTATATGGAAGTCTGTACATCTGTACTAACCTAGTTCACCTTTTTTGTGCCAGCTATGATGTAAGACCTCAGCTTGCTCATCTGTAACCAAATCTTGAAGTATTGTACAAGAGCTAGTACTAAAAATGAGTATTTTCTTGGTTAACAAGCTAAATTTCCCAAACCTGCAGTATTTATTACATTGGCCAATACAGTGATATTAGTGCTAATTCTCTCTTTCTTTGCTTGAACTTCTGGGATTACTTTTTAACAAGCAATACAAAGATGATGACTGCAATATTGTTACTTTTCAGTCCAAGTTTTAGACTGAAACCTAAGGAAGGAATCAAAAGGAAACTGAAGTGACCAAGAGTTTTCTTGCTCTGTGTATCTTTCCTAACAGCTTTCTTTTTAAAAGGGGGATAATTTTGAATAAACACTGGTCAGATTACAAGTAAATTCTAATGTTTTGCTGCTGGTTAAAGGAGCAATACTTGATCTTGCCCCTTCTTACTGCAGTTTTGTGAAGGAGCCTCTCCATCCCTCTGATCAGTTTGGTCAGCTGTCTCCTTCCAAGTTCTTGAGCGTTCTCAACCTATTGGCTGTGTGGGTGGGGCAAAGAGTTGGAAAAAGAGAAAGCCTTGACACTGTGCAAGTAATGCCTGGCAATAGACAAACCATTTGTGTCTTATCAACCCTGTTTTAGTCACAAATTCAAAATTTTGTTAGTAATTGCTTATTATTTTTGAAGATAAGCTTGATTTTGACTTAGCCATTTAAAGTGCTATTGAAGCTGATATATCGTATCTTCTTTATGTGTATCTATCTGGGCTGTGCAGGTTACGTACAAGCATCAAAACAAGACAAGAAGTTCATGGCTTGCGCCCCAGACTACTCCTATTCTGCTCTTTGTGAGTGCTTGCGGCGAGTTTTCATCTACCGCCAGCCAGCTCCTCTGTCCACAGTTCTCTACAACAGGAAGGAAGGAAGACAAGTAGGACAGGTTGCCAAGCAGCTGGTAGCAACCCTGGAAGCCAACGATCCCATCCTAGGCTTTCAAGCTACAAATGAGAGATTATTTGTTCTCACAACAAAAACCTTGTTTTTAATAAAGGTGAACACTGGAAATTAATTACTGAGTATATTCTGCTGCAGTTATGTTTATGTTTAAGGAATTGGTAGCTAAATGATCTGAAGAGTTCGGTGTGTTTTGCTGAGGCTTAAAGGGATTTTACAGGGGAATCAATTTTTTTTTTGTTAGAACTTGTCTGTAAGTCAGTGAGAAAGTTTTTCAACTTTGCTGTCACTGAACTAAGCTTTTTCAGAGACACAGAAAAATGCCTTTTGTGCTAGCAGCTTACTCAAAGCAATTTTCAGAGGCTGCTGTTTGCATAGGTGAAATAGATTTATGCATTGTTTTTTCCAAATGACTCTTTGCCGCACTTCTAAAATTAGAGAATTCACTTCTGTTTTTAATGGACACTGTTTACCTCTGAAAGAAGTAATCAGGTATAGAAAATAAACCCTTGAGTTACAAATGTATGGTGTGCGAAATAAAGAAGTGTGTATCATAAAGAAAAAACTACAAATTCAAATACTATTGGCCAAAAAATGATTGAATATTTTGGTATTCAATAACATTGAATGGAATGTGAGTGGAATGAATGGAGTATTGTTCCTTATACAGTTATTTAATTCAAGTGGAATGATTTCATTGTATATCCAATACGTAAAGTCTGTGACTTAGTCATGCTTGCAGTGGAATCTAGTCACATTTTAAGAGATGTTGGATAGCTTTTGGTAGATTTTTCTTGAAAGAGAATCAGGGTGACTGCATAACTGGTGACAACATAGTGAAAGGTACAAGTCAAACTCTCATACTCTCAATTGTTATTTTCATTTGAAGAACTTAAGTGACTAATTTGCAATTAGAAAACTGCTAACAGGAAATGTACCTGTATTGTAAAACGAGATGGAAACTCAAAGGTTCTGCTTCTGCCTTAAATAATGTGATACCATCCTAAATAATGTGTTACTTGATAACTATTTTGTCCCTGATGTACAAGTCCAAATGTGGTATGTTTCCAATGTAAGAGTACGAATATGGGTGCTTTAAAGTTGCTGTTTACCAAACAGGCATGGTTGATTTTGTTGAAAAGCTGTATTTAAAGATTTTTGTTTCTTAATTTAAGGTGACCATGTCAATACAGTTAAACCAAAAAGGGTCAGTTGTGACAGTTCTACTCCCCAACTTTTTTTTTTCTCCATAATTTGTTTATAACTCCATAGCAAAGAATGCCTAATGAATATATTGTGTACTAAAGCTGCCATGACCTGTGGTACCAGAGTACTGAGACAAACACAGTGTGTCCCATAGTAGTTTGCATCTCTGTCAGTATTATTTCGGACCTCTGTAAGAATCTACTGAGAAGAAAACGTGTTCCTTTTTTATGGACTATCAAGTTTTTGGCTGTGGTTGTTTTGGCTATCCCATAAATTCTGCAGACTTGTATCAGTGAAATGATTAAATGATATGGTGGGAACTTAAGAGGGAGACAAGCAGTTGTCTTCCAAAAAAAGAAAAAATCCAAACTCAGCAGCTTTTCCTCAAAAGCAAGTTCAGCCTGATTTTCTTCCTTTTCGTCATTTTTATGTTGTGTATCCATTAATGGAAAGTTTTTCTTTGCCTAGGTAAGTTAAAACAGACTCCAACTGCAAGCCTTCACTTCTTTTATTTTTTAAACTGTCTTGAAAATACTTTTAAAAAAGTCTCAATGAATGTATTACTATTTCATGGCTTTGCTTCTAAATTTCCATATTGGGCAATAATGCCGAACAGCATGGTGGAAATCATGTAGTGGCCCATGCAGTCGATTACTTTCCAGCATAAAGTAAGTGCACTGAGATTTATATGAATATTACTTAGTAACCTGAATATAGATGAGACTTCCAGCTCTTTTTCAAATTCCCCCTTGATGTGGCATGCACATCTGGGAACATACTTCCGTTGTTTTCTGGAACAGATAAAAACCAAAGTCAAGTAAAATGGCCACCTTTTCAGAGACTGTATTATCATATGTAATGACTAAAAATATTCTGCCCAAATGTGTGTCTGTTTCAAGGGAGTCATTGTTTTCTCATGGGAACAACTGAACATGGTGAAGAGGTTCATCCACGTTCTGTGTTACTCGCCTATCTCCAATCATGGTGTTCTCAGAAAGGATATGTCAGTTTCTCTTTTATTTTGCTTTCTCTGTGAGTTAAGGACACTGTATTATTTAAAATATTTGCTGCCTTGAGGAACCTTGCATGCTGTCGCACAGCAAGCTACTATAATTAAATGGCTGCAAGCCGCAGGGAGGCACTTATTAGCAGCGTTTCCAATTCTGTGTTCAGTTAATTGTAAGGCTTATTTGTTTAGTGTATTATTGCGGGCTTATACAAAGTATAAGAATGGGTATATTTAAGAGGTGGTTTTCTGAGAACCACACTTCAATTTTTCTAGAATTTTACTGCCTGAAATCTAACATTGTAAGACAGTACTTCCTGAAAAGTCCCAATCACAATCTGTTTACAGAATTTCTGAGAAACTACTTGGCTATTACAGACTTGCATTATTTATTTCAAATGTCCTTTTTAGTGTTTCCCTTGGTTGGCTGCCTATTTGGAATGTATCATGTATTCTTCTACAAGTTTAAATAAATGGAATCAAAATGTTACGTTTATTAATAAAGTTTTTTTAATTATGTTAACGGATTTTTATTCCTTTCAAATGTACATCCTTCCTACGTTACTGAAACAAAATAAAAACATAGAAATAAGCCATTCCTTAGAATAAGAGTGGTTATGTTAAGGACTTTTCTGTTGAGGCAAAGTTCTGGTGGTTGTCAGCACAGCAAGGTCATGTGTGGGTCAAGGACATACTCTGTATGTCAAAAACTGGCTCTTCATTAATGAAACAGCAGATGCTGAGAGAGTAACAGATAATATTGCAGGTTATAATTCATTTCAGTTTGCTGTGCTTTGTTTCAATAGTGGCCATTATTCCCACTAACTTTTGAATTTCCTTGCTTTCTGTCAATTTATAATTTCTGTTCTCATGATGCAGATTAGATGGACTTCAAACCTGCAGCCAATCACACATTAGCAAGTAATAATCTTTACTTATTGCTGTCTGATTCTGCCACGTAAAATACATTGGATGTAGTACTTAGTACTATTTTGTTTGGAGAAGTATCTGTTGAGATATTTTTTGGCCTTTAAAAGTGGCTTAAATCACTTCTGAAAAAAAAAAAAAGAAACATTTTAAAAATATTTACCATGATGTGGTAGTTGGTTTCAATATAAAAATATAATGGTAGATAAAATTAACAAGTTCGGATTTAGACTTGGAAAACCACAATCATTACTGGTCTAACGCTATAGGCAAAATATTGTTTAAAAACTATTCCAGCGTGGTTTTGTAATCTATAATTGGCACTTGCAAGGAATTGCCAAGATCAATGCAAGGAACCCAGATTTTAAAAATGAATTATTTTAGGGTGTGTGGAGAATAGTCAGACTTGTTAGTGTCACTGATAAGAACGGGCTTTGTGCAAAGGGGAGTTAAGCAGCTTGCTGCTGCTCATCTCTTACACCAACTTTGTGCGTGGAGGTCTGCAAGCTTGGCATGAGGGGCTGCTGAAAGGGGGAGTCTTGTGGTGGCAGGATGGCCTTGTTTTGGGGCAGAACAGAATCTTGAAGGCCATGGTGCCCAGAAAACATCTCTGAACATGAGCTTAATGAAGTACATCCTAAACATACATGACTATAGTTCTCAACTCTCCATCCAAGTCATGCTAAATGTCACCTCAGGGAGGGAATGGATAAGGTTAGGATATGAGTGTTATGAGTTGGTTAAGAGTAATAATAAAAAAAGTGTTAGGGGGAAATAAAAGTTAGTGTTAGGAAAAAGAAGAGTTGGACAGAGAAAGAAGAGACTGGACATCTGGAAGAGGCAGTCGACGGGCAGTGTTCCTTCTCCTCCAAGAAACAGACACCTTCTTGGTAAGCTCTGCGCCTCACCTTTTGGTGAGGAATACCCAGGATAGCATTTTGCTAGCGCTATTACCATGTGTTAGCACTACTGCAGTAAGTGTATTTATCAACGGCAATTCTGATTATCTGTCACCTTATTAAATGCATTCAAACTTTGTGAAATTTTCTCAGCGTCAGCCCTTAGCAGGACTCTGAAACAGGCAAACATGAGACTCCAGTAAGTCCCCTTTAACATGACAGGGTGTCACTTTTGTTATGCTATCATGGATATGCATTATCCGTTAGCTCTTCTTAATACACTACTTGCATTCTGAATGTGAGAGTTGTGTATGTATATGTGTTTGTATTTTTATATACATCTATATTTGCAAATGCATACATATGTTGCCTGAATGTATTGGGTAAGATATGGATTCTGGAGAAGAGAATCGTTAACATTACTGAGAGCAAAGCAGGTTTTTCATTAATCTGAAGCTTTTCCAAAAATGCATGGTCTATTTATGAGTCCACATTCCTTGTGGAGCCAGCAGTATAATCTTAAAAGGAAATAATGTGCTATACGGTAAAACATGGTAGGAAGTAAGTTATTGAATGTGAAGAAATTTTGATTATTAACTCAAAGACCCCTTGGAATGTTTTCTTGTTTATTATTTTAACTGTGTTACTGTCAAGCTTTACAGTTTGTGTTGTCCCACATCAAAACACAAGGGGTGGCCTATGTGGGAAGAGCCCAGCAGCAGCCCCATGTCAGAGCAGAGTCAGCTCCAGCTGGCTCCAAAAGGGACCTGCTGCTGGCCAGAGCTGAGCCAGTGAGTGATACTGGTTGGGCCTCTGGGAGAGCACACTGAAGAAAGGGAAAACCACTGTGCAGCAGCAACTGGGAGAGAGAGGAGTGAGAAGCAGCCCTGCAGCCCAAAGCTTATGGCCTTCTCCTAGCAGTTACAGTACCCTATTACAGTCCTTTATGGTTACATTCTTCATTAAGGAATGTTCTTCATCTACAAGAATTTATAAGGAAATGCTTCAGTCCCTTCTATGTTCCTTCATTTTACCCCTTTTGGGGGTTTTGATACTAAGCTTTGGCTACAGCTCTTTCAGATGGTCTTTAATGTTTGTGACCACAGCTCTACAGCAGGGTGCAGATTTGCTGTGGTCAGGTTGGGTATGCCAGTCAGTGCTGGGTGGGCAAGCAGGGATTCTTTCCTCTAGACATTTTCCATTGTGTTGATATCTAGGACTGCTAGCTGTTGCTACTTATAAGCTACACTTGATAACAAAGCACCTTGCAGCAGAACATTTCATGTCACAGTCTTGGCAAAGTAATGCTGAAGTGCACATTTGGCAAAGGGAGGGTAAAACAAAAGTGCCTGGATGGTAGTGTGAGCCGCATTACTCCTTTTGTACTATTTCTAGCCTGACAAAGACACAGATGCTTGCTGCTGTATGAAAAATTCACAAATAATGACTAACCAGAAACTTAAAAGGCATTGGCTGCTGTTAGCGGTGCAGTTTGGAACCTCTCTGTGTCCCGTGTGACATCTGTGATAAAATCTGTATTCTCACATGCTCTGTCTGTGTCTCAGAGAAATATTGGCATGCAGGTTGTTTGAGCTGCTCGCCATTCCATCAGGAAGTAAAAAATATAAATTCAGCTTATTTTTAATAGGTTCACTGTGCCTGTTTACATGGCAGCAGCCCCTGATCTCCATGTTATTCAGCACACTGGAAGATCTTGTGCCCAGGCAAAGGGAGCTGTGGGACAATTAACACAAAATTTAACTGCGTGAACACATTTGACATGTCTATATAGATTTTAGTGCCTCTGCTAAGTTACCTAATGTTATATATCTCTCTGTTCTATGACAGGGAAGATAAATCGACTTGCTAACTGACTGCAGTATTGACTTTTCAAGGACAGAGCATAAAAAATGTAAGATTCTTTGAGATACATTTCTATACCAGATGTGGTTTATACCATAACAAATTGTTTATGTTTTCAACTTTGAGTTGATTAATGTTTACAATTAATGAATTCCCACAACTCAGATTTCCTCTTGGAATTATTCTCAGAACTTTATGTAAACATATGAGAACATTAATTCAGAGCTGGTGATAATTAGCACTTCCCATTAGTATTTCATTTTCAGTCAGTTACTCAATCTTCATTATGTAAGCCAAATTTCTTGAAACCTATAAAAAAATAGAGATTAGTGAGTACTTTATGATGCTTTAGAAGCACACTGTTAAAAGCACACTGCCAATGCAAAGGGAGAACAACAGCTTAAATCCTACCCCTTCTGAATGTTCCCTGAGCTTGGTAGCCCTCATTTATTTCTAAATAAGACTATAGTCTAGGAAGAAGCAACTCCCTGTGAATCACGTCCTCTTTTTCTATTTAAGCCAAGCTCATCTCGAATAGTGATCCCAGTTTCTGAACTTTCTGGTTCCCGGCACAGGACCCATCTGGCAGTTTTAGCCACAGACCCTGGAAACCCAGCTCCCGCTGCCATGCAGCGCTGCAAAGACTCTCACTGTGCAAAACTGAAACGATAACATATGTGGAGCTTCGGAATACCACCGATGTCCAGCTGTGCCCATCTGCACAGGGCTTTCCTCTGAAATGCACTGCATATGTGTGGTTGAGTTTGAAATAAAAATCTACAACCAGGTGGTCAGATCAAAGAATCACAGAATAATAGAATATCCTGAGTTGGAAAGGACCTACAAGGATCTTCACGTCCAACGCCTGGCTCCACACAGGACCACCCAAAAATCAGACCACATGTCTGAGAGCGTTGTCCAAACACTTATTGAACTCCGGCAGGCTCAGTGCTGTGACCACTGCCCTGGGGAGCCTGTCCCAGTCCCTGAACACCCTCTCGGTGAAGAGCCTTTCCGTATCACCCAGCCTGACCCTCCCCTGTCCCAGCTCCATGCCGTTCCCTCGGGTCCTGTCGCTGTCCCCAGAGAGCAGAGCTCAGCGCCTGCCCCTCCGCTCCCCTCGTGAGGGAGCTGCAGGCCGCCATGAGGCCTCCCCTCAGCCTGCTCTGCTCTGGGCTGAGCAAACCAAGGGACCTCAGCCGCTCCTCTTATATCTTCTCTAGACCCTCCACCATCTTTGTAGCCCTCCTTTGGACACTTTCTAATAGTTTTATGTGCTTTTTATTCTGTGGCGCCCAAAACTGCACACAGTACTCAAGGTGAGGCCACACCAGCACAGAGCAGAATGGGGCAGTCATTTCGGAAGCGCAGCCTGTCCCTCTCGTGGCCCTGCAGAACTTCTCACATGTCCCTTCATGGGGACATTGCTCAGTCCCTTCATGGGACTGAAGAGTTGTCAGAAGCCGAGTCTAGCAGTTGTGTGAAAGGGGATGTGCAGGCCTGATCCCAAGGGCTCCCGGAGTTTGGTCTGTGTCTTTTCCTCAGCTAAAGTGTCTTCTCGCCCTGCACTCCTCAAGGCTTGCACTCTCCTCTCCCTGTTTTAACTGAGGCCACTTCTGTGCCTTTCATTGTGGCATGAGTTAGTGTGCCTTCAGTGACAGGACAGAAATAAATTCAGAGGAACTATTCCAAAGCAAGCTAAGGGAGGGTGCATTGCTTTTTATACCATTTTGATACCCCTCCACCCCCAATAAAATACTTGAGAGAAAACAGGATATATGATTGCTGCCAATTGAGAAAAACATTCACAGGAAGCTGAGGGTATATTTTAAATAAATTGAGTATCATATGTGTTTATATGTATGAAAGCGTGCACAGAAGATGAGGAGAGAAATGAGCCATATGGCAGTGGGTTACCAACGGCTGCACTGCTTAGGGAAATTAATAACTCTAAGCATTGATATATATGAGCCTGCTGGGGTTCAGATGTTCGTGTTCTGGTGCTTCAAGAAACTAGGTGAATCAATAAATAAATATTTGAAAGACAAAAAACAAGCCGGCATCCAGCTGAAAACATCTGAAAATAAACCCTTAAAAAAGACTTTAAAAAAAAAAAAAAAGTCTGCACATCTAAGATTCTGAAATATGCTGCCTTTAGCTACTTAGAAAGCATCTGTTTTCTGATGTTTACAGGTATTTTCTCACTCTAAAAATATTCTATTAGCATCAATATAACTTCTGTAATTACTGAAGCAGAGTTGAAGGTTCCTTTAAAGCCAGCACTCTTAACCATGAACTCCAAAATACATGCTTTCTCCCTTCATAAAGGATAAAAATGTATTTATACAATACTCCACTTGTATATACTTCCTCTTCCTTCCTCTGTCTTTTATTTGGCAGAAATACAATCCTTTAGAAAGTAAATATACTGTAAGCCTTATAAAAACTTTAAGTTCGAAGCAAAGCTGTCAGCAGCTTTCTCTTCACCTATCTACAGCAGCAGTGGGGTGTGAAAAGACCATTTAGGTTGGATTTGGGTGTTCTTCTAACAACACTTTTGTCTCCTCTTTGAGCCTGAAGAAGTAGATTAAAAACTTGATTCTCCCTTTGACCGAAAGGACTCCATGTTGTCCGCTTTCCCCAGAATCCTGTGAAGAGTTAGCCTCACCATGCACCTTATGAGGGATATGGCTGTTGGGGCTTATATTCTCCCCGGGGTAAAAGTTGAAATTCTTTGTTACAGCACCAGGATGGGAGCTGTATGGGGAATGTCCTTGCTATCTTCATAACAGATCATAAATGTCCTGGCAAAAGTGTGATAGCATGCTGGTTTTCTCTTCAACCAAGGCCTGCTTGCCCTAACCTGTATGAATTGGACTTTTTAATGTTGTAATTTCCTAGGAAGAAAATAAATATAAATAGTTAACAGTGCCACATTGTTTATTTAGATTTATTTTGAGGCAATATAAAAATCACATTGTATTCATATGAGAATAGTATCACTTGATTTATAAGGAAATACAATCAGATCGTAGTTAAATAAAATTAACTGACAACCAGCAGCATTCAGTGTCTCCATTAACTCAAACAAGCAGCTTTAGTAAGTGCATTGGTGGGCTATCAGTGAAATTAGTTTTCACATGTAGCATAAGCCAAGTGGATGGAGTGACACAGCAGAGGTCTCCCCGGCCACGGGCTGCCCTGCAAGGTGACGCAGAGGCAGCCTGAGGCTGTCTGAGGGCTGGCACCTGGTTTGAAAGCCAACCCAGAGGCACCTCAACCAGCTTCTGTTGTACCTCTGAAAGCAAAACAGACTACGATTTATAAACTCTTGTCTCTGCCTATCAGCATCTCTCTTCAAAAAATTAAATGTAGTTTACATAGCTTGTAGTTCCTAACTTATAGTTCATTTAAATTTTAGTTACAGAAGGATTTTAGGAAAGAAACCAGTGTTTTGTTCATGTGTGCCTCGACTTTTTTTATTTTTATTTTTATTTTTATTTTTATTTTTATTTTTATTTTTATTTATTTTTATTTTTATTTTTATTTTTATTTATTTTTATTTTTATTTATTTTTATTTTTATTTTTATTTTTATTTATTTTTATTTTTATTTTTATTTTTATTTATTTTTATTTTTATTTTTATTTTTATTTTTATTTTTATTTATTTATTTTTTTTTTTAGCGTGTTTCCCATTTTCTGTGAATCTGTGCGCTTAAATCCTGGGAATGGTTCTCCAGCTTTTGCTACTGCTTCTAAGGTTGCTCTGTGTCTGTTCAAACTGGGCACCAGAACATTAAGGTTTTACATTTTCACACTGTTTTCATGAGAGAATGGATTACTTTCTATGACTCTTATCTTTATCTTTTAGGAGGAAATGTTTTTATTTTCAGAAAAATTTTGCCCTAGCAAACAGAGCTACTGGTGTGACTGTAATGAAATGCACAGGAAGGGAGCAAAAGGCCATAGATTTGTGGTGTCAAACTGCAGGTCCGTCTGGGCTGATGTGCTCTGCAGTGGCAGGAACTAGTAAATCTTTGAAACAGGAATGAATGCTGACTTCTTAATGAAAAAAGCTATAGAGTGAAGCAGCTGTTGTTGGGTTTAGTACTCCACCCGTTCGGACAGTGTCGGTGGAAGGCATTGTCTCAAGTGCTTTAGGAGCTGCTAGTTGCTAGATTTTACATGCATTGCTCTTTCAACCCTGGTTATCCCTTTTCATTCTCTTACCTTGGCACACCTAACATATAAAGTGTCCAGGAACATACTCTTACAGAAGATGGTTGTGTTGTCCTGTTGATGCTTTTCTGGAGTCATTAGAATTTGTTTAGGCTCTTACAACAGGGACTCTCTGCTAAAGGGTATTTTAGAGTTATCTTCTCTTTCAGGATCTGTGCTCTTTCCTCTTACTTTCCTTTCTCCATGATTCTGAGCATAGTTACTCTTTTTTTTTTTTTTTTCATTTCCTTGTATTGCTGTTGAAACAATAGTCTCTGATGCAGAAATCATTGGGGTGTGCTCTTTTTTTTTTTTTTTTTTCCCATCAGCTTTTCAGTATCTTTCTGTGTAAAATTTTGCTCCAGTTTTACTATAAATTAAAGTATCCCGGTCTCCAGAAAATCTCATATTGTGAACCAGAGCTGTGACCACGATATAATATATTTCAAGCTTAAAAACCCGTTGCCTAAGTGAGATTATGGCAATGGCCTTCTGGTTTGAAAGCTAGAACAACTGATGCATATTAGAAGCAGCCTGCTGGTCCTGCTTGCTGCTTTTACTCAACACACCCTGACTGTATATACTAATACGTATAATTTCCCTACCCCTCCATTCCAGGCTGGGTAAGAAAAGCTTAGCTTAGTGGATGAAGGCTATGTACTAATTCCTACAAATTCCTAATTGTTTCAGGTAATTGTGAAACGCCTTCTTTTGGTCATATTCATTGCAGAGAATCTCCCTAAATTTCCCTAAGCCTTTGATGTACAAGATGAGCACTTATTACAAGAACAGGTCTGTGTTTACTAAGCACATTGTGTTGGCTGAGGTACTCTCTGGTACCCCACAGACCTAAGAAAGCAGAAGACACCCACGTGAAGCCTTGGGCTGAACAAAATGTGTTTCTTCTAGTACAAACACATTGCTCCAAGAAATGGCAGATGCGATCGTCACCTCCTCATCTTGCGTGTTTCTCCTTTGACTGCCAAACAATCTGTTATTCTGCACATACTGCTCATCCCACAAGCCTTTCACCTTCAGCTGGCCAGTTGGCTCAGCTCAGTTGCCTTCTTGCCTCTCTCCTGTATCTCCAAACCAGTTTATTTCTTTCCAATTCACTCCTATTCTTCCCTACAGCCGCTGTGCCCTCTGAAGCACAATTCTCCTGGGCCTCAAGGCTCTCACTGCACTCCCCCAGTCCTTGTGTGACAAATGGGATAAATGACCGCTAAAGCTTGTTCACTAGGTGAATACTGGGTCTAAGTTTACATTAGAATAACTTGCGTCCACAAGTGCTTTTTTACACATGTAAATAATCTGGCTTTTTAATTTTTTGGTTTCCCTCTTGGGAAGAGGATATGGGATGCATTTATCTGCAGATGAAATAGCTATGCATATCCATCATGATTCTACTTGTATTCTTTTCTATCAACTTCTTACTTGTCCTGTCTGCAATCAGCATTTTCAGTAATCACCCTGTCCAGATGTAATTTCCTGGATTATGGTTGGGACCTTAATTTTTCTGCCCATGACATTACTGGCCAGCTTCATTTTTTTGAACTGCTTTGTTGACCCTAAAGCTCAGGATTTAATAACCCAGTTATCTCCACAACAAACTGTAAAGACTCAAAATCCATTAGGAATCTGTCCGGTTAGCAGTGTGAAAATACAGGTCAAGATTCAAATTGGGATGAGAGTTTTATCAGTTGTGTGGTTAAACTACAGGATTTATTGGTTTGTATTTACACATAGCTGTTTATTTATGATACTTACTGATAAATAAGAAATGGGCATGTTACTTGACAGTTTTTTTCTTTTTCCTTTTTTTTTTCCCCTCTTTTTTCAGGCTTTAAACAGAGGCACATGGAACCATGACAAGTTTTCAGTGCTGGCATAGGTGGAAAGAAGGGGAAAAAAAAGCCATATACCTGTTTGGCCGTATCTCTCATATTAAATTGTATTGGGCAGGATTTTTCCCTTGGGCTCAGATATGACTGACACAAGATTACAAAATGGTCCCAAGGGGGTTTGCTGATGTTTCCTCTCTTTCAGGTTGCTCTGGCATTGACTTAGATGAGCAATATTTAGGTGCTAGTGAGTCAGCTTGTGAAATGGTAGGAGTTGCCGCTTCCCTGACATATGCTGGCTCAGACATACCTGGCACAGATTTTTGTACCAGATTATGGCACTTTGCAGCTGCTAAAATTTCTCCTTCCTGGAAAGGGTTCAACCTTATTTATTTATAGATGGATTTAGTCTTTCTAGGACAAGGCAAAAGGAGAACTGAGGAACTGGTTACAAGCCAGCATCATTAACAGATGAGCTCTGGAGTTCATCACTGCAGGCATATATGAAAGAAACAGGAAGGGCTGTTTGACAAATGCCATGAAAAGTACATTAGTGGTTTGCTTTCTCAGTAAATTACATTTAAAAAGCCATTTGATTTACAGTATTAAACATTTCTTAGTGAAACTGTTGTTCTTGTGGAGAATACCCAATTCCACCATAACTGAAGATATACTAAATTTAGGTTATGCACATGGGCTGGAGACTTTCTACCCCATCTGGCTCTCCTTTCGGGGTTTAGAGTTAATTAGGTGTTTCTTTCTGGTAACTCCTCTCGTTCAGTAGCTGAAAAGAGAAGTTGGTGTTCTACTAAAAAGACCTGGAACCTCCCATCTAAGGTCTGAATAGTGCTTTAAAACTTTCTTGCGTTTAGTTTCAAAGCTGAAAATACAATTCTTCCAGAAGGGTTTCTCTTTCAGCACATAGGGCTCCACACACACATCTGGCCCGTGCGTGTTAGGTCGCTGTGGATCCTGGGACATCCCTGTCTTCTCCACTCTATCCTCTGGCACCCTCACCTCTGGGACCAGCAAGTGGATTCACTCAGAGGGAAAATTCTCAGGTAAGAGATTTTTCCTTTTCTGCTGTCAGAGCAAAACAAAATATTAAAAATAGTCAAAAGTGAGGTATAACTTTTCATCCATCTTTACTGCACAAACCAACTCGCTGGAGCTCACTGAGTTACTAGAAGGACTTGAGGGGAGAAAGAAAAAAGATCAATCCAAACCTAAGAAGAAGCACAAAAGAGAGAAGACCTTTTATGTCCTAGAAGTATCACAACTGTAGGGATAAAACCCATCAGTCTTGTTTTTGTGACTCTTGGAAAGGTTCAAGTTGACAGTTTTTCTCGTTACATCAAAAAATATGGATCTTAGCAAGCTGGTTTATTCTCTCCTTTCTTTTCATCTTTTTCTCCCAAAAAGAAAATTGGCTTGTTTTCTGTGGTGTGCTCAGTGACACAAAGACTACACCTAGTGCTGTGCATACTAGCTATTCGTTTTCCATAGGAGAAATCTTTGATCCTGTGACATGACATGGCTTTTGAGTACCATTTGCAATTATTGCTCATTGAATTTTTGGGAGATAAATATTTTTCTGGAAGAGTAGAGGACACATTCAGTTGAATTTAAAGATGTGCATTCTTACTGAATGAAAACTTAGTTTACTTTTTGCCTGTTTTTTTGGTTGTGGTTTTATCCTGCTGGGCAGCTGAACTCCACCATAGCAACTCTCTCACTGCCCCCCCTCAGAGGAAGAGGGGGAAAAATACAAAGGAACAGGCTCAAGGGTTGAGATAAGGACAGGGAGATCACTCACTAATTATTGTCACGGGCAAAACAGATGCAGCATAGGGAGATTAATATAATTTATTGCCTATGATCAGCGGACTAGAACAGTAGAAACTGAAAACAAACTAAAAACACCTTCCCCCATCTACCCTCTTCTGTATCCTCCTCCCAAGTGGTGCAGGGGAACGGGGAATGGGGGCTGTGGTTGTCTCTGCCCCTCCCTCACGGTCCCTCTCTGCCCCTGCTCCCCGTGGGGTCCCTCCCACGGGATGCCGTCCTGCCCGAACTGAGCCTGCGGGGGCTGCCCACAGGCAGCAGCTCTTCGAGAACTGCTCCCACACGGCTCCGTCCCACGGGGTCCATCCCCCAGGAGCAAACTGCTCCAGCACGGGTCCCCCACGGGCGGCAGCTCCCCCCAGACCCCCTGCTCCTGCGTGGGCTCCTCTCCACGGGCTGCAGCTCCGGCCCGGGGCCTGCTCCTGCGGGGGCTCTCCATGGGCCGCAGCCTCCTCCAGGCCACATCCACCTGCTCCACCGGGGGCTCCTCCACGGGCTGCAGCGTGGAGATCTGCTCCGTGTGGGACCCACGGGCTGCAGGGGGACAGCCTGCTCCACCAGGGGCCTCTCCACAGGCCGCAGGGGAACTGCTGCTGCGTGCCTGGAGCACCTCCTGCCCTCCTGCTGCACTGACCTTGGGGTCTGCAGGGCTGCTTCGCACTCCTCTCTCTCCAAGCTGCTGTGGCACAGCAGGCACAGCAGGTTTTTTTTTCTTTCCTTTTTTTTTTTTTTTTTCCTCTTTCTTAACTCTGCTCTCCCAGAGGCCCAAGTAGCATAACTCATGGCTCAGCTCTGGCCAGCAGCGGGTCCCTTTGGAGTCAGCTGGAGCTGGCTCTGATCTGACGTGGGGCAGATGCTGGGCTGTGCTCACCGAAGCCACAACTGCATCCTCCCTGCTATAGCAAGTCCTTGACATGTAAACTCAGTACAGTTTTCAATAGTGACGGATTTCTACCCAGTTCAGCTGAGATGTTGAGATTCCACAAAATAAGATTTCTGTAAATTTCATTAAAATAATCTGCTGGAAAGAGGAAAGAAACCTTAAAAATGTCACAGCTGAGGCAAAGGCATCAGTCAGAGCTTCTTTTCTTTCATACTGGTATCAGGAAGTCCCTGAAATAATTTTTTTAGGAAACAGGACTAATTTTCTTGTCCACAATACCTGTGGAACAACTTGTTTCCAGGAGTGTGCATATCATTGATTAAATCCTTAAAAGCAAAGAGGCACAGTTTGAGTCCAGTGTTGAATATGACCAAATTGCAGAGACAGCATGAAAATGCCTGAGGATAGAAAGGATGCTGGGCTATTGAACAATATGGATTTATACTGGAGGCAAGTTTCTAAAAAGGATGATGGTGCAGATTAGCTGTAACTGGCCTTGAATATCAGCCTGTAATGTGGAAATCTTAGAAACTCCACATTTCATAGAATAGCCTGAGGCCCTGTCTATCCTGGGAAGCTGATCTCACTGCGTGAAATATGCGCCTCCTGTGTCCTTATGCTGCAGCCCAGGAGGGACAGGTACAGGTTCTGTAACACTGGGTGCAAGAAGGGGAATAACATGAGCAGAAGCACCATTATACAGATGTAACTCTGTGTTGTCCCCCTCCGTATATACCAGCATGTGTGAAATGCAAGAGGATTTTCAGACTAGATACGGACTAGAGAATAGCAGTGTCTCTGCTCTGGTTAATGGCTTGGCTAAACCTAATGAAGTGGAAAAGCATACTGAAGCACTTGAGCATTCTTTGTTTGTTTAGATAGCTTGCCTTTATTTACTGGCTGAGAGAGTGGTTTTGTTCAGGCTCACTTTCAGCAGTGATGACAGGAAGACATCACAAATTACACTCTAAATTATCATGGCTAAAAATCTAGCCAATTATCTAGGTCTGAAGTTAATTAAACTTCTGCCTTTTCAGGTCCTGACTCAGTTGCCTGCTATTTTTTTGGTTTCCTTCCCTGCTGTTCATGTCTGTTTTCTGTCACTGCAATTCTGGATATTGTGTGCTTTGTCCTGCAGGTCTTTGATGACAGGCTGGTGCCCAGCTGTTTAAGCCTGGTCTTTCCTGGAGCTTCACTTCCCTATGCATCTCCACTCTGTCTGGCAAATGTTTGGAGTTTGAAGTGCATATTTGCAGGCCAATTGCAATTCACAAAGTTGTCTCAACACTTCCAGAGGTGGCAGGAAGTCTTTCAGGAATATTTCCCCAGAGCCCAGTACACTGTTAACTACCATGGCCCACGCAGTGTGACTTGTACTGTGTCTTGAAATGCTAACCTTGCTTCACTCCTCTGCTTTCATTCTGACCCGTGAAGGAATGCAGTGGTGAAATCAGTACAGATATGGTGCTATACATTCAGTATTAGTGCTCTCCAAGGCAGAGCTCACCCCTCCTATAGTGTGCTGCTTACTGGAAAAGCTTGGTGCCCTTCTGCTCCCAAGCCAACCACCCAGGGAATTGGCACCCAGGGATGGGCACCAGGGCTGCAGCTTCTTTCGGCTGCCCAAAATGTGGGATCCAGCTGCTCTGCCTAACATACATGTTTGAAGGGACTTGAGAGGCAGTTCAACTTAAAGGGAATTAAGGCTGAAGAGTAATTGTGCTACATCAGTTCTAAAACATAGCTTCCCATTTTTGTTAGATATTCCTATCTATAATATAAAGAGAATAAATGCAGTTGCTACTCTTTTTTCTTTTTTTTTCTGGCTAATGTTTTTACTTTCCTTGTGTAATACGTAGGAAAGGAAGAGAAATCATTTTGAGGAGAGAAGAGAGAACAGACATTTGATAACAAAGTCCTTCTTGAAAGGAAGCTACCAGGGAAGCAATTTTCATAAATAGTAGCACCAGATAACAGAATTTATTTTGAACTAAAAGTTATTAAGAGCATGTGGTTTTTTTTTCTCTTCCGAAGTTAAGATGTGGTGCCGCCTGTCTTAGAAAATATAAGATTGCTAGGTGGCAAATGAGAGTTTTATAAAGAGGTTTATCAGTAGAGGCACTTCTATGCAGTTAGCACTGTTAATGCCTTCCAGAGCTAAAAGACAGGGAAGCATGCCAAATAGCCGATTGTCATGCACAAATTTAACTTTAAGGCAAACAGACAGCAAAGTCCACCTTCTGAGAAGCAAATGGCAATTGAATTAGGAAATCTGAAGAACAATCATGCACCTGTTTAGAAATGTTCCTACTGCTTTCAATTGGAAGTGTTTCAAAGAATAAATACTCCAGTTTTCTTAATACTGCAAGATTTATTTTCAAGCCTCATTTTGCTTTGTTAAAACCACACAGAATAGGTTTCCTTAAAGCATAACATTGATATGAATTTTTAAGCATTTAGGGTTTTCCTTGCAGTGCCAGATGGGATATCTGGCAGAAAATAGCTGGAAATTGTTGACTTCCTTTTCTGGGTGTTTAATTCAGAATCCATGGGGCTTCTAATCTTTCTATTTTATGAACTACCAATTGTTTGGGTTGCTTACTATGGTAGTAGATCTGGGACGACTTTATCCAACTTTGGGGTGTAAAGGAGAACCCAAGAATGCAGAACACTCAGGTGCAATGTACTAGGCAGATGAATGTGACTCATGTAATAAAGGGCTTTGTAGAGCACGCTTCATGTTAAGATGCTAACTGAAATGGTTAAACTTAGTGTGAATTGGATTGATCTTCGATCCCTGGAAGTGCTCAAGGCCAAGTTGGATGGGGTTTCGGCCAACCTGGTCTGGTGGGAGGTGTCCCTGCCCATGGCAGGGGGGTGGAACTAGATGGTCTTTCCCAACCCAAACCATTCTGTGATACTATGATTTCAATTAGATTTGCAGAAGTGTTGTCTTAGGATTCTTTCTGCTGAACTATGAGGTTCTTTTTATATTGATGGATAAAATGACTGTTCATGAACCTGACACTGGGATCCCACAGCACAGGTGGTACAGACTGGGAGATAAAATAGTTGGTGCTGAGGACCTGAAATTCATACTATATTGTTTTTGTTTTATCTTTTTGGACTAGCATTGTTTGCAGCCGTGGATCAGCCCGAGTAGTGGCTGCAGTTCATTATGAGTTCTACTGGTCACATTTTCTAGGTTAGTTTTATGCAAAAGGATTTAGATTGCATGGTCCAAAACCTCCAGGATTGCAACCGCTTGTGAAGACAATTGGGAGATTTGTCTCTAAAGGAATTTCTAATCCAAATTAAAACTTTCTAAGGGACTACATTTGTTGTCTAAAGTGCCTGAATTAACATCTACATTTGAGTTAAGTTCCTGTGCTTTTCTCTACCTTTTTACAGTGTAAGTGAAATGAGTAATTTACTGAAAAATCATTTATATTCACTCACAGATTTTTCACTCCTTATTTTCTCTCTGTGCGAAGAGATCAAATAATTGTTTGTCAACTGCATTTTGAACCCAAAGGAATAAACCTGAACTTGCCAGATTTCCTGGTAGTTTAAATTTTGGTTAGCAGATCATCTGTTCTTATAATGCTTTGTCTTTGAAAACAGTGTCATCAACTGAGGGAAAAAAGAGGATCATTCAGTTCAAAAGCTAATATAAGGGCACTTCTCCACGGCTATAGTTGGTGAAAGTTTCATTTCCAGCCATGTGAAAATGACTTGTACTTTCAGCTGAGCTATTATGGTCCTACTTGTGGTCATAGTATTAATAGAAATGATGTGGGGAATCACCTACTATAAACATGTCAAATATGCGGGTCATGCTGCATGCTATGTTTTAAAGCTCTTATCTTTGCTAATTGTCCACTTCAGGTTCTTGTCTGCATTTTTCTTAAAGTTCAGCATCCAAAATCAGACAGAGTGATTTAGCTGAGGCATTCCTAATGTCACTGGATGCTGAAAATTACTCACTAGGGAAGAAGCTATTCGACAAAGTTTGTATCATAGTCTGTTATTTTTTCTAGAATCCAGTTCCTTGGCTGACTGATAAGGATATCATTCCAGGCAGTGTCAAAAGCTCTTCTGAATTTTAGAAATAAATTTAACTCTTTTTTTTTTTTTCCTCATGACTGAATTTTAACAAACATATTTTGACTCCTGTTTTGTTAACCTGCTTAATTTAAAATTTCCAATGCTGCCTTCTTCCCCTACTAAGAGATAGGCATTGTGTCTCGTTTTCCCTGTTCCTCTTAGACCTTCTTACAATAGAAATTCTCAAAGATATTCAGCAATGGTTGAAACAGAGAGAAGAAGACATAAAAATGCTGTCTTTTAAAAATGTTAAACTGTTCCAAAGTAACCAACAACTATTCTCTGTAGAGGGATCCTTATAACTGCATTAGATTGAAATTTTTATTCATAATTGGTAGTTCTGCTACTTTTGTATTCATTCACAAAGCCATTCCCTAGTCTGTTTTCTGAGGTTAGTGAAAGTCAAATGACACTGCCATGGGAAAAATCCTGATCCCAGCAGCATCTGTAGGAATTCTGCCACATCAGTACTTTACTCCTTCTGCTTAAGATACACGCAGCATGTACCTTTCTTCTTGTACCTAAAGCTCCATATATTTAGCTTTGACAAGTCTTGGTCTGAAATCAGCTTTGCATACCTTTCAGAAATGCTCATTGATGGGGCACTCTTCCCACAAGGGTGTAAAATCTAAGGGGAAGTGCCTTAATTAAGCTTGCTCCAGCAAACTGACTTGGAAATCTTTGGAACTTCAGCTTACTGCATACAACAAAGGGATAAGGGATATGGGATTAGAACTGTGTTAGGATAAGAACATGTAGTTCATCACCTACAAATCTGAGAGAAAGTTTCTTTTTTATTATTTTTTTATTCTAATTCTAATCACTGTGTTTCTGTCAACACAATGACTAGTGCCAGGCATAGATTGCCAAGCTAACTTCAAACGACTAGTTCTTGAACTAAAGATACGATGGTGTGCATGTTAACCTACATGCAATTCTACAATAACAAGCTACCCAAAACCCAGACTACTGTTTGGGTAATGTCTGAATGTCATTTTCCACCATTTTGGATATTTTAGCACTGTATTCTAGTATTATTTGACTCCATGAAGCCTATGAAGTTGCTTAAGTGATATGGAAATGTTAAATGTTAGCTGCAGAAAATCCTCCATGCAGGCTTGGGAGTCAGACATTTAGGATATGTTCTGATATAAATCTCACTGCCTGCTCAAATCCGAACATGTCACTCAAAATCCTTCTACTTTCAGGTGGAAAATCAGAGGGGGGTTGTGGTGGAGTCATCTATGTTCAGACTCTAAAAGGAAGCCACGTTAAGAGCCCTGTCTATAACATAACCTTAACACCTGCCTTTATTCCTAGGATAAATTAATACTTGCAAAAGACTTTGAAATGAAAAGCACTCCACAAGTACTATGCATCAATGATAAAATGTACCGAGTCCTCCATTACGCTGCTATTTACTGTGACTGAACCAGGTGCACCTGTTCTTATAGATTTATTTTTAATCTTTCCTGGCTGACACAGACGGGATCTCTAAGGAGCAAAGTCGGTGTTTAAGAGACATCTTATCCCAACTTTGATTAATTTGAAAAGCTAAACTTCTGATAGAGGAAAACAAACCTAATTCAAAGTGTAGATACTTATGGGGCTCTTTAGTTCTTATTGGTTTCTATCTTGACAGAGTCTTCAAGCTGCTAATACTTAAATATTTTGCAAATGAGGACCTGAGTATCTTGTTTTCCTCAGGAAAACATTGAATTCTAATTATTCAGCTGAACATGAAAGTGTGTCTAGCTCTAAGCAACGAGATAGATAGTCTGCAACTCTGATTAGCCATCCAAGCATAAGCATTTTGCAACTTTGATTACTCATCCAGTTAGGAAGAGTTTCTAGTTCTAATACAACAAGACGATATTTCACAGTAAAACTAAGGCAAAACTGATGGAGATGGAGGCTTGTTTTCTCAAGAGACCTGATGCTACATCATGAAGAATTAAATACATTGACTCTGTCATAAAGAAATCTACAGTAGTTTTTTCGTGTATGAGATTAATCTGTTAAGGTTAAATTTGTTATAGACAACCTCAACATAGCTCTAAAAGCTCTAGAAAAAGGTCTACAGCAAAATACAACGTGCCTTCTTTTTCAGGGAATTCGGTATCTTCCCTGGCTCAGTGAGACTGCCTTTTTTGAATCGGAGGTTTCGTCCAAGATGAGGCTACTAAGCAGATGACAAACTGAGGACATTTTACATTATAACTGTGTTGAATTAAGAACCATAATATTTGTCTAAAAAGCATTTTACTCTAGGACAAAAAACAGATAATGTAAAATATAAAGAAAATTGTGATCATGAAACAAGGAAAGAACAGGATAGTAAACAAATGAAGAATGGACAAACAGCTAGATACAGGATGAAATCTTGGGAATATTGACATTAATTGTTAGAATACTATGTTAAACACTGCCTTCATCAAGAAAATGTTACCCCTTGGCTGTTACTACTGTTTCTAGACAGCACTGTTACAAGTAAGGTAGAGTTCTGTCTCTGGTTTGGCTTTAATTTGAACCTTTTTAAAAAATATATTTGATGTTTCCTATAGTCAAATAATTCCTTGCTTTCTATTGGTAGTTTTCTGCTTCTAGCAGCACATGTGGCAATATTGTTGAGTGTTATCTTCAGCCTACCTAAAGTATAGGAAACAACTTTCTCTTGTCTGTACCCTTACTTCACAGACCTTGAAGTCATGGCAGAGCTGTCTGAACACATGTGGAGGGAGGTGCTGAGAACTTCAGTCAGGACTTGCACCTTCAGTCACCGAAACATATATAGAGTTTGCCTTTGTACCAAACAAGGAGGCTGGGTTGTGTCTCAATAAAGTACATTAACCGCTTGAAAAATTAGTTTCAAAATTAAAGCAATCTTCAGTTTCCTCTGAATTTAGGAAAGACTGTCTTTTTTCCAAGTACCTGGCCACATAGTTTTGAGCATAAATATCAACAACTGTTCATCTAGAAAATATATGAAACAACCACTGAAGAACATCAGTTGCTATTGGCATCAGTTTTGTGTGATTTATGATTCCTTTGACCATGTCAGAGGGTACACCTTCAACAGCCATAGAATCAAAATTAATCGTCATACTCTTCTATGAGAAACTTGATTTGCTGTTGAGATGGTACCAGTTGCAGTTATCAAATCCAGCATCTTCCCAGCCTCTGAAAGTTGATCAATGAAACAAAATCAGCCTAAATCCCTTTTGGCAAGACCACTTGCTATTGGTAT
Organism: Anser cygnoides; assembly: GCF_040182565.1. Lineage (NCBI taxonomy): Eukaryota > Metazoa > Chordata > Aves > Anseriformes > Anatidae > Anser > Anser cygnoides. The sequence continues at coordinate 145,203,089 of NC_089874.1, read as the reverse complement.
CTCACCAAAGTGAGCTGCCACTCATTTGAACTGGGTAGTATGGCTCTCCATAATAATATGTTCACTTTTTGTGTGTGTGTGTGTGTGTGTGTGTGTGTGTGTGTGTATACTTAGAGGGTTATCAAATTAGTGCAGACATTCAAGAGCATTATCATTGGCATATGAATTTTCAACCAGTGAAAAGAATCGTATAACAGATAAACACTGATGTCTTCATACTTATGGAATGTGCTCCTCAAAACTTAAAAAGTCAAGGCTTCTTTTTTCCCTTTATAAAACCTCATGTGTCAGAGAGAGACTGAGATGTGTCTGGGACTCCTTGTTAGCTCTCCACATTACAGCAGGATGTGCTTCTCTACCACTGGGAAGGTGCTGATGTAGTTGACAGCTTCCATCTCCTCTATTCTTAAATTACTATTCTTACTATTACTTATTCTTAAATAAAACTCTGGAAATCCTTTGCAATTTCCAAAAGTCCTCCTTGAAGAAGTTTTTTTGAGCCTGCTTGAACATCTCGTTTTCTCCACGCTGGGATGCAGCAGGGGAGTGCATGCAGCTCCACTTGCTGGCCCCCTGGCCCAGCAGAAACATGCAGGTGGGTCACAGGATACATTTAACTTTGTCTTTGACAACATATCTTCTCTGAGAGCTTCCTTGGAAGGCAAGCATCATAACCACACAGCACTTCAGTACCTCTGCTGCATGGCTCCATGTTCTGGATCAAGCTTATCAGCTGCAAATGACTGTGAATCACTGAAGTTGGAAAAAGTCAAAGGACCCTGGGGGTTGAGAGTGGATAAGAAAGAAAGATGATCTGAACGAATTTCATACATAATATGTAAGACTTCATATAGCTTTATTGCATCCTCAGGGCTTGCAGTACTAGTAGGTGACTGTTTCAAATGAGACATTCTCTTTATATTCATAATATATATACATTTTTCTCCCCCCTCACTCCCCCCCCCCCCCCCCCCCCCCCCCCCCCCCCCCCCCCCCCCCCCCCCCCCCCATGCTCTTTAAAAGCTAAATGCTTACGTAGCTAAGGAATAACATTAACTCACAGGAATAAGCAACTCACAGGTCTTTATCCTCAACACCTTTTCCTAAATGAGATTGCAATGTCTAATTAACACATGAAGTGCCATGTACAGCATACAACAACCCCTTCTACAATATTGTCACAAAACACAGAACTACTGCAAGTACTCGATGGCTTTCCCTATGGACGTAGTCTTTATTTGATTACTCACTGGTAGTTATTGTTTAGTAGTTAGAAATGCTATTAGGTCCTGATCCTAAAACCAACTGCAATTGTGTCTAATGTTTACCCCCTATCTATGTCTGTTGAGTTGCATGGGAGAATGCACCGCTGCACTGCGCTTGAAGGCAAGTACAGGACTGGCATTGCAGATGGTAATAACACTGATGTTTTTGAGATACTGGAAAGTGTTACATGAAGAAAGCAATTTCAGATCTAACCAGATGTTCTGCTCAGAGCGCTTCTGCTGTTTACCTGTTTTTGAAAGAACCTGCAGCAGAAACAGCCTGTGTATAATCAAGGACGCTGCTTGGCCAGTCCTCATGTTGAGCTATTAAAGGAGCACTGGGAGCTGAAGGGAGGGAAAGGGAGCTGGAAGTGATGCATGTTGTGGAGGACTCTGGTATCTGTAAGGCCCTGGGGAGCGAGGTCCAGAGACTTGTTTTCTCAGAGTAAGTTTGCAAGTTGTGAACCGCATTATTGATACAACATTCAGACATAAAACATTTCTTATCAAGCTTTATCCTTTGGTTTGATTGTTAAAGACGACATATTTTAGTGCAATCTTCATGTTTTCCTTGTTCAACCCCTTGCATTTGTGAAAGTTCTTATCCTGATAGGCAAATGCTATGCTACACAAACCTTTCACTACTTTGTTTCATTTCAGCCACCAGGAAGATCAACTGGAGGAATAATTGTTCCATACATGAGTAACTAATACTGTAACTTTCAATCAAGTTCTTAAACTCAGAAATTCTCAAACCAGTTTTTGGTCTTCTAGTTATTGATGGGATTGATGGTAACAGGTATAGATGCAGAAGGTGGTTTTGCCTTGCCCTTCCGTTCGCTATAAGTAAAACATGACTCTAATTTTTAATTAATTTCCAGTATGGCCTGAAATGGTGGACTATGACAAATCACATTCTGAAGCTTGTTGTAATGAAGGATTAGATGGGTACAGCACCTAGTCATGCTGGCAGGGAATGATTCATGTGACATTCTCCTTTCATATTACAATCCTTGTCACAAAAATTGGGTTTTAAATCCCTTAGTCATCCTGCAAAAGATGACAAAGTAATACACCACTTTGACCTTTACAGTGTTTTATAATTTAATTAGAGAGAAAACTCTTCCCTTTCTCTCACAATTCTTCTTTCTCTTTTTAAGACCCGCTACCTGGGGAGAATAAGCAGTGGAGATAACTTTACATTCAGCATTTCTATTTCTCTTTCCCAAAGGAGCTTTAAGTACTCAAACCTCATAAAGGCATAGTCCCTGTTCAGGCGAAAAGCCTACCATATATTTCGCAATTCACTGAAAAGTCAGAAAAGCAATATCTTCATCATCATATCTTTTCGAGTTCAAAGTAAAGCACGACGGACTTATCAATGAAGGCAATAAGGCCACAGGAAAAAGAAGTGTGAATGCTCAGCTTTGCACACTTATGGGCAGTCACCTGGAAGGAAGCTCCTGGGTCACCAGCCCTGTCTAAAAAGAATTTTTTTCCTTTTTCACCTGTGTCGCTCCTGTTGGAAGGCTGTTCTAGGACTTTGTTATTCTAGTAAGAAGGAAACTCTTCCTCATTTGCAGCTTGAAATTGAGAGTTGATATCCCTTTGTTCCTCTGAAAAGCGTACTGTGAATACAAGTGAAGGTTCAGTTTCTCAGAAGACTTCTGAATGACTAAATGAGAGCTCCATTTCCACAGGTGTTTCATTTCTCCATGCAAACTTAATGATCTCAAAGAGCATTTTTTTTTTTTTGCAGCATCTTAAAAATCAAAAGCTTTCAAATTTATGTACAAACTTTACTCACATTTTACTTCATCCAACCACCAGTGAAAAGTCAATATAATAGAATAGCTCTGATATATATCATATAGATGGATAGATCCTATATATTTAGTCTGTACAAAATTGTGATTGCAGAGGGCCTATTTTGTGAAGTCTATCTGATTTGTAGGTCTGGGATGCCACCATGCAGTGAATCCATGATTTAAAGCTCAGTCCAGGTACTACAACATTCATGTATTACGAGTTGGTTACATCTCACCTGAATTACAATCACAATTCTTCTCTGTGCTGACAAACCTAACCATTCACATGCAGATGAAGATTGATCTTCCAGAGAAGCAAAGGTATCAAATGTCCAGAATGAGCTGATAAATTATTTAACAGTGATGAATAATAGTAGGAAAAAAAAAAGTTTTCAGTGAATGATGCAGAATAAGCTTCTTAACTGTGCATGGTCTTGCAAAGACTGAGCAAACCACAAAGATATTTCTAAGAATAGCATCTAATGGTGAAGATGTAGGAACTTTTTTTTTTTTTCTGAAAGGCATAAAGTTTAAAAATATATATAAGGCATGAAAATATACTGTAACATTATACAGAGATTTTGTATACTCACCTGATTGTAATGGAAAATTGAATAGATTTGTTTCTACACTTCTTTTACAACTTGGTTATACATCTTGGAGAAAGACAATCTTTGTGTATTGCCAACAAAATATTACCTCCCGTTTCAATTGAAGAAAAAATAAAAGAAGAATATTTTCTTTGTGGCCACAAGTGCCTTAAAAACAATGACATTACCAAAACGTTTGAAGCTGTTTGCTACATAATGCAGAGTCGGTGGATCATTTTCCAGATTGACAGTTATGACATGGTAGAAGTATTTCATAATGTAAGATTTTTATGATTATCAGATGGTTTGATTTTTCAGCTGATAAATGCTTCTGTTAATTTTGGATGAAGGCACCACTGTACTTGCTAAGGAAACAGTAATGAAAATTAATATTTACATTATCTAATTGCCTAACTCATAAAATCCATTATTTAAGAATGCATTCCATAAATTCATCCTAATTTTATATTGATTTGTTCGTAATAGCAATTTTAAAACATTTTTGTTCATCTACCAAAAATCTTCTAGAATTATTGACATGTATTGATATAACACATCAGTGCTGTCATTTTTGGTCCTGAACACATGGAAATGCATAGGAATACCCTTTTGCAATGAGCTAAAACAAGAATAATCTGATCATGTACGTCTGAAATTTTTGTTGTGTTCACTGAAGTGCAAATTGAAACAAAAGCTAGCAAAGTCTTGTCTTCAGTGTGGCTCTAATTAAAACCAAACCAAACCAAAACAACAAGAATAAAAAACATATTGTGCCGAAGCAATGAGTTGGAAAAGTATTTTTTTCATTAGGTCTTAAATATATGAAATAACATTTTTGTTTCAGCAAACAAAGTTATCTTAGCCTGTTCCAGCTACATTACTGGGGAAACAACAAATACACAACAAAAGAAAAGAAGTGAAATAAAAACCAGAACATAAATAAATACTCAACACAGACTCTTTAAATGTTGAAAACTTTCCTGAAAATGAATGTACAAACTGGGAGAAATTTTCTGCTGGGTGTGATCCAAAAGAATTAAAACTTAAACTGGAAAAAGGAATTTGTGTGCAAATACAGCCACCCCATCCAATGTCAGAAAAATCCACCGAGGAGCTCATTTCTGCAGTACCTTTTTTCAGACAGAGCTCCCCCTGCTTCATCCAGCCCTCAGGAGTGTGTGGTGATGCCTCGGAGGAGTGGGGCCAAGCCCGCTGGGACCATGGGGCATGGGCGGCTCAGCCACCGCAACCCGCTTTGTGGGTGAGAGACGATGCACCAAGCTGCTCACCCACCTCGTGTGTCTGGTTCAAAATGCATTGCGTGCCTTCATCGTGGGCATAGCCCCTGCCTCTCTCTGCCTCAGTTTCTCATCTCAGAGACGTGCTGTGGCAGTAGGTGCAATAGAGACCAGGAGATGCTCAGAGACAGGGATGAAAACCAACAGAGAGATAAGAGACACTCCTGGAAATAAATGTTCAGAGTGTTTTGGTGTGGAGGTTCCCATAAAGAGTTACTGATTCCTGCAGCTGTACTGGTAGAGAGCACACGCCATGGGATACTGCCCTTAAAATATCCTTATTGATTCTGAAATCTAAAAAGTAATCTTTCATAAAAATGAGGCGTAAGATATGCCAGAGGTATCTTCCAGCCAAATCTAAGCCTTGTACAAAGCCAGTCTCTTAAAACAGCAATTTCACAAAGGAGTGATGTTCTGGAGAGCAGAAGTGACACTTGGCTTGCGGGGACCTGCTAGTTTTTACATGCTCTAAATGTCTCATTATTTTATCTTAGCGAACTAAGGAAGCCAAATGAATTTAGAAATCAAACTCCAACTCCTTCCCAGCCCCAAACCATCAAACTGGATATGCGGCTTGAACAGCACAGCGAGGGAAATAAATAGCCTGGAGCACAAGGGAAAGGATGCATTAAAAAGCACCCTTCTGCAAAAGCAATACAATCCTTCTGACAACAGACTGAAGAAAAAAAAAAAAAAAAGCATTTTCACTCAGAAGTCTGGAGCTTGAATCCATGTGGCAGAGCTCAGAGGTTACTTGTTAATTGCTGTTACAGATGTCAGTGTATGTGGATTAAAACCGCTGTTAATAAACATAGGTTTTAGTGGCTAGCCTGACAAGATGCGCATTATGAATTTGCTTTTAGCTGCCTCCTTGGTGGCAGCTCTCCTGCATATCCAGTCTGTTCACGTGGGTTTGCTGAAGGATATCACTTTGAAGAAGAGTCTCTGTAGTACTAACACAGAAGGAATTAAAAGAATTTATTTCCCATTTGAGATTTTTTTGATGCAGTGTTTTATTTCCCACTGTGTGTCTAATACGTTCAAGTAGACTTGTTGCTTCTGGCACAGTCTTAGAGTGGTAATCTGAAATACTGACAGAGGTCCAAAACCACAATCAGAAAAATCCGATTTCTGACAACTCTCATTAAGTGGAAAGAGAGAGTTCATGGCAGCATCTTCTCTTACTGTGATATTTGTCCCCAGAATGAGATTAGTATTTAGGATACCATCCGGCTTGAAAATTCTGTGAGGGGAAAATTCTGTTTCTGGGGTAAAAATCCCTCTGTTCAGGATTTAGTTTTACATTTTAACGTAGCACTGAGTTCTCTCTCTCATCTATTGTTTGCTGTAGGCACCTCACCAATGGTGCCGTGGTTTCTACCAGTAATGCTATCCCTCTTTTGTCCAGTTACGTTGCAGCACGTTCATGGCACGCAACACGGCGCACTGGGAGGACGGGGACACGCTCTGTGCAGGGCTTTGTTTCCGTGTAGGTGGTGGTGACACCCCTGTGCAGCGACAGTGGCATCTGCTTGAGGTCACGGTCCTGAGAGCTGCAGCAAATGGGATAGCAGTGGTAGGGGTTGGTGCTGCAGGCAGCCCCTGGAGCTGTGCATGGGGGAAGGAGATCAGGGCCCTGAAATGGCAGGCTGGGGAATTCCCATGCAAGCTGATTTCTTCCCGTCATTATGTCCTGGATTTTGATAACTACCTCACTCCACAGAGTATCTGCATATTTATACTTTCTTATTTAAAAGCAAAGTTCCAGTTCTTTAGCTATTGCTGTTCTGCAAAGCCTTCGAGCACACAGCGGTTACCAAGTAAATGCTTGTGTCTGATGAATTTGGTGGCATGAAGGATTTCGATAGCACTTCAGCACAAACTTGGAATCTTTGAGAAAGGCACTTCTCAGACTGTAATTAGTTATTGGCATAATTAGATGGCTTTTTACCCCTCTTTTTTTTTTTTTTTTAATTGTAATGCTCATTTCTCTTGTCCCTTTGTTAGTTTCTGATGAGCAATCTGCAAACAATATAAAGCACTCTATGAAAAATTGTATTCTGTTTGTTTATGATAGCAGATGGATATTTGTATGGGGAAATAATATCCTTTTTAGACCTGCTACTACCATTCTAGAAAGCAGAGAAGCTTTCTAGTACCAAAGTCCAATTTCATATCTGGATGTAGAGGAGCAAATTACAGGAATGGAAGAACTGCTGTGAGTCTAATTTCCTTATGAAGATTAGTAGAAAGGAGAACTAATATCTTTGGAGGAGTCTATTGGTAAAGGACAGGAGAAAGGTCATTAGTTCCTGGAGAACAGAGGTCTGTGCCACTCTCACAAACTAGACCAGCAGCTGCTTGCAAACTTCAGACCCAAGGGGCACCGTATATCCTGTGTCCATACCATGTCAACACATGGCAACACCCAAAGTGCTCGTGGGACTACTACTTGCTGTGGGGCAGGGTGTGCTCTAGGGGCTGTACTGCCTCACAGCTTCACCGTGGTGATGGAGCAGAAGCTGCCACTTAATTCGCAGCTACCCACTACGTGCAATTGCCTCCTGCAGTGGCACAGTTCTCCTTAACACCAAAATATTAATTTAAGAAGTCAAAATAAGGAGCAGCATATTGAACTTTATTCTGACACTCACAGATGTCATGTCACTGAAATTAAGCTACAGTTTGTAATTTAGAAAAATATTATTTAATATCTAAGCTCACTCCAGGCTTCTTCATGTCTTTTAGCACATCAGACAGAGCATTCTCTTTCAAGCGTCTTGTCTCATCCTATTTGAGTGTAACAGCAACAGCCTTTGAAGAATCTTTGATGTGCAACTTGTTACTAGACAGGACTTCTAAAAAATGAGGCTAACCAGGTGTCACTGCAGTAGAGACATTGCCATTTGCCTCTTCTGCACCTCTGTTGTATACTCTCACAGTGCTTGCTCCCTGTTTTAATTGCTGCTTTGCATAAGCAGGATAGGGCCCAGCACTAGATTTAACTATTTCTTGTTTAAAATATTGAAAGTCAATTTCTGAAGAAGTTTTCACACAATAGAGCTGTATTTTCCCATTGCATTTTAAACATGAATCCCATGTGCTGGCCCTTTGTAATTCCTGCTTCCTATCCTCCTGTATGACAATGTCCACCCAAACACAGCCTTTCAAGAAATCATAAATCATTCCATAATTTTCTTCTAAGTGTGCTTTGCTATATTTCAAATATAACTCAGTAGCATAGCACAGGGATCTGTTATCCCAAATTGCTTTCTGTAGTTCCTCCAGACACTGGGAGCTGTCTCATGTCATTATTTATTTGCTTTCATATAGTTACTGTTCAGAACTTAAAAGAGAAATGTCTTTGTGGACAGGATAGTTTTATTTCGTTGTCACAGAACCTCTTTCTTCTGTGCAGCTGGCAGGAGACCTGCATCATGGTGTTCTGAAATTGGTATAAACTCAAGGTATGCCATCATAGACAGGAGTTCTCATGCCTCACAAATCATCCCCGTTGGATGGACGGCACTTATTTTAGATGTTACCTATGACCTGTGACCTGTGTTCTTTTTCTTTTTTTTTTTTTTTTTTTTTTTTCTTTTCCCACCCATTGGAAACTATGAAATAAGTGAAACTATTGTGTAAAAATCTCTTATTGTAATCTTATTTTCATGACTCCCTATTTGGATATATATATAAATTATTGGATATAAATGGTGGTTAGAAATGAAAAGGAGCATTTGGGTAACCTTCACTTACTAGAAATTTATTCCATGTGATTTACATAAGCAGATAGTGATGGGACAAGAAGTAATGCCTTAAACTAACAGAGGGCAGATTTAGATTAGATATAAAGAAGAAATTCTTTACCCAGAAGGTGGTGAGGCCCTGGCACAGGCTGCCCAGAGAAGCTGTAGCTGCCCCATCCCTGGAGGTGCTCAAGGCCAGGCTGGATGGGGCTTTGGGGAACCTGGTCTAGTGGGAGGTGTCCCTGCCCATGGCAGGAGGTTGGAATTATGTGATCTTTAAGGGTCTCTTCCGACCCAAACAATTCTGTGATTCAATGACTGCTGTTATTTTCTGTTTCTTGCATTCTGTCTTCTTGCCCTTCCTTTGGCTTTGGCAGACCGAGAGGACACTTGCCGAGGCGACCGGCTCCGGGGCAGACGCGTGCTGCAGCGGAGCGCGGGATCGGGACAGGCAGGGCTATTTTTCGGGCATCGAGCCTACGTGAGGGAGCCGCCAGGCACCGGCAGCCCTCGTGAGGGAGGCTGCCGAAGCGTAGGCGGGGCCAGCAGCGACAGCGTCAGCTCCTCCCCCCGGCCGTTCAAAGGCAGTCCTTAGGGAGCGCGAGCGACCAGGAGCGCGGCGAACAGGGCCGGCAAACAGGGAGTGACGCGGTGGGAGTGACGCGGCAGTTAGCGAGGCAGTTGGCGCAGGCAGGGCGGAGCGCTCACACCCGCCCTTAGGGACAATTCCTCTAACGGCACTCTCCTGTCAGCTGGGCTACAATGGTCTCCACCAGGCACGGTGCCTTCTCTAGGAAGTCAGTGCACACCCAGACCGACTGCCCGTCCAAACATGCGGCAGTTCAGGTCTCAGGATGCGGGGAGTGCCTGAGCCTTTTGCTGCCATCGGCGGGAGGCAGGGAGACTGCTTGCGTGAGGTGCGAGCAGGTGGACGACCTGGTCCGCATGGTGGCGGAACTCAAGGAAGAGGTGCAGAGACTGAGGGATATCAGGGAGTGCGAGCGGGAGATAGACTGGTGGAGCAACTCCCTGCAGGAGCGGAGGGAGAGGGACCAGGGTGAGACGCCCCAAAGGGGGGTGGACCCCCTGCCCTGTTGCCATCGGGCAGAGGGAGGGGACCTGCGAGTTGAGGAGGAATGGAGACAGGTCCCTGCTCGACCTCGCAGGAGATGCCCTCCCCTGCCGGCACCGCCTTCCCAGGTGCCCTTGAACAATAGGTTTGAGGCCCTGGGGCTCGAGAGACCCGTGGGTGAGGATGAGGTAGGAAGCCTACCCGGGAGGATGCCTGAGGTGAGGAAGTTGACTCCACGCCTCAGGACTGCCTCCACCAAGAAAGAAAGAAGGGTGATTGTTGTGGGCGGCTCCCTCCTCAGGGGAACGGAGGGCCCTATTTGTCGGCCTGACCCCACACATAGGGAAGTCTGCTGCCTCCCTGGGGCCAGGGTCAGAGACGTTACCAGGAAGCTTCCAAACCTGGTTCGCCCCTCTGACTATTACCCGCTTTTGATAGTCCAGGCTGGCAGCGATGATGTTGAAAAGAGAAGCCTCAGGGCCATCAAACAGGACTATAGGGGGCTGGGACGATTGGTGGAGGGAGCGGGAGTGCAGGTGGTGTTTTCGTCTATCCCTACGGGGGAAGGGAGAGGCACGGAGAGGACGCGGAAAGCTCATGTGGTTAATAGGTGGCTCAGAGGCTGGTGCCAGCATAGAAATTTTGGGTTTTTTCACCATGGGGAGCTTTACTCGGCACCCGGCCTGATGGCCCCAGACGGGTCTCTATCTCCAAGGGGAAAACGGATCCTAGGCCAGGAGCTGGCGGGGCTCATAGAGAGAGCTTTAAACTAGGTAAGAAGGGGGACGGGGCTCAAACAAGGCCTGTTGGAGCTGTGCCGGGGGAAACAATGGCTAGGCCGGGGAAGAAGGCGATGGCCCAGCTGAAGTGCATCTACACTAATGCACGCAGCATGGGTAACAAACAGGAGGAGCTGGAAGCCATCGTGCAGCAGGCAGGCTACGACTTGGTTGCCATCACGGAGACGTGGTGGGACCGCTCCCACGACTGGAGTGCTGCAATGCCTGGCTATCGGCTCTTCAGGAGGGACAGGCAGCACAAAAGAGGTGGTGGCGTGGCTCTCTACATTAGAGAATCTTTTGATGTTGTGGAACTCCAGGCTGGGAATGATAAGGTTGAATCCCTGTGGGTTAGGATCCGTGGGAAGGCCGGCAAGGCTAGCATCCTGGTGGGGGTCTGCTATAGACCGCCGAACCAGGATGCGGAGACGGATGAGGAGTTTTATAGGCAACTGACAGAAGTTGCAAAATCGTCGGCGCTTGTCCTCGTGGGGGACTTCAACTTCCCGGACATATCCTGGAAACACAACACGGCACAGAGAAAGCAGTCTAGGAGGTTTCTGGAGAGCGTGGGAGATAGCTTCCTGACGCAGCTGGTCAGTGAACCTACCAGGGGTGGTGCCCCGCTAGACCTTCTCTTCACAAACAGAGAAGGACTGGTGGGAGATGTGGTGGTCGGAAGCTGTCTGGGGCAGAGTGACCACGAAATGGTAGAGTTCTCTATTCTTGGCGAGGCCAGGAAGGGGACCAGTAAAACTGCTGTCTTGGACTTCCGGAGGGCTGACTTTGAGCTGCTCAGGACGCTGGTTGGCCGAGTCCCTTGGGAGGCGGTTCTGAAGGGCAGAGGAGTCCAGGAAGGCTGGGCGCTCCTCAAGAAGGAAATCGTGATGGCACAGGAGCGGTCCGTCCCCACGTGCCCAAAGATGAGCCGGCGTGGAAGAAGACCGGCCTGGCTCAACAGAGAGTTGCGGCTGGAGCTTAGCAGAAAAAAGAGGGTTTATAATCTTTGGAAAAAAGGGCGGGCCACTGAGGAGGACTACAAGGATGTAGCGAGGCTGTGCAGGGAGAAAATTAGAAAGGCCAAAGCTCATCTGGAGCTCAATCTGGCTACTGCCGTTAAAGACAACAAAAAATCCTTTTACAAATACATCAACGCGAAACGGAGGACTAGGGAGAATCTCCATCCTTTACTGGATGCGAGGGGAAACCTAGTTACTAAGGATGAGGAAAAGGCTGAGGTGCTTAATGCCGCCTTTGCCTCAGTCTTTAGCGGCAATACCGGTTGTTCTCCGGACACCCAGTGCCCTGAGCTGGTGGAAGGGGATGGGGAGCAGGATGTGGCCTTCGCTATCCATGAGGAAATGGTTGGCGACCTGCTACGGAGCTTGGATGTGCGCAAGTCGATGGGGCCTGATGGGATCCACCCGAGGGTACTGCGAGAACTGGCGGAGGAGCTGGCCGAGCCGCTTTCCATCATTTATCGGCAGTCCTGGCTATCGGGGGAGGTCCCGGTTGACTGGCGGCTAGCCAATGTGACGCCCATCTATAAGAAGGGCCGGAGGGCAGACCCGGGGAACTATAGGCCTGTCAGTTTGACCTCAGTGCCGGGGAAGCTCATGGAGCAGATTATCTTGAGGGTCATCACGCGGCACTTGCAGGGCAAGCAGGCGATCAGGCCCAGTCAGCATGGGTTTATGAAAGGCAGGTCCTGCTTGACGAACCTGATCTCCTTCTATGACCAAGTGACGCGCTTGGTGGATGAGGGAAAGGCTGTGGACGTGGTCTACCTTGACCTCAGTAAGGCTTTTGACACCGTTCCCCACAACATTCTCCTCAAGAAACTGGCTGCTCGTGGCTTGGACTGGCGTACGCTTCGCTGGGTTAGAAACTGGCTGGATGGCCGGGCCCAGAGAGTTGTGGTGAATGGAGTCAAATCTGGTTGGAGGCCGGTCACTAGTGGAGTCCCCCAGGGCTCGGTACTGGGGCCGGTCCTCTTTAATATCTTTATCGATGATCTGGATGAGGGCGTCCAGTGCACCCTCAGTAAGTTTGCAGATGACACCAAGCTAAGTGCGTGTGTCGATCTGCTCGAGGGCAGGAAGGCTCTGCAGGAGGATCTGGATAGGCTGGAGCGATGGGCTGAGGTCAACTGCATGAAGTTCAACAAGGCCAAGTGCCGGGTCCTGCACCTGGGCTGCAACAACCCCAAGCAGAGCTACAGGCTGGGAGATGAGTGGCTGGAAAGCTGCCTGGCCGAGAAGGACCTGGGAGTATTGGTGGATAGTCGGCTGAATATGAGCCAGCAGTGTGCTCAGGTGGCCAAGAAGGCCAACGGCATCCTGGCCTGTATAAGAAGCAGTGTGGCCAGCAGGTCGAGGGAAGTGATTGTGCCCCTGTACTCGGCTCTGGTGAGGCCGCACCTCGAGTACTGTGTTCAGTTTTGGGCCCCTCGCTACAGAAAGGACATGGACGTGCTCGAGCGAGTCCAGAGAAGGGCGACCAAGCTGGTGAGGGGTCTGGAGAACAAGTCTTACGAGGAGCGGCTGAGGGAGCTGGGCTTGTTCAGCCTGGAGAAGAGGAGGCTCAGGGGCGACCTCATCGCTCTCTACAGTTACCTGAAAGGAGGCTGTAGAGAGGTGGGGGTTGGTCTATTCTCCCACGTGCCTAGTGACAGGACGAGGGGGAATGGGCTAAAGTTGCGACAGGGGAGTTTTAGGTTGGATGTTAGGAAGTACTTCTTTACCGAAAGGGTTATTAAGCATTGGAACGGGCTGCCCAGGGAGGTGGTGGAGTCACCATCCCTGGAGGTCTTTAAAAGACGTTTAGATGTAGAGCTTAGGGATATGGTTTAGTGGAGTACTTAGTGTTAGGTCGGAGGTTGGACTCGATGATCTTGAGGTCTCTTCCAACCTAGAGAAATCTGTGAATCTGTGAATCTGTGAGAGCTTTTCTACTCTGCCCCTTTGGATTACAAATGTGTACAGAGCAGAAATATCTCACCGTCTCAAGGAATTCAATGCACACAGGATACAGAATTGTCAACACAGAAGCAGCTTTGCTTTCCCTTTATTTATTTATTTGCTTTAAATTCAAGCTCTGAAAGAGACTGCAAATGCCAATGTAAGCCCGAGAGCTTGCTGGTCAAGGGATGAGCTCCTCTCCATGATGGAAAGCTCCATCAGGCAGGTTTAATCTGCATAGGTCAGTGCCTTTGCGTGAGTGTATTTCTGTAGTGTTTTGTGTTGTGATATGTCACAGTATGACTTTTGGGTATTTTTCCAAGAATTTTCCCAAACTCTTCCTTTATGACTTTTAAACTAATAATTCTCTGTTCATTCCAGTGTCAATGAATTCTGTTTACCTGGTAAATTATTCAATCATTGTTAACAGGTCAGATTATTAGAGAAGCATGCCATAAACTAAAAGATATTTATGCTCTGTTTCTTGTTATATAGAAAAATTGTTACTGACCTACCAAGAACAGAGACTGTGTATGTATCTTCTGTTGCTTCTCTTTCTTTATAGCTGAATGTTTTTCTGATATTTTGACATTTTGTTGCTAAAAAAAAAAAAAGGAAAGAAAAAAGTAGCATTTCATTTCTGTTATACTAAATCTCTAAGTGAATTGATTTTGCCAGTGAACAATTAATTGTATGTCTGGGAATTAAATGTACTCTTGCTCTTTCCCTCTGGTCTTCTGTCAGTCTTGAGAAGCCACCAAAAATCTCAGAAAAATCTTTGTATTTTACCTCCATAGTCACACACCAACACGCATTTAGTAATAGTGTAGTAAGCCTATTTGAGAGGAAGATACAGTTTCGTATTAAGCTGTGGTAAATACAGGCATATATATGTGTATGTGGGGGTGTAAATGTACGTGTATATGTATATGTAAAGTATGCATGTATACAATCGAGAACTGCAGTTTAAAGAATCTTCTATTTGTATTCAAATATTTCAGTTTCGGGTTTTTCTTTCCTGAAATATCACTAATGCAAGAGTTGCCATATTCAGTCAGAGCTCAGTATCCTGCCTCCAGCAGTGGCCAGCACTGACTGTAACACAGATCTTTCTTTCAAAGTAGAAGCACATTCTGGTTTTAGATTGAATTAAAATTTAAAATTATTTTAGATTTAAAAGAATTTTAATGCAATTTGAAATTTAAACTCATTTTACATTTAAATTTCCTTTACTTTCATGGTTGTATGTGCTTTCAGTTTAGTTTAAGATTGTGATGTGCTGGTATGCAGTAAACATAAAAGTAATTCAGAATTTTTAATAAACCCCATTGTAGTAAAAGAATGAAGTGATAAGTTTTTTGATAGATTTGGGTGAATGCTGGTGAAGCTAATTACCATTAATATTCTTTACGTACGTTTGTTTGTATTCATCTCCTCCCAGATGGTCCATCCAGCAGCATTTTTCTGACACTGACCATTTCTCACTGCAGGGCAGGAGACCTGCACTAGGAGCAAAGAAATCAACAAACAAATAAAAAGAAGAAACAACATCTTTTATATTTCATGCTTCGTGTCTCTTGTGGAACCAGTACATGATCCATTTGTACACAAAAGGAGAAAATCTATAGAAAAACCTGATTCACTGACAGTTCTTCTGTGTTTTTCAGATGTGCACCGCAAACACTGCAAGCTGACTATTAACTCTAGTTTTCCAGGTGATCTGAGACAGGGTTTAAGAGGTTTTCCCAAGGCAAGGTAACAAATCTCTGACAGAATTTGTTGTGTTAAGAGGATCAGAGGTGTTTTGTGCATTGAGCTTGTTTCCAGCCAAGTGGATTTGCCCATCAGAACGACTGTGAGAAACAGAACCACTGTTTCCATGCCTGTAACATGCCCTGTAGGTAAAATGACTTTCCCAAAGCTTCTTGAAGCCCAGGCATATTTGCTCCTGAAGCTCACCTTGGGGTGGCTTGGGGTGGTGCTAGCCATCCCAATGACTCTAATATTTTGATGATACAAATAGTGGAGTTCAGGTGTCTCTTCCTGGTGCTTCTTTACTAGTATATAGAAACCCTTTCCTCCAAGCCCCAAGCCCTACCTCCACGTTGGTCCTCAGAGTCAGGTCCTGCTCGTCATGCTGTCCCGTCCTTGGATTTTCCTCTTCTCACCCCATTCCCCAAGCCTGCCCTCCTTACAGCGCTCCTTTCTCCAGCACCTCTGTTAGAGGGCTGCTCTATGGATACCTTCTCTTGCTGGGGCTCACAGCAGTGCTCTGCATCCTGCCCCACACGTGCCCTGTTGGCTTCCTTCTGCTGCTGCCCCACCTCCTAGCAGAGGGGAACTGGCTGCAGAGGGCACAGGCAGGTGGCCTGATCCTGTGCCTGTCCCCAGCCCAGGTGGTACGTCTCCCCACCACCAAGCACACCTCCTAGCACTGACACAAGGAGTGGTGGGGGACAGCACCCACGGCCCTGTGGGTGGGACACCATTTGGCAGAGAAGAGAAAGCTCAGGGAAGACCTTATTGCTCTCTGCAACTACCTGAAAAGAAGCTGTAGGGAGCTGGGGGTTGGCCTCTTCTTACAGGTAACTAGTGATAGGACTAGAAGGAATGGCTTCAAGTTGTGCCAGGGGAGGTCCAGGTTGGACACGAGGAGACATTTCTTCTAACAAAGAGAAGTCAGGCATTGGGACGAGTTGCCCAGGGAGGTGGTGGAGTCACCGTCCCTGGGGGTGTTCAAGGAAAGGTTGGACGTGGTGCTTGGGGACATGATTTAGTGGGTGATAGTGGTGATGGGGAGTGGTTGGACCGGATGATCTTGGAGGTCTTTTCCAACCTTTGATTCTATGATAAATACATTTTAGCTATCCATTTCATAATATCTTTCATATTCATTTAATCTCATTCAATTTTTATGCAGAATTTGTGACATAAACTCCTTGATGAAGTAGCAAAGACCCTTAACTACTATTATTTATTGCTATTAGTGATTAATTATTAATATTTATTAATATTTAACTATTTGTTCTTTCTGAGAAGAACAATGAAGAAGGGGTTGCAGTTGAGGATCCGTTCGCTGTGCACATAAGCACATTTCTAATTCTAAATTTTAGGGACTTTAAATACAAGTGATGGCTGGAGAGAGGAGAAGCAAGCTAGAAATATGGTCTCACCTGGCTGAGGCTGGGCGCAGTATTGGAGGGGTTTGAGTGCCCCACGAGGACGCACGTCCCCAGCCCCAGTAGCTCAGCTGAGGGGCACAAGGGTGGCCACCCCTAAGTGGGACCATCAGGAGCCCCGAGGCCCTGCAGAGGGATGTGGCCAGGTGCCCTGGGTGTCATAAAAGGGAAGCTCGGCTTCCCTCTGGTGTGGCTGCTGGACCAGCCAGGTCCAGTATGAGTGTAACTCTGCCGGCTGTCTCTGAAATTTCCCTGGTGGAGTTTATTCTCCTCGTCAGCTACACTGAGTAAAACTGCACAGAACTTCACTTGCATCTGGTAGTTTCTCCTTGGGGAAATATCTCCCCAGCTGTTGCTTCCTTCCAGAGAATCTATGTCAGAAATTTCTGCTGCTGGCTCTACTCGAAGCAGCAAATTTCCCTGGAGACTTGTCTCTGCTCAAGGGCTGTTCATCCCCAGGGACCTCACTGCCTGGGAGCTTGGCAGGAGTGACCACCCCCTGGGTGCTAAAACCTTATCATCTTGTGCTAAATTTGTCTTTGTACCACAGCACTAAACAAGTTACGTACTACAGAATCACATCGTCAGGATGGCAGAGGCTGGCAGGGACCTCTGGAGGCCATCTGGGCCAACCCCCCGCTCAGGCAGGGCCACGTGCAGCAGGTTGCCCAGGGCCATGCACAGATGGCTTCTGAAATATCTCAGACACTGAATATTATCAAAGGAAATTCTTAGCACGTTAGGCATTACTAACTAATAACTGTTTAAATGCATATACTGAGTCTGTCTGGGATGGAGCTAATTTTCTTCATAGCAGTCCATATGGTGCTGTGCTTTGGGCCCGTGGCTACAAGAGCGCTAATAGCACACCAGTGCTTTGGCTATTGCTTTCTCTTTATTCCCACTCTTTCCCCACAGGAGGCAGGCCAGGTGGGCAAGAAGTTGGGAGGGGGCACAGCTGGGACAGCTGACCCGAACTGGCCAAAGGGGTACCCTCTACCATGTAACATCATGCTCAGCAAGAGTAGCTGGGGGTTAGAGAAGGAGAGGGTTGGGTTTGGGGCATGCGGGGTGGCTGTTTCTCACAGACAGACAGAGCATCAGTCTGCTTGTGGGAGGTCAGGAGTGGTTGCCTTTGCATTGTTTGTATTTTCCCCCCTCTTTCTTTACCTCCTGAACTGTGGGCTATCCCAACCCACAAGTTTTCCCACTTTTGCTCCTCCTATTCCCTCCCCATCCCACTGGGGTTGTGGGGGAGAGTGAGCAAGAGGCTATATGGGATCTGAGATGCTGGCTGGGGTCAACCCACCACAAGCTGTACAGGGCAGAAGTAAGGCCTCAGGGATTCAATTCGTCTTTATGGCCAAGCCAGAGAAAATGGCTACAGTAGAAGTTTACTTTGCGTAATTTAGGCATCTATCTCTGGGTAAAATTACTTTTTCAGAGTCTGCCAATCTCCACAGATGATGTGAATGCAGTTCAGCCCAGCTCTAAGTCCATGTTGTGGGCCTCTACATTTCCTCAGAAACATGCCACCCCAGATTAATCTCTCAAACTACACAGCCATTCTTTTCCAATGGCTGCTCACTTAGACCTTCACTGAAATGATCGTGCTCACTGCAGTCTTATCCACCATGTGATTTTGGTTAGAGCACATTTGCAGTTTGCACATCTCTATATCCTTTACAAGACCTTCCACGCTCATTGACTGCTCTGCTCTGAATAAAAAGTATCTGACATTTCATGAGGTTATTTAAGCAGGACATATCTATGATCTTGAGGCATCTGAAGGGACTTGCCTATAGAGACATATTTACAGACTTATTTCTTTATCTGTTTGAGCAGGGGTTATGGTAGTATTTGGATTTTTCTCTCAACCAAGTATTTGATGAGACATGGGCTGGTGATAGGGTTGTTTAAGTTTTTTTCCCCAGTGTTGGATCGTGTGAACTGAAGCTTCTTTCTTGCACTTGTGCCACTTTCTTGAAAGAGATGTCAAGTCTATCAAAATCTCCCCAGCTTCCTGCGCTTTCATCTAGTGCACAGTACACAAGTTCCAGAAGATCTTGCAAACGTTTTTTCTTCAAACGAGACTCATCTTAGGAATAATACAGACCTGTGGCCAGCAGGTAGTTCCTGTAACCACATCCTTTTCCTTATAGCTGGCTTTTCTTTTTTTTTTCTGTTCTTTTTTTTCTGTTTGTGTGTATGTTTATTTGTTTGTTAGTGCATGTGTTGTGAGGGCAGCTGTTTGGTTTGGTTTTGTTTTGTCTTATTCTTTTTGTAGTGGTCCATTTCTGTAAATCATATGCTTTTATTAAGGCATGACAAATTCCAGCTGGCTAGCTGACCTGTCACCAGCCTTTTAAGGTCTATCTGATTATTCTTCAGGAGGTTTACGCAGTTATAAAACTTCCCTAGCAAGGATCCAATTTATTGTCCTTCCTTAAATACTAGCTTCAAACTGAGATCTCAGAAACTCTACCATGTTCATACAAATATGTGCAATAACTGCAGATTTGAAAAGAGATAATTGCTGATGACTGCAACTAACTGCTGACAGTGGTGTTTTCTATTTTGGAACATTTGGGAGCGACACCACAAGTCTCTCAGTCTTCTGTGCTCATGTCTGCACAAGCAGTAACAGCCTGCAGGCACAGCCTGTGTGTGTTGTCACTCATGTGTCCTTGCAGCCCTTCACCCTGGTGTGTTGGCAAGGTCCTTGGCAAGGTCCTGTCGCCAGGACTATATCTTTTTGAGCACTGTTTTCAGCTTGAGAGATCCCTGCACAGGTGTTATTCATCCGTCCAGGGGGGGTCCATCTCAATGACTTGTTAGATGTCTCGGAGCCATGTTGGCATGTTCTTTTGACACAGTGGCAGACAAATGCAAGCTGTGATATCAAATATTGTGATACTTCCCTCCCACTCAAAATTATGGTAACATCTAATACTGGAATAAGACGTAAGCAACTCCAGGAAAAAATATTTTATAGATTTCTGTCCCAAAAGTGACAATAAATTGGAATGAATCTTCTGAAGTTGCACAAATCACTGTGCCTTCAATACTAATGAAGTGTACCAAATGCCTTTTTCTTCCCTGTTTAGCTCTATATACCAAATCAGCAACAAAAATACATGCATGGTAAACTTCCAAAAAAATTCCTCAGTATCACGTAGTGACATTACCATTTCGAGAATGCATTTCTCGGCTTAGTGATCATCAAGAAAAAATGTCTGTGTGGAGAGAGTACACACATAAAATGAGCAACATTTTATGCACAACTCATGCAACAGGAACCCTCTGGCCTGAGATTTTGCCATCCCGTTTGGTACTAGCCGGTACCGTGAGCCAGGCTGCCACACTCCATTAGATGGAAAAAAAGCATAGATGACCAATAAATATTCTTAAGTATTTTTAAGCATTGCTGCATTGGTATTTTTTTAGCAGAACATTTATGCTTCCAGATAGGGCATACTTCTAACGCTTTTTTAGAAGGATATTCAGTCTGACTGGGTAGAAGTGACTGCTAAAAACATACCCAGAGCCCATTTGCCAGAAGCTGCCTCTGGCCAGCCTTACTACACTTATTTCCCCAGGGGCTCGGGGACTTCAGCTGCCACTGCGGTCTCCTGGGATCTTGGGGCCTGGACCTAAAGCACCCCACCAGCAACCTGCAGGGCCACTGTCACTGCAGGTTGATGCCAGGATGTGAGTGAACAAGAAATACCACACTGTTTTCCTACTAGGCAGACTTGGGGGTCCTGCTGACCAGGGCTGAAGGATCACCTCCCTTGACCTGCTTGCAGTGCTCTACCTAATGCAGCCCAGTAGGCTGGTGGCTTTCGTTGCTTCAAGGTCTCGTTCCTGCCTCATGGTCAGCTTGTTGACCTTTCCAGCAGGTCAGCCCCCACTGCGTACTAATGCATGGGGTGATTCACCCCCATGTACAACTTGAGTTGGGCAGCAGGTTTCTTAATCGATACATGAAAGGGTTAAGGAACCTCCTACCTGGGCTTCAGAAAAGTCAGCAAGATCTGACAGGAGAATGAGCGCCCTGTCTTTAGCACTAGTGATAGAGCTTCAGTTAAGCCCATAGGGAATTCAGCCCAGTGTAAATGTAAACGTGCTTCCCAGGAGCGTGAGTTTTCTGTGTGCTACATGGAGAAAAATCAGAGCAGACCAAGTACTTCTACTCATCCTTTTGAGGTTAGGTCAACACACAAGTGGCTGACACCACCAGAAAATCAAAGCAGTACCCAGTGAGGAGGGGAATCAACTCACAATCAACTCAGTTGAGCGTGGGGACCAAAGAGCAAAGTGGCTTGTTGTCTCCACCCAAACTCCCAGGATGATTTCTTTCCTTTTTATTTTTATTTTTTTAATTATTTTTTTTTATTAGAATATTTTATAATTCTTGTTGCAGGGACATGGATTCACGTGAATTCCTTCTGATTTTAGTTCTGTAACTGCTAGATGGCAAACTGCTTTTCCTTCAGGAAGCAAAGCTTCATTTTTCAGAGTGCTTATTCTCCTGCAGGTGACAAAGGATCGTGTTAAATTATCTGTTCATAGGCAAGTTAAAAAAAAAAAAAAAGGTATGCACTCAAGTGCTTGTTAAAAAGCAAAGTTGCAGTATAATTGTCTTGCTTGATACTTTATTAGAATAACAACAAAAGTCCATCACAAATTAATCTCCACAGTCGCATGCATCAAATAATTACAAAATGCTTCTTTTGACCAAAAATTGTTCTTCCTTTTTTTGGGAGGACAACATTTATCAGTGGTATATTTCTCAGAATATGCACTGAACAATTTCACGATCATATTAATAAACAACTTTATAAGCCGCATGCAGTAACAGAATGAGATCAGAATTACTCTGGGTAGGAGGAAAAGAGAATCCTTCTAAATCAGCGAGACTTCCATAGATCGTGTGAATTCAGATTTCCAGAATTCACCTACAAAATGAAGGAATTCTTGCATCTGAGTCACATAAACTGAACCTATGTATTCACTGGTGTTTACTGTATCAGTGTATCTGAGTAGTAATGAAGGAATCAGGAGAAAACAATCATTTATTGAAAACAACAAAACATCAGAGAAATAATTCCATCTCAAAAAGTAGAAACTAAATGGTGAAAGATCATTTTGAATTTTCACTGCAGTTTGAAACAAATAACTATACACAATAGAATTCATACAATGATGGAGAAACAAATAAGTATATGCAGCATTGTTGAAAGGAGAGTTTAGCTTTGCACACTCTTGAAACAATTTTGTTTGTTTGTTTGTGTGTTTTTTTTTTTTTTTTCCCCTGGTGAAAATGAGAGATTGATGTTGTTTTGCTTTGTTTGCTTTGTTTGTTTTTTTTTTGCATTGTAGAAAGGCTTTTCAAAAACAAGTGAGAAATGCCTGTCTTTCTGCAAAGGCTGAGTGACTGATCCTGTGTAGCAAAAGACTAAGGCAGCAGCTCCTGAAGCAGTATCAGTCTCTCAGTCAGTCATTGGACATCTTTTTGAAGTGAAGCTAGTGATAGCTTTATCATTAGACTTGTGCCATTCATTTCCACAGCAGCATCATAAACACCTTCACGGTATTGGAGCTGCTTGGACACATCCTTAACTCTGACCTCAAAGAGGCCATGCACTAATTTCAACTGAAGTGTGCTTTAAATACACAAAACCTCTCTCAGCTGCACGATTTACCAACACTGAAGCTTGCAACATCTCACTATGTCACACTGGAAACAGTAGAGCTCCAAAAACAAGATACTACAACAATATCTCTTCTGTCAATTGTTGGGTAAAGTTCCAAAAAAAAAAAACCACCAAAACTCTAAAAGCCCCATCTCTTACATCAAAGTCATTATATGAGGATACAGACATGGATTTCAATAGTGCTACCATTCAGACAATTCTTTCAAGCTAAATGTTACAGAGGAATTTTTTAAGCACAAAATATGTATATAAATAGTTACATTACTTCAGTCAGTAGTTGACATCCAGCCACTTTCACATCTAGCAAAAAAATATGCTATAATATTATCAATAAAGTTAAAATTACACAAGTTTTTAAATAAAGACAGTCCCACATATCTAATCTATTATGCCCAGATACAAGAAAAAATGTTGGTTGCTGTTATAAACAGAACAAACATAGAACTAGACCTCAAATCACATTAGCATGTTATTTAGCAAAGTTTCATAGCACTAGATGTGGAAATCAGTGTAAAATTAGTAGATATTTCATGAATAACATCCATAAAGACATAGTCACAATAAATTATGAGTTAAAACTGCACCTGAACTTACATCTGCAATTTTATATATTGTCTTTGTGCACACAATTTTGTATGCATAATCATTTCTGTTTGTACAAATATCAGCATAAAATCATTCATTTTTACTTGTTATTCCAAGTGAAGGTGTATACAAAATTGTCCACGTAAATTTTAGCCTTTAGTTGAAACCTTGCTAAAATATGGGTGTAAAAAAGGACCGTAGATGCACAGACTGAGAAAGCAGAGCTACTTTTGGATCTAGATGGCAAATGAAGGACAGAATTTAATTCTGATTTTGTCAAGTTATAAGAGTTTTGGTTCAAGCCGTGGTGCTCTGACAGAGGTGGGGATAAACCTGTAAGCCTGTGTTAGCTAGCACACAGCTGCCTGGCTGATGAACATCACCTGCCCACCCCATGGGTGGCCGCCTCCACACGCGTGTCCTCCAGCAGCATCCTGTGGGTCAGCTGTGAGCTGTTCTGCCTGACTGCACGATCAGGCTCTGCTGATCTAGGTAGGGAAACTGGCTCTTGTCTTGGATGTGTCTCTTGGTTAAGTAAATACAAATGTCTGTATAATGTTTCCCAGGTAATTTAGTTTTACTGTGGCAGTTGCTTTGGAGGAAG
Organism: Anser cygnoides; assembly: GCF_040182565.1. Lineage (NCBI taxonomy): Eukaryota > Metazoa > Chordata > Aves > Anseriformes > Anatidae > Anser > Anser cygnoides. Next base: position 145,179,480 of record NC_089874.1, on the reverse strand, counting down.
TGTTATATGGGTGGTGGTAGCTCTCTCTGACTGCCCTTATGATAGGATACTGTAGTTTTAGTCAAGAGTGAGCAGTGAAATGCCACAGAACTCAAATTTCACATTGATCTCTGAACAAGGAAAGGCTTGCTCAAAGCCTACACCCCTACTATATTGTATTTATGAAATATGATTGCTAGGTACTCTTGCTAGACTAACATCTATATTCTTCCCTTGTGACTATTGAGCCTCAGCCAGCTTTGCCTACTTCTCTGCTGAGTGACTTTATTATACCTTTTCCTTGTTATTTTAAAAGCAGAAGAATCCTGACACCCACCTTCCAGCTGTGTGGGTGTTCAGGCACTACACTGATGGCCCATCGGCCCGTTGCGTGCAGCTGGTGCTGCTCATGCAGCCGAGGAGTGGCCCCAGTGGAGAGGACACAGCAAAGGCTGCGGGACAGGGAAAGGGAAAGGGAAACATGACAAAGAACTTGGAAAATTAAGAAAAGGTAGAAATGCTTTCACAGCATTTTCTCTTTCCAGACAAATATACAACCAATCAACCTTTCAAGACACTTTTTACATCCTGGAATATTATAATGGATACCCTTTGAAAAGAAAAATGAAGAGAACTCTGACTTTTTTTCTCATCGTTTTCCTCTTTTCTTTAGGCATTATCTAAACTGAAGCTGTAAATCTCTTGTAGCAGCCTGAGAGACAATTGCTATTGAACAAAGATAAAATTAACTAGTAAAAACCTGTCCAATACTCTCCAATATATGTCAGGTTTAGAGAGGATTCAGTTTTAGCTGAGATTTATATTTCAAGTGGTCCATCTCTAAACTAGCTGGCTGAACAAAATTAAGTTTTTTGAAAGCTTCCTACTGATTTTTTAATTTATTCCCTGCTGTGAATTGATTGAAGAGCCTTCATATTTCAAGCTGTTAAAGGTAAAAAAAAAAAAAAAAAAAGGAAAGAAAGAAAAAAAATAGAAAAGATTAAAAGATTTCATGCTCTTTGCTATCAGATATCTGTTTTTTGAAGCGTGTTATGATATCTACTACTAGATCTGCATTTCTGTGGGAGGCCCCACAGAAAGTAATGGAGGATCATTCCTGCATAGGCAGCAGTTCTGGCTGTTGTTGGACACTCAGTGCAGTGCGAGCCCTCCCAGGACACGCAGCAGCATGTAAGAAGGCTCTGTCCTGCTCTGTGTCCATAGAGATGTCCCAGGCAGCCTTGCTCTTTTGAGAAGCATGGACTACTGTTTGGCAGTCTCCAAGTTTCTTCACCTCTTATACGTGAGGTGTAGGACTTGTGTATTCCACTGAAGTCAACTCACTTGCTTGAAGTTACATTAAGTGCTTCATTCAATTAGACTTGGCAGTATATTGCTTTAATTCCCCCCAGAATTGTGTTTTCTTGTAGGAAGCAGACAGGTGTGTAGCGATATATGGTAACTCCTGCAGTTCTGTGAGCAGAAATGCCTTTCTTTGTATTTCATACAGGTTGGTGGAACAGAGGATTTGTATGGCTGCATACTCAGAACAAGGTGGGTCTCAGGCCTGAAAGTTAGGAGAGAAGAAACAAAGTGAGAAAGAAATACCTTTCATCCTCATAACATCTACAAAAATAAATTTAAAAAGTAACTCCTTCTGTGCATCATCTCTATTGTAAGAGCTTAGGTATACAGGCTTATGAACAGTAGTTAAGGATTGTTGCATAAAAAGGTATCTTGAAAACAGTAATGTGCGTTATCACACAGAAGAAATCTGGTTTAGAGAAATGTGCTACTTATGGGGACGGCACATCTAGCATGGAAATGGATGTGGCTTTTCTGGACTGGAGTGCTGCTGTGTGAGAGATCTGTGTCTTCTCTTTGTGCCAGCTGCATGGTGGCACTGGGCTAGTTGCCCCCAACCTGGAAGGGGTAACCCACAAGAAAACACCCCATTACCCTCCTGCAGGCAGTCAGAGCATGGCCCAGGAGGAATTGCTGAGCTCCACCCCTCTGCCAGACACCATACATGAGGCACTGTGCCTGAGCACCATGCCCTGGTGCCCCACGACTGCCCTCTGCTTCTCAGGGAGTAAGGCTTAACCTACACATTTCTTCTCATTGTTCCCCATGCCCCAGACCCTCCTGGTCACATCATGGTCAGCGCAAGGCACCCTGAGCACCGATTTCCCGACCTGAGCAGTTCTCCCTCCCCACAGTGCAGTGACAGTGCCCCGTTTTGTGGTGCATCATTCGTCACCACCAACCTTACCCCGCTAGGCCTTAGCTGCCCTGCCCCACCTGAAAGCTATCCCAGCACCACCTACTGCACATCAACACGCTCTGCTTCATGAGGAATACATACCAAATATCAAAAGGCATTATCTGTTACCCCAGACGACAAACACGTGTCACCAATAGATGTTTTCGCAGAGGAGAGATAGGTATTGGTGACAGTAATATCTTCTAGTTCAGTGCTGAAGTGATCAGACTCTTTGATGACATTATAATTTAGGGCCACGCTGTAACTGGCAGGTTTTTTGTCCCGCTTCTGCTGGCAGTTGCAGAGTTTCCTGAAGGCTGCTCTGAATTTCTGGGACATGAGATTGTAAATTACAGGATTGATGGCACTGTTTAAATAAATACAGATTCTGCAAAATAGCAGGAACCAGTTTTCTTGGAAGGGGCTAGAGAGAAAGGAGTTGACAACCACCAGTGTTCGGTAGGGCATCCACAGAAATGCAAATAGGACGACCACCACAGCCAGCATCTTGGTGACCTGGGGGAACACGGAGAGACCCAAGTTAGGCAGGAAGTTAGTACTCACAGCTTGGAAGGAACGTGTATGTTCCTGCGTCTCTATGGCCAGTGCAAAACTACTGACAGACTTTTCAGCTGTGAATTTCAGACCCATGTTTGATTCAGAAAGTTATTATGTAGTAGTAGAAGAAGAAGAACAACAAACCTGGCTTCAGATTTCTCCCAGTTTTTGTTAAATGACTCTTTGTAGACTTTGCAACTCCTCAGACTGGAAGAAAGTGTTTTAGGTGGAAAAAAGGGATCCTCCTTTTTTTTTTTTTTTTTTTTAGAAGCCTATTTACATAATCCACTTTAACAACTACCTTAAAAAGGTTTCCAAAAGCCAAAAGTATTATATTTTTTAAAGTAACTAGATTTATACCTAATCCTTAAATCCTAATATTTAATTAGATCTTCATTAGTTTTTTTTTTTTTTTTTTTGTCTGAAATGGCAGTTACAGTTTACGGAAACAGAAATATAAGGGATTACGATAAAACCTTGTTATAAGAGCTTGTATCTGTTGTGTAAGTTTGTTTTGAAAAAATAAAAAACAAACCTTGGGAAAACCCAGGACATCTGAAATGAAGTGAATAAGAAATATTTTTAAAGTTATTAAAAAAAAAATGTAGAGTCTTTCTGTTGTAAACAATTTTCTTTTAGTAGATACTGTATATATATACTATATATATAGTAATAGTAATCCTGACATATATAATATATTGTAATCTCTTGTCTCCACATTAAAGAAAGCTCAAAAAGTATTAATAAACAAGGTAGAAAGTACAGTGAAATGGGAAACACTGGGATAATACAGTGGGATGGCCTCACATAGGTTAGGAGATGGTTTGCTTAACTGTGTGCACATGAACTGGAGAGCAGTTGCACTGAGTTTGGTGAGCTATAGCTGCTACTTGTGTCTTTATTATTATTATTATTTTTACTATTTGCCTTACTTCTTGACATAAAAATGTTGCTATCTATTGACAGAGTATTTTGAAGAATTTCTTTTTACCTTTGCTTCAGTCATATTATACTTTATTCTTTTTACCTTGGGTACCCGAAGTTATACTTCAATGAAATAGCAACTTCTGTAGCCACAGAACACATGCTGGCTGTCTGGGTTATAATTTCATTGTTTGCAGAACCAATAGACGTAGATCGATTAGAGATGAGTTTCAGCTGATGCCCAAGGGGGACAGATAACTCCACTAAAATCACTTACATAGAGATGTTAGGTTTAGTTGTGGTTCCTTTGTTTGAAGTTATAGTATATAATTTATCTTCTGATCAGATAGTTCATTATACAGAAAACATGCAATCTCATTATCTAAAGGTGATTTTTTTTTCTATCTATAAAGACACATACTAATATTCCCAATTTTGTTGTTTTTTGTTACAGATACAATAAAGAATGGGATGAAGAGACAACTTACTCTACATATGTATCTATCTAACTTTATATGCACATATTCAAGGATTACAGCTTGATACTACAGTTCTCCTCCCCTTACCCCCACTTTTGATTTCCCTACATTTCTGTTCAGTAGGAGACAAAAATCAGACTGAGAAATTTTATCTCCCTGTTTTCTCAGTTGACCAATACATCTTTTCATGACTTCTACATAGCTTTTCTTGTTTGCTGTGCAAAAGCCATCACTGGAACAGAGCAAATCACAAATGCGAATGTCTCAAGTACCTAAAAGATGATTTTTGCCTTATATCTGAGTCATTTCTAGAACAAACAGTACTGTGAGCAGGGCTGCAAGGAGCGAGGTGATTCAGTGCTGACCTGCTCTGGCTCGCAAAGATTGGGGACTCCTTATCTCCTTCCTTTCCTTCCTCCAGTTTGGCCCCAGTGTGCGGCTCGAAACTGAGCAAATCCATTCAACTGAGAATAATCATTCAAAATAATCCACATTTAGAGGAAGAAAGTAACCCTTTGTAGAGCTTGGATTAACAATGAGAGTCCAATTAACAGATGTGTTGCAACAGCTCAGGCATTCAGAGGGAGTGTGGGTAATAGTCTACACAGGCATCAGGATACTTTGCTACCAGAAGCTCAGCAGGGGACCGTGTTAAAATACCCACTGATCAGTGGCAACTTAAATTTCTTCTGAGTACATCTTTAAAGAACAATTGCTCAGAGAATCATTTACAATGAGGCAGCTGTCAGTTTGAATCCCAGATTGTACGAGAAGCAAATTGATCATAATTATTATCAGGAAATGGGAAGATATTCACTCATGAAATTTTAAGCCATGTAATTGATACAGTACCTCAACGAAAAAAATGCTGTTACCCTTCAAGTCCTATATGACAGAAATACATATACATACGTGCTGTGCTGTATATTAACTAACTTTATTTGTACTTGTGGCTTTGCGTCCATTTTTCTTCTATCTAACATCACGAGCTTGTACTCAGCGTACTGATTTTACAATATTTTAGAACCGGTTCTTTGCACCAGATAAAAAATATCATGGCCACTGCAGAAAGTGCCCTGACCTGAGATTGATTCAGTCTTCGGGTTTGAGTGTGTTTACAAGAGCCAAGTTAGCTAGGCACTGCCAAGCTTTATGCCAGAGAAGACATTGTCTAGTCATAACCTTTCTCAAATAACTTCATATGAAACATAACTAAATATTCTTTTTTTGGAGGGGCTAATTATTTTGTCAGTGGAGTGGGACATTAACATAAAGGGGGTAAATTTTTTTAAGAACCTTCTTTTTAATACCTATTCTATCTAACCATACATCAAAACTCTCTGAAAGCAGGGGCAAAGGCCTTTAGATCAGTCTGCAGAGCACTAACATGCCCACTAATTACTCAGGTGAAGACAAACATTCACTGATTGCTCTTTGCTCGTGGATATGCACTGCATATTCTATACTCAGAGTACAAATTATTCTCAGTTAAGGAAATTGAAAACACAATTAAAAAGCTTTGAGACAAATCAATTTTAGTCCAAATTTCAAGTGTACTTTGAATGATAGCGAAGTGTTTGAGATTGAATATGCTGCTGGCTGCATGCAACCACTCTTCAAATCTAATCTCTTGTTTCTGGTAATGTTTTGAAAAAAAAAAACTTAAAATGTTTTTATTTATTTATTTATGTAATCAGATTCCCAATATTTTTATTCAGAATTGATTTTTCCTCCTTTCCTTCCTGCTCTAAAACCTTGTAATTCTAAGGGAGTGCTTTTACAAGGCATTTTCATTACCACGGTATCCGCTGTTTAGTAGTTGCTTCCTTCTCCTTTGACTGTTAATCTTTCTTACATTGATAGGTAAAAGTCATAGTCATACTTACGAAGTCACTGTGCAATATAATCACTGGTGTTTTAAAAGCATGCAATAGTATCTCCCTTTCTTGTGCTCGGCTGTGTTCATTGATATCCCTTTCTCATGCTTGGTGGTGTTCACAGCAATGCAGAGATCGTATATGCCAGTCTGTGGTTTTGTAATCCAAAATAAGTATTGCAAGTTGTACAGTGAAGTGAGGAAGAGGACTAAATAAATGAATGTAAGGTTTTGGTATAATAAAACTGCAAGTGAAACTAAGTGATATGATTGAGATTTCGTGTAGCCATACAAAATTTCATCTTTCACTGCTAGCTGGAATCCAAGTCTGCTCTGCTGTGAGTGAACAGAGAAGTTTTTCTAGAGGGCAGTTCATCACATAGCACATCCAAATAGAGAAGAGTTTCACTGGAAGATAACCTACGTTTTCTAATCAGGCATGGAGGGACATCAGCCAAAGTATGGGCTCTTAGCTGCCACTCAAGGGAAGTAGGTTGCTTCCTTGTCTTTCTATCTGTTTCCCCTGGCTTCTTGCTCTCTTTTCAAAGGTAATGAGCTGCTTGCCAAGGTAGCTCACAGAATAGGTACAGGTACTCTTAGAACAAAAGAGGATTTAATTTCCCCCAAGTTATGGTGTGTGTGCATGTGCGTGTGCGTGTGCACGTGTGTGTGGCAGGCATATCCCTTTTCTGTCCTTAAGTTAGAAGTTCTCTCACTCTCTTCTTCCTTCCCGCAATGCCTGGGTCTTCAAGATATTTTCCCACTTCTGTTTTCTGAACAGAACAAAATGACTCAAATCTTCAGAAAAATCAGCATTAACATTTTAGGAATGCTGAGAGATCCTAGTACCTGTGCTACTAGACACAGAAACACAGGTAGAAAAAGTAAAGTATCCATAGCCAAAAAAAGAAGAGAAAAAAAAAAGTAGACGTAGCATTTCTCATACTGTAGAGCATAAAGAAGCATTGATAGCTTTGTTGGTTAGTGTTACTTGTTAGTGAACCTCTATTTACTTGAGAAAACTGCTCTGATATACTTTGAACAAAACATTTTCTATTCATGAAACGAAGTTTTTCTTTATCTCTGGTCTTTTTAATAAAAGACTTGTGAACAGAATGCATAAAATGTGCAGTGGCCCTGAATTTTAGAAAAGAAGGGAAACTGGAGTTGTCCTTCAGCTTTCTCTGAATGATTTTTTTCTGAATTCATTGTCCTAAATGGCAACTTTAAAATAAGCCGCTAAACACCTTCTAAAGTCCAAATAAGAACCACTATCTTTTATTTCTGCAAGCAAATGGTGCTTAAGGTTACTGAAATTGTGGTGGTGCTGTGCATGGAAAAAAAAAAAAAAGTGTTTATTTTGAAACTTACAGCCACGTGCATAATTGTTTTTAAATAAATAAACTGAAAAAGTAGTTTGGCCTTTTTTGTCTTCTGCTCTACAATACTCATAATTCATTCAGAACCATATCAATAAACATTTTTGCAAGTACAAATATATCTCGGTAGCTCATCTGTCTCCTCTAATATGCACCCAGCATTTACAGGGAAACTTTCATTCTTGCTGATATTTTGATGTCTTTCCAGAATGCAGACTCGAGAATACTCTCAAACACCTGCCATGGGAGACACATACAATGGTGCTTGCAGTCAGTGAGGCTTCTGTAAACATTCAGCTCCTACAACACCTGGATTTGGTGTCATGTGTGTGTTATACTGCAAAACCTGTTTATTCCACCTGCCCTTTGGAGTGAGTTAAGCAGGGCTACTTTTTATGCTGGTGCAAAGACTATGAAAAGGATGGCTATGATTAAAGACTAAAGAATTATTACCTTGAATTTCAGGCATGTGTAAAGATGAAGCCATAATAGGTATGTGAATATAAATATAAGTTGAATATGAACTTCTTGATAAAGGCAATGAACTGACTATATTGAATTTAGTTTCTCTGCAATTTTCAGTAATGGACTATACAGTCAAACCCTAGGTACAGGCACTTGTGCTTTTTCCAGATTGAATTTAGGCACACACATTACTATTTACATGCTATCAATGCCTGTAACTGCAGTTAATAAGATTCCTCAATTGCTATTCATTTTGATTAGGACACACTCTGTGAATGAGTTTTCTGGAAGATTTAACAATATGTATGGTTTGCAAGTACCAATAACAGGCTATTTTGGAATAACAAAGACGAAAATTGGTAGGCTAAAGCCATCATATGCATACTTGAAAAATCAGAGATTAACTATTGCAGTTACCTTTGCAGTTGCTTCACAGCATTTTAAAGCCTGATAAAGGAAAAAATACACTAAAAATTGCTCCAGTTCCTCTGCTTTTTGAGAAATAAGACTTCTCAAAGTCTAAAGGAAAAGTCTGTAGAACCCTCTTATGAAGTGCATAGCTAACAGGAAGCAGAGGTAGGAATGTTTCTTTCTTGGGCAGGTTTACGTTGGTTGTTGTGGTGAAATCTTAATAACTTTTTTCTTCTCTGGACTCTTGAGAAGTTATTAGAGACTATGAAACAGCTTAACGAATAATTGCACTAAAATATTGGTTGTTTGAAATCAGTGAAGAATCGTTTACTGATGAAATAGACCAGGATGTTATACTTCCGCTTGCTTATAAAATTACTTGAAATATCCACCTTTAATCTTTGTTGCCACTAAAGGCAGTGCTTACCCTAGTCTTATAGCATTACATTTTCACAGTGCTTCAGGAGGACCAGGCTACTTTACAAATTTGAATTATATGTTTAATTGGACACCCCCAAATTCATAGTCTGCATTTTTTGGTGAGTGAGTAAGAATGAACTTCAGTCCACTTCCCTGGGACTTGTGATCATCTGTCCACAAGATCATATAGCTGTTAAATAAATCTTAACATTGAATTTGCATTGAAGTTCCTTCTTTGGCTCTCAATAAAGTAAAAGGGACTTTGAACTATCTCGCCTTAAGAGATAACTCTTTGTCAAGATATCATCTTGTAATCATATTGATCTTTCCTCTGTTAAGCTTTGAAGTTTCAGCTACTGTGAAGTGAGATTAAGTGAAAAATGTTTAAAAAATTTGCTCTCCTGTTTAACTTGAGGAAATATGTACACCAGGACTATTTCATCCTGTTTTCCCAGGTTCAGATTGGGAAAATCACTCAGCAAAAATATTCTATACAGTTTATTTTTGGTCAGAGAGGTCTCACCTTACTTTTAGTCACCTTTTCATTTTCTCCTATTTTTCTGTTGCAGCAAACATTATGTCACTGTTTCTTCACCACTGAAACTCCCCTATTGGCAGTCAAATGCTTTCCCACATAGGGATCCCGTGTTCAACTCTATATGAATTTCAGTCTAGCAAGGTTATTTCCTTTGTAGAGCACAGCTGAAACGCTGCTCAACACAGTCATCACCAGCTCCATTAGACCTAACAGGAGTTTAAGTTGTTTCTTTAAGTGACAAACTAAGCACATTCTTAAAGTTTTACCTGCTTGTTTCAGTACTAAAAACAAGCTTAACACTAGTTGATGCCATGTAGCATTAAGCACAAACTAATTCTCTGAAAATTGAACGCATCAATGCTGCACCTTTTTCTGGCAGAGATCTTCCCTCAGGAGACAGTCAGGTGTTGCCTGCTGACTTGTAGTGGCTGACCAAAAGCTCTGCAATGGTGATAAATGACTCATTGTTTTCCATAAGGAGCGGAGTATTTAGCTTCTGACAAAGAAGAGGTAGAATGAACTGCTCCTTCTGGGACACGGAAAGGCTGATGGAAAATACAAAATGAATTGGAAATGGACTCCGGTGAAGAAGGAGTGCTTCACTATCAAATAAGAGTAGTTTTATTTTTGAAAACTTTTAAAATAGGTTTATCTAACCCTGCTATCCCATACAGTTCTGTAAAACAGGATAAATAATGCACAAATAGGGTTGATTTAGCTCTTCACAAGTGGATACAAGAATGGAGTTTGACATGTTCTATAAGTATGTGTTTGTGCTTCTTTCCCTGGCAGAACTTCAGCTGCAGTATAAATAAATAACTCCCAATTTAGGTTATTGTCCAATATCAGCAGTAATGTATGCTGTTTTGTGAAAGAAAAAAAATGTATTAGAAATGGAGGTATTTTATGAGAAAAAAAAACTTATTTTGTGCCTTTCCCTCTCTTCTGATTTTTTTTTTTAAAAGGACTGATTTTTTTATACATTTTTTTTATTTGTCTTCCCCGTTAAGTTTTGTCTTGCAGTGCTTTGAGGGAACAACTCCTCAGGGGACCCTGAATAGTACTTTGAAGACTTTGTCCTTCATTAGTTATTGATATGAGGGTATTGATCATTTAGTGAATAGATTTTGGGTTTGTCAGCTTTTCAAACATTCAAAGGAAGTATTTCCTTGAACTAATATAGTTCAGTGACTTTTAAATCATGTGGGTGGGATGGTGAAAGCAGGGAATGGAATGAGTAAGCAGAGAATCACTTTCTACCTGGAAGAGCTGATTTTCATTCCTTGGAGATATCATATAGTCTGAGCTCATTCATTCTGAGCTCATCCCTAGAGATCTCTGAGGAAAAATATGTTAAAATAAGCTTGACTCACCATTCTAAAATAAATTTCAGGACTTCTTTCTAAATCATAGAATAATATAAAACAAAGTTCCTGACCACCTGACCTCTTTTTTTCCCCTTCAGTTGTGGCATTGTGTCTGGTTATGTTAGAAATTGGAAATATTTGTTCTAACAAAACTGAGCATGGTCCATCCATCCTTCTGCAGTAGCCAACTCCCTCATTCCTGTTTACCTCATTGTTGATCTTCCATACACCCCCCCAGCTTCAGCTCAGGCAGCTGTCATCCACAGTTGTGAGAAAATTATTATTTTACTCTGTATTTTCTTCCTCCTTGAGCGTGGAGCTATTCTAGATGCCGTGCAAGAGTTGTTCCACTCTTGTCCTGTTATTTTCCTTTGGTGTCAAGAGTGAAGAAGCATCCCAGGTGTGGAATTTAGGGTGATTTCCAAGTTACTCTTCACGTTTTTAATTAGTCACCTTCTAACTTTGAGCTAACACTCATACCAGAAACCTAAGTGATGTACTGCCATTTTTTGAAGAAAACAAATGAAATTACATATCTGTATGACTCACAGTAAAAAAGTATTGAATGTATATAGAAGCCTGACATTAATTTTTGGAAGCTGACATCAAAACACAAAGTTGACAGTACATGTTAAATGCTAACACAATAATATATGTTAAAAATGTCTAAAAAACAACAGGATGACAAAATCTATTTCTGCCATGAGTTTGAAACAGCTTCAGATACTCCTCTTCAAATGAAATACAGCTACTGTATGACAAGGTAGGCTATGAAGCCTTCTATTTTACAGCTACATAGCAACTTTTGACCACTTTTAACAAAGGAAGATTTTTCAAAACATAGATGAGGTAATGGGAAGAAAATTAAATAAAATGTTACGACCTGGCAGTCCAGGTCAAGCTAAATCCATGTTAGTTGAGCAACCCACACCAGACTAAGTGGGTAAATTAATTCAGCTACTGCTATGTTGGATTAATCATTATCAAAAATGGTTATGAAAATCATTGGGTTAAGCCTGCATGAAGGCTGAGGACACCTATCTAACCTCCCATCATTGTATATGATATAAATGCAAGCTCACAGCTGGTTACTTATAATAATTAATTGTAACAATGCAATGGAGCTGCAGTTGGTATCCATGCCCAGGTGCAGGTTGGGGCCTGCAGGGATCTCTGTGAGGAGAGGCCTGGGCTGCCCCGTGACAGACACAGGTGGCTTCAGCTAGTTCCAGCCAGTTCCAGCCAGCTCCAGCTGGTTCCAGCTGGTTTCAGCTGGCTCCAGCCAGTTCCAGCCAGTTCCAGCCAGCTCCAGTTGGTTCCAGCTGGTTTCAGCTGGCTCCAGCCAGTTCCAGCCAGTTCCAGCCAGTTCCAGCCAGCTCCAGCTGGTTCCAGCTGGTTTCAGCTGGCTCCAGCCAGTTCCAGCCAGTTCCAGCCAGCTCCAGCTGGTTCCAGCTGGTTTCAGCTGGCTCCAGCCAGTTCCAGCCAGCTCCAGCCAGCTCCAGTTGGTTCCAGCTGGTTTCAGCTGGCTCCAGCCAGTTCCAGCCAGTTCCAGCCAGCTCCAGCTGGTTCCAGCTGGTTTCAGCTGGCTCCAGCCAGTTCCAGCCAGTTCCAGCCAGCTCCAGTTGGTTCCAGCTGGTTTCAGCTGGCTCCAGCCAGTTCCAGCCAGTTCCAGCCAGCTCCAGCTGGTTCCAGCTGGTTTCAGCTGGCTCCAGCCAGTTCCAGCCAGTTCCAGTTGGTTCCAGCTGGTTCCATCTGGCTCCAAGGGCCCCGCCACAGGGCACTGCTGAGGGACCGAGTGTACCTTGGGGCTATAACAAGGGGACATAAGTTGGCAGTAGATGAAGTTAACTTTCCCCGAGTCCAGTCTTTTTTATTCACAATAATAACTGATAAGCGGTCTCCCTGTCTTTATCTCGACCCACAAGGACTCTCACTCCTGTTCTTTCCATTTTCTCCCCCGTTTGTTTTTTTTTTTTTTTTTTTTTCTGCAGGGGGAGTAACCGAGCGGCTGGGTTAGGGTTTGGCTGCCATTTGGAGCCAACCCGTCACAGGATCATGGGCTGATTATGTTGTGTTGCAATGTTCCTGTACATCACATTTTCAGCCACTTTCTCTACAGATCACAGGTTGGATATCATATGCAACTCTATCACCCTAGAAGAAGGCACGTATACAACTTCACAGGACAGCAGAAGTCATATACTGACTGTCAGCTCTACATGTCTTTCTTTTACTTCGTGTCTTAGTAGTTTTTGAGATTTTAGATTATTTGAATATGGACTTGCGTTTTTCCATTTTACATCACTGGGTATATTTTGTATGCTGCTATTATACAAATGTTACTAAAACTGCCACACTATCCTTGCTTTGCTTCCTACATTGTACCATGCAAAAATGCTAGCTTTACTCATAATGATGCAAGTCTAATCCACCAGGTTATTTAGGATTTTAGAAAACATCTCATTGTCTTTATAAGAGACCAAAAAAAAGGCATTACACTATAATCCTCGCTTCCTGATTTTGTAATATAACAGCATCCACTGTCTGCAAAGCTTAATTTAAAAAACTTGTGTGCTTTTCAAGTGATGCTAAGCATAAGTTATCAAGTATGCATGCTGAAGTGATATTAAGAACTTGAAAAGTGTATTATCTTTTTCTCCTACTAATTAATGGATAAAGGAAAACAAAATTAGACTTCTAATCTGAATATTAAATATAATTGGAGACATAATTAATTATAACCTAGCCCACATGTTTCAGTTGTGCATTTCAAGGCACAGCTCCAATACTCTGTGAGCTCTCAGTGCTCTAGCAGGCAGCTCAGTTAACTTTTGAGGTCATTTCCTTGTCTGTACTAAGGGAAACCATCTCTCTCATAAAACAGTAGCAACTGTTGTAAAATAATAAGAACATAAAGCTATACTTATCAGCTGGGTGTTCACTCAGCTTGTTTGAAAAGGTGCACAGTTCAACTTCCCGAGGGACTTGTACAGTGCAGGAGGCAGAAGCATCTCGCCTGATGAAGTGGCACCCTGTACAGATCCCTGCAGCAGCTGCTGAGGGACATGAGTTGGGCTGCTCAGTGCAGAGCCACACTCCTCTGCGCCCACATCAAGCTGCAGGGCACAGCTGGAGCCTGTGCCTGAGAACTGACCGCAAAGTGATGCTCCTGAATTTGTCGGGACTGGACCCAACCGTGCTGAGTGCTGCACGAGTGTGAGGTAGTAAGCTTCATTGCAAATAGCCATAAATCATTCTACTAACTATATTCTAGCTATACAAGCACACATATATTTAATGATATACAAAGAAACTAGTCAAACCTATGCCTCAATTTTGAACCATCACAAAAGAATACTTTCTGAGACAGAACAGCACAGATGCTTAGCATTTACAAGGCATTTTTATACACAGTCTTGTTTGAGTAGGCTTCTCACAGGGGCATCAGAGACAGAAAAAGTAAGAACTCAGCTATGTTTGCAGAGCCACACAGTGCCTGAGCTGGGATTAAACTCAAGTCTCCTAAACTGCCAGGCTAGTTCCTTCTTCTCAGATCTCAAAAGTAACTCAAGAGTCACTTTATATATTTGACTGGATTACTAACAGGCTGCAATATAAAGAAGCTACAGTTTAAAATGTTTTATTCTTTTTTGACACTTCCCATTTTTTAATTATTATTATTATTTTTTTTTATACAGGAAATAAAATACTATTTTTTTTCTAGTCCTAGCAGTAGGTGATAATGAACAGGCAAGAAAAATACATATTTATGTATACATATATAAATACCAGAATATAAATTTCAGCTTGACAACATAGCA